>NC_087347.1:74945659-75253066 GCF_030014295.1 Loxodonta africana | reverse complement strand
AGGTGATACATCTCTACATCTATATATACACAAGGAAGAGAGAGAGAGAGACTAAAAAAAAAAAAAAAGGCAAGAGTTTTTCTTACTATAAATGACTGAGAAACTCTGTAGACAGTCAGAGACAAAAAGTCATAAACAGACCAGATATTAGGCAACTCAGGAAACTGTCAGAGAAGTTTGTGCCCTGCAGACTGCCAGCCCCTAGAGAGTGTGGCCAGGGCCTACATACTTGGCAATTTCCCTGTTTAGGCAGCCGTTTCTCAAATTAACCACACAAGCATCTTTATTTATTATCTGTAATGCTCACATACAGCCTTGCACTGATATTTATCTTCTTATTATGTAAATATATAACAAATGTATATAATAAGTGTAACATATAATATAAGTAAATACATAATAAAAATATAGAAATGCTTTCTTAACTAAATTACAAGCTTCTAGGGGCAGTTCTAAGCTGCTCATGAATTAACTGATTATCCAAAAATGATACATGTCTGACATAAATTTAATTGGAGTTATTTCATACTTTCCAGGGTGACTCCTAGAATCCCATCACTGTGGAAAAAGGAAGTGACAGAAGAGTGTGACGTTATTTAGACAGCTATCCAATTATATTGATTATAATGATTAATAAATATGAGCTTTATGTTATGACTACCACATTAGCTTAATGTTCACCATGGGTCCACTTTATGATGGGAAAAGGAGAGAAGGGCAGGGCCAGCCCTAAACAGAATTTTGGCAGAGAAAGTTGATCTCTGCCACCAAGGCGTCCCACTCCCTTTGTGTACCCTCTCTGAACTCTCTTTTAACTCTCCAAGCCAAAAGTTCGTTCTTTGAAAAGATTAATAAAACTGACAAAACTCTAGCAAGTCCCTAATTTTAATACAAGCTAAACTAAGACATTATTTATATAATGAAACTATGTGAATAAGTAGTATTTTTATGTGAAATAACACAAAAAGGTATAACTAAAAATATTCAATTCTTCCAAAAGAAGGCAGGAAAACAAGAACCAAACCAAACCCCTTGCTGTCAAGTCCATTTCAATTCATGACGACCCCATGGGACAAAGCCAAACTGCCCCATAGGGTTTCCAAGGAGCAGCTGGTGGACTTGAACTCCTGGCCTTTTTGTTAGCAGCCAAGTTTTTGACCACTGTGCCACCAGGGTTCCATAAAACAAGAACAGTAGAACTAAAAACAGATGGAAGAAATAGAAAACAAATACCAAGATGGCATATTTAAACTCAACCATATTAAGAACTGAGAGTCCCTGGGTAGTGCAAACAGTTAAGCACTCAACTACTAGCTGGAAGGTCGGTGGTTCGAACCCACCTGGAGGTACCTTGGAACACAGGCCTGGTGATCTCCTTCCAAAAGTTCACGGCCTTGAAATCCTATGGAACAGTTCTACTCTGTACACATGGGGTTACCATGAGTCAGAATGGACTCGATGGCAACTAACAACAACAACAACATATCAATAATTACATTAAATATAGGTTGACATCAATTAAAAGGTGTAAATTATCAGTTTGGATTAAAAAAAAAAACAAGCTCCAACAATATATTGTCTATAAGAGAAGCACTTTAAGTATAAAAACACAAATAGATTAAAATAAAGATATATCATGCAAACACTACATAAGAAAGTTGGTAGGGCTATATTTAAGAGGCAAAACAGACTTTAGGAAAAAGGCTATTACAGAGATAAAGAGGGACATTTAATAATGATAAGAATCAATTCATCAAGAGGACATAACAATCCTAAATGTGTAGGTACCTAACAGACTTTCAAAACATATAAGGCAAAAATGGATAGAACTTTTTAAAGGAGAAATAAATTCACAGTAATATTTGAATTTCTTAGTAATAATTAACAACAATCAGCAACAAACTATAAAAAAAACACTAAGGATACAGAAGAGTTGAACATAATAAACAACTTGACCTAACTGATATTTACAGAAAGAACACTATACCTAATAGCAGAATACACATTCTTTTCAAGGGAACACAGAACATTCACCAAGGTATATCATGTGCTGGGCTATAAAACAGGTCTCAATAAATTCCAAAGGATAACTATTAACAATATTAAATGTTAATCTTTTTTGATGAATTGGTTGTTATTATTAAATCCGTCTATCTCTGGTAATACAGGGTAGTCCCCGATTTACAATGCATTCAAGTTACAACAAACTGCACTTACAACTGTTGATGTATCCAGAACATTACGTCTTCCTGGGAGGAAGTTACGGGAAAATTAATGCAGGGGATATGGGAAAAAAATGCTGAGTTATGTGAACACATGCTCCAAGCATTTGATCAGGATAATATGATGGAAGAGATCAGCGGAAAAATAGTCCATATGGCAAGAACACGAATTTAGAACTAGATATCAGCGATGTAGAACTGCTCATAGATCGCGAAGATGAGGAACTGATAGATCAGAACTTAACGGATTTTGAAAAGGAAAAAAATGCAGAAGAAGAAAGAAATAATGAGGAAGAGGAAGGAGAGAAGTTGTCGAAGTGAAAGGATTAGCTGGAATTTTTTCTAAACTAAATCAGGGGCTTCAGTTGCTTGAAAACATGGTCTCAAACGCTGAGTGCTTTGCTAAAATCAATAGATTGGAGAAACAGTGAGATGTTACCACAAAATACATGAACGAAAAAAGAAAATGACCATACAGACAGCTCTCATTAATTTTCTGACTACAAACACCATCTCCATTCCTAGGATAATCCAGGTGATCCAGAACCTTCCTTCCACAAGTGGAATTATTACTGCAACTGACAAAATGCCAACGTCGTCCAACTCTTCTTCATAGTTGGAGTACCTTTTTATGATTTGTGTATTTCTTTGTGCATGTATGTATTAAAATATATCTGTACGTTTATATGTACCATTCCAACCTCCAAAGACAAAGATCAGATTCATAAAGATACTGATAATAAAAGGCAATAATAATGAAAACTAAAAAAAAAAAAAAAGAGGTATTCATCTTACATCAGAACAGATTTACAAAAGAATTGTTGGAACAGTACCCTGTCATAAGTTGGGGACTACTTGTAGTTTTTCTCTTGAAATCTACTCTGTATAATATTACAGAACCCCACCAGCTGTCTTATGCAGTGTTGTGTATCTATTCTTATTTTAAACTATTTGTGTGTTTACATTTAAAGTGCTTCTCTTATAGGCAGCATATTGTTGGATCTTAGTTTTTATCCAAACTGACAATAATATCTAGAAAAATCTCCAATGCTTAAAAATTAAGCCATACCGTCTGGGGTCTTAAATGCTAACAAGTGGCCATCTAAGATGCATCAATTGGTCTCAACCCACCTGGATCAAAGGAGAATGAAGAACAACAAGGTCACACAACAACTATGAGCTCAAGAGACAGAAAGGGCCACATGAACCAGAGACTTACATCATCCTGAGACCAGAAGAACTAGATGGTGCCCGGCCACAATCGATGACTGCCCTGACAGAGAGCACGACAGAGAACCACTGAGGGAGCAGGAGATCAGTGGGATGCAGACCCCAAATTCTCATAAAAAGACCAGACATAATGGTCTGAATGAGACTAGAGGAATCCCAGCGGTCATGGTCCCCAAACCTTCTGTTGGCCCAGGATAGGAACCATTCCTGAAGACAACTCATCAGACGTGGAAGGGACTGGACAATGGGTTGGAGAGAGATGGTGATGAAGAGTGAGCTACTTGTATCAGGTGGACACTTGAGACTGTGTTGGCATCTCCTGTCTGGAGGGGAGATAGGAGGGTAGAGAGGGTTAGGAACTGGCAAAATTGTCACTAAAGGAGAGACAGGAAGGGCTGACTCATTAGGGGGAGAGTAAGTGGGAGTGTGGAGTAAGGTGTATATAAGCTTATATGTGACAGACTGACTTGATTTATAAACGTTCACTTAAAGCTCAAAAAAAATTATTAAAAAAAAAATTAAGCCACACACTTCTAAATAATCTACGGGTCAAGGACTAAATCTTAAGGGAAATTTAAAAATACGTTGAATGAAATGATAATGAAAACTCAAAATATCCAAATTTGTGGGTTGCAGCTACAGCAGTATTTAGAGGGAAAATGATAGCTTTCAAATGTCTATATTAGAAAGAGAGATCACAAATTGATGATCTCAAATTCTATCTTAAAAAGCTAGAAAAAGTAGAGTAAATTAAACCCAAATAGAAAGAATAAAATAATAAAAATAAAAGCAGAAGTCAATAAAGCAGAAAATGAACGAAACAGGGAAAATCAATGCCAAAAGCTGGTTCTCTGAAAAGATTAATAAAAATGATAAACCCCTATCAAGACTAATCTTAAACATTTGTGTTTCAGAAAACACAAATTTCCAATAACAGGAGTGAAAGAGGAAACGTGATCACAGACCCTACAGAGATTGAAAAGCTAGTAAGAGGATATTATGGACAATTTCATTCCCATAAACTCAACAACTTTGATGAATGGGAAAAATTCCTTCAAAAACACAATTTACCAAAACAACACAAGAAGAAAAAATATAAATATCCTTAAATTATTAAATCAGTTAAATCTGTAATTAAAAGCAAATGAACATAAAAAAACCTTCATATAAAGAAAACTTCAGGCCCAATGGCTTCACCAGTAAATATCAAACACTTCCGGAAGAAATAACAGTGCTCTTATACAGACTCTTTCAGAAAATAGAGAAAAAAACACTTCCCAACTTGTTTTATGAGGCCAGTATAATCTGGATAAGTAGTACATTCGTGTGAAATAAAGGTTTAAGTATTGGCCGCATTTTTACATTGCAGTTTTCCCATAGACTCAGTGCTTCCCATTATAGTTTCATGTTATCAGGTATTTGTCAGAATAAAATTTGAGGATATCTAGAAGGGGGAAACCTAGGTGGGAGCTTTCCAGGCACGTTTTGGAGTGCTTTAATTACTAAGCCTGACATTTACTTTAGGTTACTCTGGTTCAGGGCAGAGAAATATGAAGAAGGCAAAAAGAATCTCCATAAGTGCATGAGAGAGTTTTTATTTACTGTTATAGGCACCTGAAAGTGTTTGTGGTCCTCGCTGTTAATTTAGCTCAGGCTAGTGGGTTAGTGGTTTTTAATTCTGCCATATGAAACTCTATATAGTCAAGTGGCATTTCATCTACTTACTTTGCCTACAGATGCCCACTTTCAGCTCACCATGATATGGTGGTTCTTCTGGAGTCCTGTCAAGGTCAGAATAAAACAGAACGAGCATGACTTTAGGGCTATGGCCCTCTGAGATCTCAAAGCCAAGACTCAGTCATGAGTGGTCAAATAACTAAAGCAATCATTAATGAACAGATCCAGAAAAGAACTGAAGCTCATATAAGTATCAGACTGACTGACAGAGTGTCATTATCAATAGCATTAATTATGCTACCAAGTACACAGAGGTGTGCCATGAAAAGCTGACAGACTTTCAGCCAGCTGTAGGTGTAGGTAGGTGTGTGCCTATTTTAGAATGCAAGGATAAGAACAAATACGTAAAATAATTTGGGTTCGGCATACAGTATGAAGATGGTTTTAATACCCATTTTCTGGGCCCACTAGGTAGGTGTGTGCCTATTTTAGAATGCAAGGATAAGAACAAATACGTAAAATAATTTGGGTTTGGCATACAGTATGAAGTTGGTTTTAATACCCATTTTCTGGGCCCACTACCACTGTATTGTGCTTAGCAGCAAAAGCAGCTGCTTTGGTACAGAAGACTTCTGGGGAAGAGATCCCTGCCCTACCTCCAAATTTTCACTTGATGATTTGCTTTCCACTAAAACTGAGCCCTTTCCACAGTGATTCACATATTTGCCTTACTATTACAACAAACTATAACATATTCTACTGGAACAAGTAAAATGTATATAAGAAGATATTTCACGTTATATACACGAAAAATGTTTCTTAAATAATTGCAAATTTTATTTTTGCAGAGCAACAGTTCTATGTATGTTATAAAAAGGAGGATTTTGGTTAAAGAAAACACTCTGTACCATATTTTGCAAAATTGAAAAAAAAAATAGGAAGTAAAGAAGCAATTCCAATTTATCTTTCATGTTAATCTCAATTAAAAAAAATTAAATGCCATGTGAGAGGCCCTGTTATAAATAAATACTTTATATGTATTATAAAGGATCCCTGTGGTACATTGGTTAAGTGCTGCTCAGCTGCTCACTGAAGGTCATCAGTACAAACCCACCAGTGGCTCCTCTGGAGAAAAGACTTGGCAATTGCTCCTGTAAAGATTACAGCCTAGGAAACCCTCCGGGGCAGTTCTACTCTGTCCTATAGGGCTGCTGTGAGTTGGAATGGACTCAATGGCATACAAAAACAGCAACAATATGTATTATTTCACCTTAATTATCTATGGAGGAATACTATTTTTGTACTCATAGATGAAAACCCAACTAATAAATGATGAGGCTGCAATTTGAACCCAGGCAGTCTAATTGAAGAGCCCATACTCTACTTTTTTTTTAACAGCTTTGCTGAGATACATAAAATTCACATACCCTACAATCCACCCCTTTGCATTCTACATTTGTATACCACATACACAAGAAAGGTCACAGTACTGATTCTCCAGTCTTTACTGGAGTAGCTAATTTGTTGCAACTGATTTAAGAAGGCCCTAAATTCCTCTCTACTTGAATCTCTCTCAACCCTGTTTCTTCTCTTGGACCTTAATCAAACAGCAAGCAATGCCACTGGGAGGCACCAGTCCCCAGATTTAGGAGAGCACAGTCATTCTCTTTCCAGTATTCAAATCTCAAGATACAAGCAAAGGGCTCTTGCATCACCTAAACAATGTAACATTTTAACACCCAGTTCTTTTCACTGGTCTTCTATTTTTACATAGCCACCCAGGAGTACTGGAGAATTTCCCTTGTTTTTTAACCGTGATCCTAAGATTGCTTTCTCACATCTCAGTACTGTGCTACTAGAGGAGCATCAAAGAACTAGAGCAAATAGCACTGCTGTTTGTGTGAATCTATAGTGATTATCCTTGAAGCACTTAGCTGGCTCTAAGCAAAAACTATTTGTAAGGCTCCCCAAGAATGATTCCCAGTTGTCTCAGCTCACTGCAAACCCCAGAGAAAGAACCTACTGTTAATCACACATAGCCTACCCACTGTTTAAAAGTTAACTCCCCTCAATGTATTCTGGGTTCTGAGCATCCTTTAAATAAATAAATTAGTGAGATATTCATGTTTTTACCTTTGTAACTGTTTAGCTTTTCTTCTCAGCTGGGAAGCTGGTACAAAGGTTTCATTCAGAGGCGAAAACATCATCTAGATAAAGCTGCACTAAACATTCCTGAGAGGCTAGCATTAATGAGAGCAAATTAAAGCGCTATTGTTGTTACTGTTTTGGATAGGGAAAGCCAACAGGTAAGAAACACTTAAGTATCAAGTACACTGTAGTGAAAACTGAAGCTTCAATTAACCTCGGCAATTTCAGAGAACTCTGAGGGTGACCATCTGCGAGGCAAACAGCTCAGGCAACTCGCATCTTGTTTTAATCTTTCTTTGGATGATTATAATTTCAGGGTATAAATAAGGTTATTAGCAAGAACAGCACAACAACAATAATTACAGTATTTGCAGAGCACTTTGATCACACTGACATCACTCTGCAGCTTAAAATGGGAATCTCATGCTTAGGGTTTGCTCTCCATGACCACTCTCCAAGGTGGCTACATGATGCACTCACTCAAGGAAAAGAGGCTACTGGGACTTAGAAGCTATTTCTTCAAGGGATTTCATCTAAGCCCATCTCAAAGCCACCTCAAATCCAAAATACCTGGAAGGTACACCATTCTAATTACTATAAAACTTGTCTCCGAAAACATTATGCTGGATCAAAATGAAGTGTGTTTTAACTCATCCACCTGGCATTTCACATTTCTCTGTGCTACAGTAACTTTTGAAGGAGTTAATACCCATTTTTTTTTTAGTGGGTAGTGGGTACCTGGAATTTCACATTTCTCTGTGCTACAGTAACTTTTGAAGGAGTTAATAGAACTTAGCCAAATTTGGTGGGGTCTCGGGTGGTGCAAACAGTTAACACACTCAGCTGCTAAGGGAAAGGCTGGAGGTTGAGACCACCCAGAGGTGCCTCAGAAGAAAGACTGGTTACCTACTTCTGAAAAATCAGCCATTGAAAACCCTATGGAGCACAGTTCTACTCTGACACACATGGGGTTGAATCAACTTGAAGGCAACTGGTTAACTGTATTTGGTGGGTTGATAAAGTTAACTTTCACACTTTATGTCTTAACAGTCCTTACAAGTTCTTCTAGTAGAAAACTCACACAGAGATGTGTGGAGTTCTGCCTTTAGTGAGACTTCTACTTTCCTATACACTGAAGTGGCCTCTAGGTACACTAAATGGCAGGAGATCCTTATGCCTGTATGAAGAATTTACCTAATCATGTTTGGACTAATGTATCAGTAAAGGTGCCATGATAAAGAATGGAATATTGCAAAAAATTCAAATCATACGTGGATGTTAGGTGTGAAAAATTTTAAATACAACATCAGTAAATAAAAGTGTCCATATAATGTATTTCCATCATTAAAAAAAACAAAAAACATGGAATTCAGGCAGACAGATGTTATAGCAATGTGTAAACTTGATTATAAAGGACTACAATTATATATTTATAACTTGAAAAAAGCAAGGCAAACTGCACAATGGAATAGCAGGTAAAATTTTGATTGCCACACCACAGGAGGCAATAAAAAAAGGGTTCAGAGAAAGAAAAGTAAAACTTAAGGGAGTGATACAATTTCCACATAAGAATAGACAATGAAGTTGAGCTTGAAGGGAGCAATACAGAATTGTACAGGATATAGACAGGGTAGCTAGAGTATGTTAGATTCTTTACAAGATGCATCTGTGCTTTCTATCTATAACAGATTCTGCTACCACTGGGGTCAATCCTCTCAGGCTGGTCTTCTATCCTCAGATCTTTATCCGACAGGAAACACATTGCTGATTTCCTAGTGGCTTTTTAGACAGAGAAGGAGCCCTGGTGGTGCAACGGTTAAGCACTTGGCTGCTAACCAAAAGGTTGGTGGTTTGAACCCACCAGGCTGCCCCATGGGAAGAAGATGTTGCAGTCTGCTTCCGTAAAGATTTAAAGACTTGGAAACCCTAGGGGGCAGTTCTACCCTCTCCGATAGGGTCACTATGAGTTAGATCGACTCCACAGCAACCGGTTTTGTAGATATAACAGTACTCTTATGATTAGAGCCTAACTCTAGCACCTTGTTTTTATTCAAGAGATTAGTCTCCCTAAAAATTCACCTTTCCAGCTTCCCTTGCAGCTGGAGGAGCCGTGGGACCACAGTTCTGGCTGATCCAACACAAGTGGAAGCCTGCCAAGGGAATAAAGTCTTTGCATTCCTTATAGAAAGTAAAGGGGCCAAAGGATAGCTTGCTGGCACCAACTCACCCTGCGTCTTTCTTAAACTTAGATGTGATGCTTGTGTACAATGAAGGACGGGTCTGGATTCTTGATGGGATCACTGAACAAGTATAAATGACAGTTACCACCTACCGCTGGGCTTCTTGATAGGTAAGAAAAATAAATTATTTTGTTATTTAGCCCCTATTAGATTTTCTGTTATTTTCATTCCAGAGGATTCTAACATATAATATCCATTACTGTTATATGCTAAGAATTTGGGAAGATTAGTTCGAAGGACTAATAGATCACAATTACCACAGCCTCCACCATACTGAGTCCAGCACAACTAGATGGTGCCCAGCTACCACCACCAACAGCTCTGACAGGGCTGACAACAGAGGGTCCCCAACAGAGCTGGACAAAAATGTAGAACAAAATTCTAACTCACAAAAAAAAAAAAAACTTACTGGTCTAAGAGACACTGGAGAAACCCCAAGAGTGTGGCCTCAGAACACCCTTTTAACTCAGTACTGACGTTACTCCTGAAGTTCACCTTTCACCCAAATATCAGACAGGCCCATAAAACAAAATGAGACTAAATGGGCACACCAGCCCAGGGGCAACGACAAGAAAGTAGGAGACAGGAAAGCCATTAACGAGGAACCCAAGGTTGAGAAGGGGAGGGTGTTGACAGGTCATGCGGGTGGCAACCAATGTCAAAAAACAATGTTTATTAATTGTTTAATAAGAAACTAATTTGCTCTGTAAACCTTCATCTAAAATACAAAAAAAAAAAACCAAAAACTGTGACAGTCATCAAAAACAAAGAAAGTGGAGGCGGGGCCAAGATGGCAGAATAGACAGATGCTTCTGGCAAGCTCTCTTATAACAAATACCCGAAAAAACAAATGAAACGATTATCTTTATGACAAGCTAGGAGCCCTGGACATCATAGGCAAAGTTAGAGAACGGACTGAGAGGCAGGCGGAAAAAGCGATGGTTCAGAAGCAGAGAGGCGTTACCAGACCTGAATCGTTGGGATCTCTCAGGCACCATTCCCAGGAGTGGCTGCGGCAGGCTGGTACTAGAGTTTGGTCGCAGTTTCTTCAGGGAGAAGCAGCCAGCCACACAGCCCACTCATACCTCCGGAACCAGAGAAGAACGGCGCTCATGGCAAAAGCTAAGTACTTGCACATATTTTACCACGCCCCCGCCCTTAGCCAGCTTCAGAGGCTGTTGATTTTCCTGGGCCTGAGATAGGCCCTGTTGAGCACCTAGAGCCATCCTCCCGGCCTTGGAGAAGGAATAAATTCGCAATTGAAGGAAAAGTAATTTGCCAGCTCCACTACTAACCTGGGGAGCTCAGGACAGAAGTGGCTCCTGTCCAGGTATAAATGGTCCATGGACTTTGAGTACCTTTCCCCCTGCCTGGACCTGTGTGTGCCTATTTTAGGAGAACAGACCCTTGTTGATGGACTACAACTGTTTCACCTGTGTAGTGCAGAGGTGGATGTTTGATGTTTGACGCCACTTTGCCTATTAAACAGGGTCCTCACCTACCACATCAGGGGCCTAAGGACTGGTGGTTCCACTCAGGTAACCCAGTGATCTATGACAGGGTTTGAAGGATAACTCGTATGTCCCAGTCCTTACAACCAAAAACTTGGGGTGCCTATGGTCCGTCTACAGAACCTACCCACCTGTATGGTCTAGGAAACAGGGATGCCCTTTCCTCAGAGACAGTTGGGGGATGATTCTCAGGCCCCTGCCTTGTTCAGGGTGTGACCCCCTGCTGCAACCAGATACTCGTACCTACACCAATCACCCCTGCCCCCCAAGACTGTAGAACAGAGCCTGTACAACACACTTGATGATCAGCTACATGGACACCAGAGCTGAATCCATACAAGAAAAGTGAATGGACCCCTAGACTGATATACCTGATAATACCTCTAGCCATCTGGGGACAGGACGTCAGAGCTTGAAAGGTGAAAATAATCAAGCTAGCTCACTCAAGCAAGCCATTCGGGCATATCAAAACAAAACAAAGCAAGAAGCTACAATACAGTAAAAACATAAGATAAACTAATACAATAACTCATAGATGGCTCAGAGACAGCAGTCAATATCAAATCACATAAAGAGACAGACCATGATCGCTTCAACAGCCTCTCAAAACAAAGAATCAAGGGATCTTCTAGGTGAAAGTGCATTCCTGGAATTACCAGATGCAGAATACAAAAGATTAATATACAGAAACCTTCAAGACATCAGGAAGGAAATCAGGCGATATGCAGAACAAGCCAAGGAACACACAGATAAAGCAGTTGAAGAAATTAAAAAGGTTAATCAGGAATATAATGAAAAATTTAATAAGCTGGAAGAATCCAAAGACAGACAGCAATCAGAAATTCAGAAGATTAACAATAAAATTATAGAATGAGACAACTCAATGGAAAGACAGTGGAGTAGAATTGAGCAAGTGGAACGCAGAATTGGTGCATTTGAAGATAAAACACTGGGTACCAATATATGTGAAGAAAAATCAGTTAAGAGAATTTTAAAAAATGAAGAAACCTTAAGAATCACGTGGGACTCTATCAAGAGACATAACCTACGAGTGACTGGAGTACCAGAACAGGGAGGGATAAAGAAAATACAGACAGAATTGTTGAAGATTTTTTGGCAGAAAACTTCTCTGATACCGTGAAAGATAAGAAGATCCCTATCCAAGACACTCATCGAACTCCACATAAGGTAGATTTTAAAAGAAAGTGACCAAAACATATTATAATCAAACTTGCTAAAACCAAAGATAAAGAGAGAATTTTAAGAGCAGCTAGGGATAAACGAAAAGCCACCTACAAAGAAGAGGCAATAAGAATAAGCTCAGACTACTCGGTAGACACCATGCAGGGAAGAAGGCAATGGGATGACTTATATAAAGCATCGAAGGAAAAAAATTGCCAGCCAAGAATCATATATCCACCAAACTGTCTCTCAAATACAAAGGTGAAATTAGGACATTTCCAGATAAGCAGAAGTTTAGGTAATTTGTAAAAAACAAACCAAAACTACAAGAAATACTAAAGTGAGTTTTCTGGTTAGAAAATCAACAGTATCAAGTATCAACCCAAGACTAGAACACTGGACAGGGCAAACAGATATCAACCCTGACAGGGTAATCACAAAAATAAACCAAGGTAAAAAAATGCTCAAAACAGGAAAATGGTGATGTTATTATGCAAAAGAAGACAATATTAAAACAAGAAAGATCTCTCACATGGAGAGGAAGACAAGGCCATATAAAGAGATAAAAGTTAGGTTTAAATTTAGAAACATATTAAGGTAAACACAAAGAGGACAAACTATTCTACACATCAAAATAAAATACAAGAAAAAAATAGAGACTCAGCAAAAACAAAATCAACAACAACGAATAAAGGAAAAGACAATATATAAAGTTAAACAACTCAGTGCAAAAAATTAAGTGGGAAAAAGAAACTGTCAACAACACACAAAAAAAGGCATCAAAATGGCAGCACTAAATTCATACCTATTCATAAATATGCTGAATGCAAATGGACTAAATGCACAAATAAAGAGAGACAGACTGGCAGAATGGATAAAAAAACATGACCCGTTTATATGCTGCCTACAAGAGACACACCTTAGACTTGGAGATACAAACAAACTAAAACTCAAAGGATGGAAAAAAATATATCAAGGAAAAAACAATCAAAAAACAGCAGGAGTGGCAATATTAATTTCTGACAAAATAGAATTTAAAGTTAAATCCACCACAAAGGATAAGGAAGGACACTATATAATGACTAAAGGGAGGATATAATGATATTAAATACTATGTACCCAATGACAGGGCTGCAAGATACATAAACTCTAACAGAACTGAAAAGAGAGATGGACAGCTCCACAAGTATAGTAGGAGACTTCAACACACTACTTTCGGTGAAGGACAGGACATCCAGAAAGAAGCTCAATAAAGACATGGAAGATCTAAATGCCACAATCAGCCAACTCAACCTTATAGACATATAAGGTCTATAAGAACACTCCACTCAACAGCAGACAAGCATACTTTCTTTTCTAGTGCACATGGTACATTCTTTAGAATAGACCACATATTAGGTCATAAACCAAGCTTTAGCAGAATCCAAAACATTGAATATTACAAAGCATCTTCCCTGACCATAAGGCCATAAAAGTAGAAATCAATAACAGAAAAACCAGGGAAATCAAACACTTGGAAACTGAACAATACCCTGCTCAAAAAAGACTGGGTTATAAAGGACATTAAGGATAGAATTAAAAAATTCATAGAATCCAATGTGAATGAAAATACTTCCTAACAGAACCTTTGGGACACAGCGAAAGCAGTGCTCAGGGGTCAATTTATATCAATAAATGCACACATGCAAAAAGAAGAAAGGGCCAAAATCAAAGAGTTATCCCTACAACTTGAACAAATAGAAAGAGAGCAACAAAAGAATCCCTCAGGCACCAGAAGAAAGCAAATAATAAAAATTAGAGCAGACACAAGGTGATTATGAGCCCAAGAGACAGAAAAGGCCACATGAACTACAGACTACATAATCCTGAGACCAGAAGAACTAGATGGTGCACGGCCACAACCGATGACTACCCTGACAGGGAACACAACAGAGAACCCCTGAGGGAGCAGGAGAACAGTGGGATGCAGACCCCAAATTCTCATAAAAAGACCAGACTTAATGGTCTGACTGAGACTAGAGGAATCCCGGTGGTCCTGGTCCCCGGAGCTTCTGTTGGCCCAGGACAGGAACCATTCCCGAAGCCAACTAATCAAACATGGATTGGACTGGACAGTGGGTTGGAGAGAGTTGCTGATGAGGAGTGAGCTACTTGCATCAGGTGGACACTTGAGGCTATGTTGGCATCTCCTGTCTGGAGGGGAGATGGGAGGGTAGAGGAGGTTAGAAACTGGTGTTTGTTGTTTGAATATTCATTTGTAACACAGCAATAGATAACTAATACAGCTATACATGCATTATTTCTTTCAATCCTCAAAATAGCTCAGTAAGTGGACCAAAAGCAAAGAAGTTTCCTGGATAAACTGAATGCTTCGACAGTCAGCGGAGCAAGGGTGGGGGTTTGGGGACTATGACTTCAGGGGACATATAAGTCAATTGGCAAAATAAATTCTATTAAGGAAACATTCTGCAGCCCACTTTGAAGTGTGGCGTCTGGGGTCTTAAATGCTAACAAGCGGCCATCTAAGATGCATCAATTGGTCTCAACCCACCTGGATCAAAGGAGAATGAAGAACAACAAGGTCACAAGATAATTATGAGCCCAAGAGATAGAAAGGGCCACATGAACTAGAGACATCATCCCGAGACCAGAAGAACTAGATGGTGCCCGGCCACAACAGATGACTGCCCTGACAGTGAGCACAACAGAGATCCCCTGAGGGAGCAGGAGAACAGTGGGATGCAGACCTCAAATTCTCATAAAAAGACCAGACTTAATGGTCTGACTGAGACTAGAAGAATCCCGGTGGTCATGGTCTCCAAACCTTCTGTTGGCCCAGGATAGGAACCATTCCTGAAGACAACTCATCAGACATGGAATGGACTGGACAATGGGTTGGAGAGAGATGCTGATGAGGAATGAGTTACTTGCATCAGGTGGACACTTGAGACTATGTTGGCATCTCCTGTCTGGAGGGGAGATGGGAGGGTAGGGGAGGTTAGAAAGTGGCAAAACAGTCACAGAAGGAGAGACTGGAAGAAGGAAGCGGGCTGACTCATTAGAGGGAGAGTAAATGGGAGTATGTACTAAGGTGTATATAGGTTTATATGTGAGAGACAGACTTGATTTGTAAACTTTGACTTAAAGCACAACAAAAATTATTTTTTAAAAACTTAGAGCAGAATTCAATGAAATAGAAAACAGAAAAACTGAAAGAATTGACAAGACCAAAAGCTGACTCTTTGAAAAAATTAACAAAATTGATAAACCATTGGCAAAATTGAAAAAAGAAAAATAGGAGAGGAAGCAAATAACCTGAATAAGAAATGAGATGGGCGATATTACAACAGACCCAACTGAAAATAAAAGAATCATATCAGATTACTATGAAAAATTATACTCTAACAAACTTGAAAACCTAGAAGAAATGGATGAATTCCTGGAAACACACTACCTACCTAAACTAACACAGAGGTAGAACAACTAAATAGACCCATAACAAAAGAAGAGATTGAAAAGGTAATCAAAAAACTCCCAACAAAAAAAAGCCCTGGCCTGGACGGCTTCATTGCAGATTCCAAGCTTTCAGAGAAGAGTTAATACCACTACTAGTAACGGTATTTCAGTGCATAGAAAAGGACGGAATACTCCCAAACTCATTCTATGAAGCCAGCATATTCCTGATACCAAAACCAGGTAAAGACACCACAAAAAAAGAAAATTACAGACCTATATCCCTCATGAACTTAGATGCAAAAATCCTCAACAAAATTCTAGCCAAAAGAATTCAACAATATATCAAAAAATAATTCACCATGACCAAGTGGGGTTCAAACCAGATATGCAGGGATGGTTCAACCTTAGAAAAACAATTAATGTAATCAATCATATAAATAAAACAAAAGGCAAGAATCACACGATTTTATCAATTGATGCAGAAAAGGCATTTGACAAAGTTCAACACCGATTCATGATAAAAACTCTCAGCAAAATAGGAATAGAAGGAAAATTCCTCAACACAATAAAGGGCATTTATACAAAGCCAACAGCCTACATTACCCTAAATGGAGAGAGTCTAAAAGCATTCCCCTTGAGATCGGGAACCAGACGATACCCTTTATTACCACTCTTATTCAACATTGTGCTGGAGGTCCTAGCCAGAGCAATTAGGCTAGATAAAGAAAGAAAGAGCATCCAGGCTGGCAAGGGAGAAGTAAAAGTATCTCTATTTGCAGATGACATGATCTTATACACAGAAACTCTAAGGAATCCTCAAGGAAACTACTGAAACTAATAGAAGAGCTCAGCAGAGCATCAGGATACAAGATAAACATACAAAAATCAGTTGGATTCCTCTACACCAACAAAAAGAACATCAAAGAGGAAATCACCAAATCAATACCATTTACAGTAGCCCCCAAGAAGATAAAATATTTGGGAATAAATCTTACCAGAGATGTAAAGGACTTATACAAAGAAAACTACAAAACACTTCTGCAAGAAACCAAAAGAGACCTATGTAAGTGGAAAAACATACCTTGCTCATGGATAGGAAGGCTTAACATTGTTAAAATGTCTATTCTACCAAAAGCGATCTATACATTTAATGCAATTTCAATCCAAATTCCAACGACATTCTTTAATGATGTGGAGAAACAAATCACCAACTTCATATGGAAGGGAAAGAGGCCCTGGATAAGTAAAGCATTACTGAAAAAGAAGAACAAAGTGGGAGGCCTCACTCTACCTGATTTTAGAACCTATTATAGTACCACAGTAGTCAAAACAGCCTGGTACTGGTACAACAGACACCTAGACCAATGGAACAGAATTGAGAATCCAGACACAAATCCATCCACATATGAGCAGTTGATATTTGACAAGGCCCCAAATCAGTTAAATGGTGCTGGCATAACTGGATATCCATCTGCAAAAAAAATGAAACAAGACCCATACTTCACACCGTGCACAAAAATGAACCCAAAATGGATGAAAGACCTAAATATAAAATCTAAAATAATAAAGATCATGGAAGAAAAAATAGGGACGTTAAACCAAAAAACCAAACCCAGTGCCGCTGAGTCAATTCCTACTCATAGCGATCCTATAGGACAGAGTAGAACTGCCCCATAGTTTCCAAGAAGCGCCTGGTGGATTTGAACTGCTGACCCTTTGGTTAGCAGCAGTAGCACTTAACTACTACACCACCAGGGTTTCCAGGGACAACATCAGGAGCCCTGATACATGGCATAAAGATTATATAAAACATTACTAACAGTGCAGAAGAAAAACTAGATAACTGGGAGCTCCTAAAAATCAAACACCTATGCGGATCCAGAGTCTTCACCAAAAGAGTAAAAAGATTACCTACAGTGGGAAAAAGTTTTTAGCTATGACATTTCCGATCAGCGCCTAATCTCTAAAATCTACATGATACCACAAAATCTCAACTACAAAAAGACAACCCAATTAAAAAATGGGCAAAAGATATAAACAGACACTTCACTAAAGAAGACATTTGGGTAACTAACAGAAACATGAGGAAATGCTCACAATCATTAGCCATTAGAGAAATACAAATCAAAACTACAATGAGATTCCATCTCATTCCAACTAAGGCTGGCATTAATCCAAAAAACACAAGATAATAAATAATAAAAGACTAGAACATTTATACACTGCTGGTGTGAATGTAAAACGATACAACCACTTTGGAAATCGATCTGGCGCGTCCTTAAAAAGTTAGAAATAGAACTACCATACGACCCAGCAATCCTACTCCTTGGAATATATCCTAGAGAAATAAGAGCCTTTACACGAACAGATATATGCACACCCATGTTCACTGCAGCACTGTTTACAATAGCAAAAAGATGGAAGCAACCAAGGTGCCCATCAATGGATGAATGGATAAAGAAATTATGCTATATTCACACAATGGAATACTACCCATCAATAAAGAACAGTGATGATTGTGAAACATTTCATAACATGGAGGAAGCTGGAAGGCATTATGCTGAGTGAAATTATTCAGTTGCAAAAGGACAAACATTATATAAGACCACTATTATAAGAACTTGAGAAACAGTTTAAACAGAGAAGAAAATATTCTTTGATGGTTACGAGAGAAGGGAGCGAGGGAGGGAGGGAGGGAGAGGGGTATTCACTAATTAGATAGTACATAAGAACTATTTTAGGTGAAGAGAAAGACAACACACAATACAGGAGAGGTCAGCATAACTGGACTAAACCAAAAGCAAAGAAGTTTCCTGAATAAACTGAATGCTTTGAAGGCCAGCGTAGCAGGGGCAGGGGTCTGGGGACCATGGTTTCAGGGGACATGCAAGTCAATTGGGATAATAAAATCTATTAAGATAACATTCGGCATCCCACTTTGGAGAGAGGCGTCTGGGATCTCAAACACTAGCAAGCTGCCACCTAAGATGCATCAATGGGTCTCAACCCACTTGCAGCAAAGGAGAATGAATGCCAAAGACACAACGTAATTATGAGTCCAACAGACAAAAAACTACAACCAACCAAACCCAGTGCCGTCCAGTTGATTCCGACTCATAGCGACCCTATAGGACAGAGTAGAACTGCCCCATAGAGTTTCCAAGGAACGCCTGGAGGATTCGAACTGCCAACCCTTTGCTTAACAGCTGTAGCACTTAACCACTACGCAAAGGGCCACATAAATCAGATACTCCATTAGCCTGATACCAGAAGAACTAGATGGTGCCCAGCTACAACCGATGACTGCCCTGACAGGAAACACAACAGAGAACCCCTGAGGGAGCAGGAGAGCAGTGGGATGCAGACCCCAAATTCATATAAAAAGACCAGACTTAATGGTCTGACTGAGACTAGAAGGACCCCGGTGGTCCTGGTCCCCAGAACTTCTGTAAGCCCACGAAAGGAATCATTCCCAAAGCCAACTCTTCAGACACGGATTGGACTGGGCAGTGGGATAGAAAATGATACTGATGAAGAATGAGCTTCTTGGATCAAGTAGACACATGAGACTATGTTGGCATCTCCTGTCCAGAGGGGAAGATGAGAGGGCAGAGGGGGTCAGAAGCTGGACGAATGGACACGAAAAGAGAGAGTGGAAGGAAGGAGTGTGGTGTCTCATTAGGGGGAGAGCAATTAGGAGTATATAACAAGGAGTATATACATTTTGGTATGAGAGATTGACTTGATTTGTAAACTTTCACTTAAAGCACACACACACAAAAAATTTTAGAAAGTCTGAGAAACTGTCAGAGCCAAGAGGGAAATTTAAATTATAGTTTTTAGTTACTAATTATATATCAATATTGGTTCCTTAATTGTGACAAAAGTACCTCACTAATATAGCCAGAAAAGATTCTAAAACCTGTTGCTGTTAATTCTGACTCATGGCAGAGTAGAAATGCTCTAAAGGGTTTTCTTGGCTAAATAATCTTTACGGAAGCAAATTGCCAGGTTTTTCTTCTGTGGTGCTGCTGGTAGGTTAAAACTGCCAACTTTTAAGGTTAGTAGTCAAGTGCAAACTGTTTGCACCACCAGAGACCTCCGTACTAATATAAGATGTTAATAATAGGGGAAACTGGGAGTAGATTATATGGGAACTCTATATTATCTTCTCAACTTTTCTGTAAATCTAAAATTATTCTATAATTAAAAGTTTATTTAAAAGACAGTAATTATATATGCCTACAGCCTGTGATGTGAGGGGCAGACAGGTTTGTTGGTGGTCATAAGGGTGGAAAAGTAGGCAGAAGCCATATGGTGAGGAATCTTTGTGTTTATCATTATGCATTGATTTGCATAAAAAATTTGTTGAAGTCCTAACCCTGGTTCCTGTGAATGTGACCTTGTTTCGATATAGGGTCTTTAAGATGTTATCACTTAAAATGAGGTCATACTGGAGTAGGGTTAAGTCCTAATTCAATATGAGTGGTGTCCTTACAATGGAAGAGAAGAGAGACACAGAGGGAAGATGGCCACGTGAAGACAGAGGCAGAGATCTGGAGTGATCTACAAGCCAAGGAACACCATGGAATCGCCAATGTCACGAGCAATTAGGAGAGAGGCACGGTATAGTCTGTTCCTCAGAGACCTCAGAAGGAATCAACACAGCTGACACCCTGATTTTGGACTTCTGGGCTCCCGAACTGTCAGACAATGAGTTTCTGCTCTTATAAGGCACGTTATTTGTGATACTTTGGGAAAGTTGGGAAGATAAAAAGAAGCTATATCCTGTCATTAAGGAGTTGGATTAAGTTTCATTTGAAGCCAGTCCCACCTTTGGATTTTTCAGTAATAGCACTGGGTAGGTTGGGATATTGCCTTTATTATTTAAGCCAGTTTGAGTTTTCTGTTAGGTACTGCCAAAAGTAGCCTAATTGATAGAAAGCAAAAACTTGTTGGCTTCAACCTTTTGGTTAGTAGCTTAGCACAAATTCTTTGTGCCACCTAAGGACCTAAGCCTAATTAATTGATAGAATAACCTAATTAATGCACTTTACCACCTGGCACTTGGTACAAAATATTTGGTTTGATCTCAAATGGGGCCTGGTAGTATCAAAAATAACAGTGATTCACCAATCAGTTGTCATTGAGTCGATTACAACTCATGGTGACCCCATGTGTGTGTGTCAGAGTGGAACTGTGCTCTGTAGGATTTTCAATGGCTGATTTTTCAGAAGTAGATCGTCAGGCTTTTCTTCCAAGGTGCCTCCGGGTGGACTCAAACCTCCATCCCTCTGGTGAGCAGCCAAGTGTGCTAGCTGCTTGCATCACTCAGGGACTCCAATGATGATTTAGGATGGGGGAACTGAGGGAGAATATAACTGATGAGCACAAGGTAAGCCAATGCTGACTGGTTAAAAAAAAAAAACAAAAAACAGAGGGGAGAGTAGTAGGGATGCGGGGGCTGGTGGACTTGATGAAGTCTAGGTTTACTAGAAACAAGGGGAGGGGAAGACATAGGAGGTACTGGTTAGTAATTACGCCTTCTGAGTTTGTTAACCCATGTCACCTAGTAACAAATATAGTAACACTGTAATAGTGAGAATGAAATACTACTTTGAATGAGAGGCTTTTAAAGTGTGGCTAGAACCACAAGGCCACAAAAGCCTATGAAAGAGAAACGTTTTAGTATTGACAAAGAGCTAAAACACAGATTCCTATTCAACACCTCATTTTAATCTTCTGAAGGTCATTGTACTAGATCCCCCTCCCTCACCCTTCAGGAACAATCTTCGACTGGGCACATCTATTAAAACAGGGTTTTTTCTCACTAAGATCCTATGACAATTTTTTCATGTCTTTGTTATAATAATTTAAATATAAAATCAATAGAAGCACACATACAACTGCAACTTGATTCCAGTGCCTGTGTTTGCATTTATGATCTTGTTGGCAACAAGCAGCACAGATGTAATATGTAAATGACACATCTGAGTATACTGTACACTGTAAAGAGATTCTGCAGTAGTCGAATAGGGAGAAGTAGTGAAGGAACTGAGACGACACATGGCACACAATAGCACAGATGGGCTGCAGTCTAAAGAATCTGTGAGGTGGTGGTCAGTACCTTGTTTAAAATGAGAGCTGCGATTTAGTTTTGGTAAAACATCAGCAGTCACGTTATAACGCTGTTAATTTGAGTTTTATTGGTTTTGTTGTTATATTTGTGCTTGTTTTTATTTTATAGTTGAATAAGAGCTCTATGCACAAGGAGTTTATACCTAGATTTGGGTTTATAAACAATATAGTAAAATATTTTAAGTTAACCCATAAGTCCGTGAGAATTATATTCCTTTAAATGGGGGTCTATACATTTCTCCAGGAACCCTGGTAGCATAATGGTTAAGCTTTCGCCTGCTAAACTAAAGGTTGGTGGTTCAAACCCACCTAGCAGCTCTGCAAAAGAAAGATCTGGCATTCTGCTCTCATAAAGATTACAGCCTAGAAAACCCTATGGGGCAGTTCTACTCTGTTACACAGGGTCTCTATGAGTCAAAAATCAACTCGATGGCAACTAACAACAAAAACATACATTGCTCAAGATTGAGAAATACAGTATCAGAAGATTTTGTTCTAGAGAATTCTGCTCTTACTCCTCCTTGATAATAGGAATACCTCAAGTAGGTCAGAATCACTTGAATTCTCTATGGGAAGCAATTTAGGGTAGAGGTGAAGGGTTTGAACTAAGTTGGTCAGGCTGGTCACTTACTACCACTTAACATCTGGCATGATACTTCTTCATCTTGCTAAACTCAATCTTCTCAATAACATGTCGCTAATAAAAACAGTTCAAAATAAGAAGAAGCTCTAAGGAGCCTTGGTAGAACAGTGGTTAAGTGTTCAGCTGCCAACCGAAAAGGTCGGTGGTTGCAACCCACCAGCTGCTCCTTGGTTGGAAACCACCAGCTGCTCCTTGGGAGAACGATGTAGCAGTCTGCTTCTGTAAAGATTTACAGCCTTGGAAACCCTGTGGGGCAGTTCTACTATGTCATATAGGGTTGCTATGAGTCTGACTGGAGGACAATGGGATAAGCTCTTAGGAGGTGATACACGTAGTAAATGTGTAGCATAGTGCCTGGCATCTGGTAAGCGCTTAATAAATGTTAGTTCATGTTACTGTTGTTATCATTAGTTCAGTTTCTTCTTATGATTTCAATAGGGCTTCATGAATTCTACAGGATCAAGCCTTTCCCTAGATACTCCTTAGTTTAAACAGCTTCCCAAGAAAGTGAAAGACTAATTTACAAATGAAATGGGGCGGTTATAGTAGAAAGAGTGCTGACCTGAAAACAGAATAAGCCTAAAGTTCATGTCCTGGTTCAGTCACCTAAACATTCATGATTTGGGGGAATGTCACTCACTTTGCCTAAGCACATACGTTCATTTGTAAAATGGAATAATTCTTAAGTCACAAGTTCTTACAAAGAACATTATAAACTACATTTGTTGTTGTTAGGGGCTGCCAAGTTGGTTAGGGGCCTCATACTGACCCTATGTACAACAGAACAAAACATAGTGCTTCACAAATGTAAAGTCAAATTATTATTATTCAGTAAATTCCAGAAATGCTCCTAAAGGGCACCCCCTAAAGCTTGAAAAGGAAAAAAAAAATTGCATAATGAAATTAACAATCAGGAATATCACCGCCAGTGACTACCAAGAAAAAAAAATAGTATAATCACTCCTTACCAACATATAATAAACCTTTCCCAATGTTGTTGTTGTTGTTGTAAGGTGCCATCAAGCTGGTTCAACTCATAGTGACCCCGTGTATAACAGAACAAAACACTGCCCGGTTCTGTGCCATGCCCACAATCATTGCTATGTTTGAGCCCACTGTTGCAGCCACTGTGTCAATCCATCTTGTTGAGGGTCTTCCTCTTTTTCGCTGACCCCTCTACCTTACCAAGCATGATGTTCTTCTCCAGGGACTGTTCCCTCCTGATAACATGTGCAAAGTACGTGAGATAAAGTCTTGCCATACTCACTTCCAAGGAGCACTCTGGCTGTATTTTCTCTAAGATCAACTTGTTCATTCTTTGACACCCCAGGGTTTATTCAACATTCTCTGTCAACATCATAATTCAAAGGCATTAATTCTTCTTCGGTCTTCCTGATTCACTGTCTTATCTTTCACATGCATATGAGGCGATTGAAAATATCATGGCTTAAGTCAGGTGCACCTTAGTCATCAGGGTGACATCTTTGCTTCTGAACATTCGATAGAGGTCTTTTGCAGCAGGTATACCCAATGCAATGCATTTTGATTTCTTGACTGTCACTTCCATGGGCGTTGATTGTGGATCCAGGTAAACTGAAATCCTTGACAACTTCAATCTTTTCTCTTTATCATGATGTTGTTTATTAGTCCAGTTGTGCAGATTTTTGTTTTCTTTATGTTGAGGTGTAATCCATACCAAAGGCTGTAGTCTTTGATCTTTGTCAGTATAAGTGTTTCAAGTCCTCTTGGCTTTCAGCAAGCAAAGTTGTGTCAACTGCCTATGGCAGGCTGTTAATGAGTCTTCCACCAAACCGGATGCTACATTCTTCTTCATATAAACCAGCTTCTTGTATTATATGCTCAGTGTACAAATTGAAAGTACATAAACTAAAAAATCAATAAAATTAAGAATGGTTTAGAAAAGTACATGAATGCAACACCACAGGAAGTTGCTTAAGAATAACTTAAGATATTATATTCTTAACTTCCAAGGACTATATCATGTACAGAAATCATAGTAATCTTCAACCTATAAAAGGTCTTATTTCTAAGATCATTTGTAAATTAGTGATTAAGAGCTCAGAGGCACATTTTCTACAGGAACAACATTTTAAACGGTGATTAAGATACCAGGCTAGTCCACACATGCTTTTTAAATCTATAATGTAGATGAAAAGAAGTTTGTTTATTTTAAATGGTCTTAGAAAACTCGCAAATTCCGTCTTCCTAAACAGCTGAAACACTGCCAATCCATACTGCCTAGGGCAACTTGAATCTTATTTAATACAGAAACTATCTGATTAAATGATGATTCTTTTAAAACAACAACAAAAAGAACACTATAAAACCTGCCAGCCTGCTCTTTACCACCTGACAACATAAGGTGTGTCTATAAATTAACTATAAACTAGAGCCTGTACATCAAAATAAGTATTGTCCCTTAAAATAAGTCACTTTAAGAGATTACTATGTATCCCAATAATAGCAAAACACTTTTGAAATTCCATTTTCAGATAATGTCCTCATAGTAAGCCACTGATTCTTTTTAATTCCTCAATGGTCCTAAACCCTTTATTTTGGGATAATACTCTTATGTTTTTATATATACCCATTGTTCTTCTTGCCATAAATGTACACTCACAACATGACCAGCTTGGAAGAAGCATACTCATTCAGATATAGAAGCTTCCCGTATGTTCTGTTTCCTTAATCAGACTTACACAGCCTTACCTCATAAATCAAGTTAACACAGCAAACACTGTAATATCACAAATGATAGTATCCTTAGTGCTTTATTCTTTATAAATAATTTTTAAAAATTATCTGGAAACATGAGCTACAGATTTTTTAAAAGTGCATGTTTTTTTAATAATACCAATGCCAAAAATAGAAAATGTACGGGGGGAAAATTCCTCTCACAATTGCAACAAAAAACAATATAAAATGCCTAGGAATACACTTAGCCAGAAATGGGTAGGACCAATATGAAGAAAGCTATAAACTCTACAGAGGAAAACGGAAGAAAATTTTAGTAAATAGGAAGGCATAACACAGGCTTCTGGACTCAATATGATAAAAATGTAAATTCTTGCCAACATAATCTATAAATTTAAACCAATTCTAATCAAATTTCAAAAATATTTTTGGGAAACTTGAACAAGTAATTTTAAAGTTCATCTGGAAGAATAAACATTCAAGAAATGCCAGGAAAATACTGAGAAGGGAAGTGAGTAATGCTGGTTGTGGTGAGGTAGAGGTGGGCCTGCCCTTCCAGACATTACAGCACACTAGAAGGCAAGATAATTAAAATGCCAAGCCTCTGGTAACAAAATGGTAGACAGTGACCACCAGGGCAACCTGGTGCTGCTGCCTTGATTCAGGCAAGGTGCCAGCAATGTTACCCACCAGTGCCTGTGCACCACAGTCAAAGCAATGGAACAGAATACAAAGTCCAGAAACTAGCCAAAATATACACAAAAACTCCATTTGTAATAAGTGGATAGTTTTTTGAGTAATACATGCAATAAGTGGATTAAGGGTAGCCCTGAATTTAGAGACCATCTCAAGAATAGATTTGATGTGTTGAACACTAATGATAAAAGTACCTGACAAGTTGTGGAATGACATCAAGGACATCATACGTGAAGAAAGCAAGAGGTCATTAAAAAGACAGGAAAGAAAGAAAAGACCAAAATGAATGTCAGAAGAGACTCTGAAACTTGCTCCTGAACATCAAGTAGCTAAAGCAAACCGAAGAAATGATGAGGAAAAGAGCTGAAGATTTCAAAAGATGGAGATGGCTGGACAAGAAAAAGTAAAGTATTATAATGATATGCAAAGACGTGGAGTAAGAAAACCAAAAGGGAAGAACACGTTCAGCATTTCTCAGGCTGAAAGAACTGAAGAAAAAATTCAAGCCACGAGTCACAATATTCAAAAGAAGATGGAAGGAATACACACTCATTGTACCAAAAGAACTGTTCGACATTCAACCATTTCAGGAGGTAGCATGTAATCAATAACCGATGGTACTGAAGGAAGAGGCTGAAGCTGCACTGAAGACATCGGTGAAAAACAAGGCTCCAGGAATTGATAAAATAGCAACTGAGATGTTTCAACAAATGGATGCAGAACCAGAAGTTCTCGCTCGTTTATACCAAGAAATTTGGAAGACAGCTACCTGGGCAATCAACTGGAAGAGATCCATATTTGTCTCCATTCCAAAGAAAGGAGATAAAACAGAATGTGGAAATTATCAAACAGTATCATTAATATCACATTCAAGTAAAATTTTGCTGAAGATCATTCAAAAATGTTTGCAGCAGTATACCGACAGGGAACTACCAGAAATTCATGCCAGATTCAGAAAAGGACATGGAACAAGGGATATCATTGCTGACATCAGATGGATCCTGGCTAAAAGCAGAGAATACCAGAAGATGTTTACCTGTGTTTTATTGACTAGCAAAGGCATTCAACTGTGTGGATCATAACAAATTATGCATAACACTGCAAAGAATGGGAATTCCAAAACACTTAATTGTGCTCATGAGGAATCTATACATAGATAAAGAGGCAGTCGTTCGAAAAGAACAATGGGATGCTATGTTGTTTAAAGTCAGAAAAGGTGTGCATCAGAGTTGTATCCTTTCACCATACCTATACAATCTGTGTGCTGAGCACATAATCCAAGAAGCTGGACTCTATGAAGAAGAACTGGGCATCAAGATCGGAGAAAGGCTCATTAACAACTTGTATTATGCAGATGACACAACCTTGCTTGCTGAAAGTGAAGGGAACTTGAAGTACTGACTGATGAAGATCAAAGACCACAGCCTTCAGTATGGACTACACTTCAACACAAAGAAAACAAAAATCCTCACAACTGGACCAATAAGCAACATCCTGATAAATGGAGAAAATAGTGAAGGTGTCAAGGATTTCATTTTACTTGGATCCACAATTAACACTCACGGAAGCAGCAGTCAAGAAATGAAAAGACGCATTGCTTTAAGTAAATCTGTTGCAAAAGACCTCTGTAAAGTGTTGAAAAGCACCTGACCCAAGCCATGGTGTTTTCAATCGCTTCATATGCATGCGAAAGCTGGACAATGAATAAGGAAAACTGAAAAATTGATGTCTTTGAATTATGGTGTTGGCAAAGAATACTGAATATACCATGGACTGCCAAAAGAATGAACGAATCTGTCTTGGGAGAAGTACAGCCAGAACGCTCCTTAGAAGCAAGGATGGCGAGATTTCATCTCACGTACTTTGGACATATTATCAAGAGGGACCAGTCCCTGGAAAAGGATGTCATGCTTGGTAAAGTAGAGGGTCAGTGAAAAAGAGGAAGACCCTCAATAAGACAGACTGACACAGTGGCTACAACAATGGGATTCAGCATAACAACCATCATGAGGACGGCACAGGAACTGGCAGTGTTTTGTTCTGTTGTACACAGGGTCGCTATAAGTCAGAACCAACTCGATGGAATCTAACAACAACAACATAAGGGATGCTTAGGAAATAGTAAGGAGAAACAACTTTGTGGACTAGTGCCATAAATGAACATTCAGAAAAGAAACGTAAATAGCCACTAAACATTTGAAAATGTTCATCACACTAATAATAAGAGAAATGTCCTTTGGGGATGCTTTTGACTACAAATAACAAACCAAAAAAAAAAGTCCATCGCTGTCAAGTCAGTTCCAACTCACAGCGACCATATAGGACACAGTAGAACTGCCCCACAGGATTTCCGAGGAGCAGCTGGTGGATTCGAACTGCCGACCTTTTGGTTAGCAGCTGAGCTCTTAAACACTGTATCACCAGGGCTCCAAATAACAAAAGACACTACTCAAACTGGCTTAAATAAGGGAATTTATCTCTCATAATTGGAAGTACAGAGGTTGAGAAAGTTTCAGGCATGGTTTCACCGCAGTTCTACAATTTATCACGCTTCTAGATTCCTACCGTTTCTTCATCCTGCTCTTCACAAAATCACCTTCATCCTAAGGCTGGTTGCCTCTGCCAGTTACAAAATGGCTGCAGCAGTTCCAGGCATCACACTGACATGCAACATCCAGAAGAAGAAAACAACCATCTCTTTCTTAAGTCTCTTTTTAGGAATTAGGAAACTTTCTCAGAAGCTCCCCAACAGATCTGCTCTCAAATTGCCCTGGCCATAAATGGTTACCACCTACCCTTAAACCAATCTCTGGTAAGGGAATGGTTGCTTATGATAACCTCAGACTACAGGTTCTGAGTGTGGTCCACGGATCCCTGGGGATCCCCAAGATTTTTTCAGGGGGTCTGTGAGAGGTCAAAATTATTTTCATAATAATACTAACAGGTTATCTGCCTTTTTCACCGTTGACATTGGCACTGATGACACAGAGGCAATGGTGGGCAAAACTGCCTGCACCTCAGCCTGAATTTGGGTGGTTGCACCAAACTGTACTGCTGGTCATTGTCTTCTTCAAAACCACACACTCACAGAAAAAGAAAAGAAAAACCAAATTTCATTTAAGCATATCTTCGATGAAGCAGTAAAAACTGTGTTCATGGACACCATTTTTACTTTGGCATTTTCTAAAAAATAAATGAAGTCTATCAGGGAAAGAACCGACAATATTTGTTGTCATTGATACAATTCAAGCTTTTAAGCAAAAAATTGTAATTTTGGAAAACCTGTATCTACCACTGTGAGATTAATAACTTTCTAATACTTAAATTCTGCTGTAATAAGAATGAGATATTTTTGATATTATATAAGGAAATGTGTCAATATTTGGAAGATCTACACAACTCAGTGAACCAGTATTTTCCAGATGACCAACACATGACGTTATCAAATCATGCATGGGTGAAAGATTCATTCAAAGGGAAGACAGACCAGTGGACTTTACTATAGTCACAAAGGAAAAGTTAGCTGATATGGTTTCAGATTTCATATTGCAATTAATCTTTAAGACACTACCACTTATTGGACTTTGGTGTACTATCAAAGGAGAATATCCAAATTTATCTGCAGAGACTATTAAAATACTCCTCTTTTTCCTAACTGCCTATATATCTGTGTGAGATCAGATATTGTTCACCTACATCAACCAGAACAATATATCACAATAGACTTAATGCAAAAGTAGACATCAGAATCCAGCCATCTTCTTTTAAACCAGACATTAAAGAGATTTTCAAAAATGTAAACCAATGCCACTCTTCTCAATAATATTCTTCTTTTGGAAAATATTTCTTTATAAAAATATGTTATTCCTGTTAACATGCAATGGATTTATTATTATTTTTAAATGATTTAATAAATTAAAATTTTCTTAGTTTAATTCCTAATATGGTAAATATTTATAGATATGATACACATAAAAGCTCTGTGGGGGGCCTCTCTAATTTTTAAGAGTGTCAAGGTACCCTGAGGCAAAGAAGTTTGGGAACCACTGCCTTAGGTTAATTATCTGAGGTGACATGGATATTGGAAAGTCCATCAATTTTAAAACAACAGTGAGATCATTTTTCTCACTGCCATTGTGGCAAAGGTGAAATGCGAGCAGTGGTGTGCAGAAACAGACTTCCTCAAACACTGTGAGGGGAATCTGAGCTGAGGGACCTTTCCTGAGGGAAGTGGCAATACAGATTAACATTTTTAAAGGAAAAATATGATAGAAAATTCCATTTCTAGGAGTATATTCTAAGAGTATAATCAGGAGAATAAATTAAGGATTTGTCATCGCATTGTTTCTACATTAGGTGATTGATTAAATATTCTACACCCATGTAAAGGAAAATTATGCAGGCAGTTAAAAACATTGCTAAAGACCTAACTCATTGGTATGGAAAGATGTCTTTAATTTGTTAAATTAAAAAAAAATCAGGTACAAAAGAGTACCATAATATGGTCTCATTTTTAAAAATTAATTATATACCACTGAATATGTATATGCACAGAAAAAGTTTGGAGGAATTTACTACTTATCTCTGATTGAAAGGATCACAGGAAATACTTATACAGTCAAACCTGTGAAAGCTGGAAGCTGTGTAAGGTGGAAACCTATCAGAGACCCAAAAAACCCAGGGAAACTCAAATATTTTCCATTAAAACAAGTGATGGAAAAGTGGCAAGACTGCACTGTGTCAAAGGCGGAAAACGTGCAAGAACCCGAAAAATAAGGCAGTCCCATAGAGTTCCAGCTCTCACGGGTTTCACTTTATTGTCTTCTTACTATGTCTCAAAATGTTCCTTTCTTTTTTTTTAATTAAACTCAAATTAGTTTTATAATTAGAAAACATAAAAACATTTTAAATTAAAAAAATTTTTTTATTTTAATTTTTTAAAAGTCTATATAATATTCAAGGAGCCCTGGTGGCAGAGCGGTTAAAGTTCTCGGTTCCTAAACAAAAGGTCAGAGGTTCGAAACCACTAGCTGCTCGGCAGGAGAAAGATGTGGTAGTCTGTTTCTGTAAAGATTACATTCTTGGAAACCATATGGGCAGTTCTACTCTGTCCTATAGGATCACTACGAGTTGGAATTGACTCCACGACAACAGATTTGGTTTTTGTTTTGTTTTGTTTTGAACAATATTTACGGCTATAGGATCCATGCTAGGAGAGGAGGGAGAAGAAAAGGATGGCATGGGCAGTAGGTACCACTAGAAGGTTTCAAAGCTTCTGGTCATCAACCATTTACACATAGGAAAAGATGTGGTTGAATCTGTAAGAGCCCGGTAAACAGGATCCAGACAGGGTGCTGAGGTTGGCTGGACCCAGGACTCAAATACCCAAAGGCTCAAGAGCTCAGAGAAAGACTACTTAAAAGGCTGAATATGTAAAACCAGCTGAGGCACATGATTGTAGCTGCTGATGAAGGTGAGGCAAAGAACCTTACAGGAGAAAGAAAGTATGAGAAAATTAGTGTAGCAGGCAGAAGTAGAAAACAGACAAATAGCCCACGCCACAATGACAAATTCAAGTTATCCAGAAACTTCCTATTCACCTACTATGGCAGGTACTTGGTATGCTGCTGTTTGGCATTATGTCTGCTCTCCCGTTCCATTAGGTAACTGTGTTTCTGATCCACCAGAATCTCTTCATTCACAGTCCTTGTTAATTATCAGACGACAAACACAGATGGCACCAATCAGGCCTGCCCAGCCTACAGGCTGAAGCCAGTTCCTGGGAAAGCTCGTGCTCCCTCTGCTGGTCAGCTCCACACAAGGACAAGAGAGCCTGTGTCCAAAGGAGACAACTTCACAAATCACAGGGACACACTTTTGTGTTCTCTATATAGTTAATTTCAGTGAGAAATCTGGGAACCATTTTCTCAAACTGCCACCTGAAAGAGACAATTCCAGACTGAAACAATGCCTTCCTTTGTTACACCAAAGGAAAACATTATAAAAACTGAAGTGTTGTGAGAAAATATTCCATCAAAAGCATTTTAAATTCAAATGATTTCATTTTATTACTTCATAAACAAGTAAAGGTATTCAGATGACTGCAACACTTAATATGACTATAAAGCTCCATTAGAGTTTTACTATTGCTGAAAACCCGAAAATCACTAAAACAAGTAATATTTGTACAGATTTTACAACTTACAAAAAGCTCTCACACTTATTTTCACACCTAATCCTCACAATGATCATCCTGTAAGTCAGCGAGAAGGGAAAAAGGCAGGACAAGCATTTCTGTTATCACTATTTTACAGATGCCGGAGCTGAGGTTCAAAGAGGTTACATGAGTCGCCTCAATCACGTAGCTACCAAGTAGTCCAGACTCCACAGAGGCCTCCTGACTCCAAATTCTATATTCTATTCAGTATACTATGCCAGCTCAGATGCTGATCTATAGGAAGTTTTCTAAAGACTTAGTTGGATTTTAGGCAGAGAGGTAAAAGACCTAAAAAATGTTTCTATAATACATTCCACTTTTCTTTCAAATATCACCAACATTTCAGATGCTGAACCCCAGATCTCAGGAGCTTGCATGATGGGGTTGTGCTTTGCCTTTAAAGAACATCAGTTTAACAGGGGAGCGGAAATCATAATTTCCTACAAGAGCCTACTAAAAATGGAATAAAGTTAATCACAGAATTTCTATGTGTGGCATGTCTATGCCCATAAAAAGTGAATTATCAGGCTCTGTGGCTTCTATCTTCACTCAGTCAACACTGTATACGCATCTGGGCTGGGAATTCTCAAGTTCTTGTCCTGCTTCCTTTTAAATCTTTACAATCTTGATGATTTTCCCCCTTATGAACAAAGCATTATGGATACTGCTCTACTGTAGTGCCAAGATAAAAATCATTATGCCAAAGCAGACAGTAAATACAGCTATAATCACAAAGGCCCCAAAACTAAACAGCAAGGTAGCAATGATTAAAAAAAAGGGGGGGGGGGGAATCAATTAGTTATATATAGTATGTCCCCAGGTAGCGCAAATGGTTAACATGCTCAGCTACTAACTGAAAGGTTGCAGGCTTGAATCCACCCAGAGGTGCCTTGGGAGAAAGCCCTGATGATCTAGTTCTGAAAAACCAGGCACTGAAAATCCTACAGAGCACAGTTCTATTCTAATATACACAGGGTCACCATGAGTCAGAATCAATTCAATTTTACTACTTGTTTGGGTTTTTTTGGTTTGCTATGGGCCATATATTGCTCTAAGTGTTTTCTATGTATCAACTCATTTAGTCCCCCCAAGAACGTATTTAACACATAACAAAATTGAGGCAAAGACAAGTTAAATAACTCTAGTTACTTTGGGTAACCAGAGTTACACAGCTAGTAAGTGATAAGTGTGAGATCTGAACCCAGGGAGTTTAACCCTTGAGTTCATCTATCTTCTTAAGCACTAAGCTATGCTGCCTATATAGCTGTTTTTTAAATTCAGCATTTTTATATTTACGGAAAAGTTGTGAATATCATATAGATGCCCCATACTTTCTCCTATCATTAACAACTTACATTAATATGGTACATTTGTCACAATTAATGAACCAATATTGATACATTATTATTAACTAAAGTCCATACTTTATTCATATTTCCTTAGTTTTTACCTAATGTCCTTTTTCTGTTTCAGGATCCCACCCAGGACACCGCATTACATTTAGTCATCATGTCTCCTAAGCTCCCCTTGGCTCTGAGGGTTTCTTAGACTTTCCTTTTTTTGATGATCTTGACAGTTTCGAGGAGTACTGTGGTTGTTGTTATTGTTAGGTGCCATCGAGTTGGTTCTGACTCATAGAGATTCTACGTACAACAGAATGAAACACTGCCTGGTCCTGCACAATCCTCACAATCATTGCTATGTTTGAGCACGTTGTTGCGGATACTGTGTCAATCCATCTTGTTGAGGTTCTTCTTCATTTTCACTGACCCTCTACTTTACTAAACACAAATGTCCTCCTCCAGGAACTGGTCCCGCCTCATAACATGTCCAAAGCACATGAGACAAAGTCTCGCCATCCTTGCTTCTAAAGAAATTTTGGCTGTATTTCTCCCAAGACGGATTTGTTTTTGCTCTTCTGGCAGTCCATGGTACATTCGATATTCTTCACCAACACCACAATTCAAATGCATTAATTCTTCTTCTGTCTTCCTCATTCATTGTCCACCTTCGTGTGCATATTAGGTGACTGAAAATAGCATGGCTTGGGTCAGGTGCACTTTAATACTCAAAGTGACATCTCTGCTTTTCAACACTTTAAAGAGGTCTTTGCACCAGATTTGCCCAATGCAATACGTCACTTGATTTCTTGACTGCTGCTTTCATGGATGTTGATTATGGGTCCAAGGAAAATGAAATCCAAGTAAAATAACATGAGGAGTACTGGTCAAGTATTTTTGTAGAATGTCTCTCACGTTGATTTTGTCCAATGTTGTTCTCATGATTAGACTGGAGAGGAAAACTTCAGGGGTAAAATGTCATTCTCATCACATCTTACCAAAGGTACATCCTATCAACATGATTATCACCACTGGATCTTGATCTTGATCTCTGGCTGAGGTAGTGTCTCAGGTTTCTCCACTGTGGAGTTAGGCCCTTTTCCCCCCTTCCATAAATTACTTTTGGAAGGAAGTCACTATGCACAGCCCACACTTAAGGAATGGGGAGTTATGAGTCACTTCTGCATGGAAGATTTGTCTCTTTTCCCACATTTGTTTATTCAGTAATTTATATTATTATGGACTCATGGATATTTATTTTATACTTTGGGTTATAATACAATACTACTTTATTTTGATGTTCAAACTGCTCTGCTTTAGCCATTGGGAGCTCTTTCAACTGGCTCTTGTGTTCCTTTGACATACCCCCATCATTGTGGGGTTTTTTAGGTGTACTTTCATTACTTTCTGAACTATAAGAAAACTGCTTTATTTTTCTAATATATACAAACAGAAGCCTGGGGATATGTGTGAGAATGGTTATTAACGGTGTGGGATAATGGTGCAAGGAACATAAAATTGGATCAGTCTGTGTTTATTGATATGGGCCCTCTAAGCACAGGTTCTTCATTCAATGTTTCAGCTTGATAAGTTAGAAAAGGATCTAATAGTTTATTTGGTTGGTTTAATGAAGCATGGATTAAACAGAGGCCTACAATAAATCAAGCTGAAATGCCAGACCTGCCTTAAAAGATACCAAATGCTTAGGGAAATTGGCATGTTAGAGTGTTTTTATCAGGTTGGAGCCACAGACCCATCCACAAAGTGCCCAGAGGACACATCTTTTACCACAACAGTGAGAAATACACTTGTGAAGGGAGCCCCAGCATCCTTGAAGACTGCTGCGATTGCTGTTTTATGTAAGTCAGATTTAACAGTGGGAATTGCTTTAACTACAATGGGGCTGATTAGACTCAGTGGTAGTAGGGGCCAAATGGCAGCACTTAATCGGCAAAGACCAAGTGGGCATGGTTACTGTAATGGACAGCAGAGTCAATGCAGTAAAAAGAGTGACTCATATGGACTTATGACATTGGTTACTTAGTCATGCCATCCCTAGGAGTGAAACAGATGGGAAATCTAGTAAATACTTACTTGCTCTGTACAAGCCAAAGAATTCTAGGTCAAGTGAATGGCAGTTTAACTTGAATTGCCATAAGAGACAGTCAAGGCCCTTCAATCAATTCCCAGACTTGAGCCAGGTTACGGGGAAGCCTCATCCCTTTGAGGAAGAACCCCACTGCAGTACCAAAAATTTATACTGTTAATCTCTCTCCCAGCCTCCCACGAAAGGATCCATAGATGGGCTTTTACAAGAGTGACTGTTCACTAGAGAAAGGAAATAATCAGACTTTTCGAGGATTACTGGGTACTGGCTCTAAACTAATTCCAGGAGACACAAAATGTCACTGTGACCCACTATATAGAGGTCAGGTCCACCTCACAATGAGTCCAGTGGGTCCCCATATCCATCCTGTAGTGATTTCCTCACTTCCAGAATGCATAATTGGTATAGATATACTGAGCAACTGGCAGGACCCCTACAATGGATCCCTGACACTTGAAGTAAGGGCTATTATGGTAGAAAAAGCCAAGGAAAAGCCATTAGAACTACCCATACCTAGGAAAATAGTAAACCAAAAGTAATACCACACTACTGGAGGGGTTTCAGAGATTAGTGCCCCCATCAAGGACCTGAAGGATGTGTAGGGGTAGTGATTCCCACCACATCCCCATTCAACTAGCTTATTTGGTCTGTGCAAAAAACAGATGAATCTTGGAGAATGACAGTGGATTATCGTAAACTTAACCAGGTGGTGACTTCAATTTCAGCTGCTGTTCCAGATGTGGTTTCATTGTTTGAGCAAATTAATACATCTCCTGGTACCTGGTGTGCAGCTATTGAGCCGGCCAATGTCTGTTTCTCGATTCCAGTTTCGAAGAAACACCAAAAGCAGTTTGCCTTTAGCTGGCAAGGCCAGTAACATACCTTCAGAGTCCTGTCTCAGGGCTGTATCAAATCTCCCGCCCTGTGTCATAATTTGGTCTGCAAGAAACTTGATCGTCTTTCCTTCCCACAAAACATCACACATCACACTGGTCCATTACATTGATGACATTATGTTGACTGGGCCTAGTAGGGAAGAAGTATCAATGACTCTGGACATACTGCTGAGACAGCTGTGTGCTAGAGGGTGGGAAATTGAGGTGCCTTCCACTTCAGTGAAACTTCTAGGGATCCAGTGGTGTAGGGCATGTCGAGACACTCCTTTTAACATGAAGCCTAAGTTGTTACATCCCAACCCTCCTACAACTAAAAAGAGGTACAGTGCCTGCTTGGCCTCTTTGGATTTTAGAGGTAACAATCCCTCATTGTTATCAAGTGACTCAAAAAGCTGCTAGTTTTGAGTGGGGCCTAGAACAAGAGAAGGCCCTGCAAGAGGTTCAGCTGCCACATAAGCTGTTCTGCCACTTGCGGTATATGATCTAGCCAATTCAATGGTTCTGGAAGTGTCAGTGGCAGATAGAGATGCTGTTTTGAGTCTTCGGCAGGCCCCTATTGGTGAATCACAGCACAGACCCTTAGGATTCTGGAGCAAAGCTCTGCCATCCTCTGCAGATAACTACTCTCCTTTTGAGACACAGTTCTTGCCTTGTTACTGGGCCTCAGTAGAGACCAAATGCTTAACCATGGGCCACCAGGCCTAAGCTGCCCATCATGAACTAGGTGTTGTCTGACCTACAGAGTCATAAAGTTAGACGTGCACAGCAGCACTCCGTCATTAAAAGGAAGTGGTATAAACGAGGTCAGGCTCAAGCAGGAATTGAAGGCACAAGTATGCTACATAAGGAAGTGGTCCAAGTGCCCAAGGTACCCACTCCCATCATGTTACCTTCCATCTCCCAGTCTGCACCTATGGCCTTGATATGCAGGTACCTTTCTGAGACCTCCCTAAAGGACAGTGGTGAAGGGAAATCCTCCCTGTAGGCAGATCTTCAAGCACAGCACCTAGCTGTTCATTTTGCTTGGAAGGAGAGATGGCCAGATGTACGACTGTATACTGATTCATAGGCTGTGGCCAATAGTTTGGCTGGATGATCAGGGACTTGGAAGGAACATGAGTGCAAAATTGGTGACAAGGAGGTATGAAGAAGAGGCATATGGACAGACCTCTCTGCATGGGCCAAAGAACTGAAGATACTTGTGTCTCATGGCAGTGCTCCCAAAGGATGACCTCTGCAGAGGAGGATTTTAACACTCAAGTGGATAGGATGAGGTGTTCTGTGGATACCAGTCAGCCTCTTTCCTCAGCCACTCCTGTCACTACCCAAAGGACTCATGAATAAAGTGGCCACAGTGGCAGGGATGGAGGTTATGCATGGGCTAAGCAACACAGACTACCACTCACCAAGGCCAACTTGGTTACAGCCACTGCTGAGTGCCAATCTACCAGCATGCCAGAGACCAACACTGAGTTCCTATTATGGCACCATTCCTAGGGGTGATTAGCCAGCAACCTCATGACAGGTTGATTACACTGGACCACTTCCATCATGGAAAGGGTAGTGTTTTGTTCTAACTGGATAGACACTTACTCTGGATACAGATTTACCTTCCCTGTATGCAATGTTTCTGCCAAAACTATCATCTGTGGACTTACAGAATGCCTTATCCACCATCATGGCATCCCATACAGCATTGCCTCAGATCAAGGGAGTTACTTCACAACAAATGAAGTGCGGCAATGGGCCCATGTTCATGAAATTCATTGGTCTTACCATGTTCCCCATCATCCTGAAGCAGCTGGCTTGATAGAATGATGAAATTGTGTCTTCTAAAGACACAACTAAAGTACTAGCTAGGTGGCAATACCTTGCACAGCTGGGGCAATGTTTTCCATAGGCTGTATATGCTCTAAAATAGCATCCAATACATGGTGCTGCTTCTCCCATAGCCAGGATTCATGGGTCCAAGAATCAAGGGGTAGAAATGGAGGTGACACCACTCACTATTACCTCTAGTGATCCACTCAAAAAATTTTTGCTTCCTGTCCCCACAACCCTATGCTCTGCAGATCTAGAGGTCTTAGTTACAAAGGGAGGAATGCTCCCACCAGGAGACAAAACACTGATTCCACTGAACTGGAAATTAAGAATGCCACCCAGCCACTTTGGGTTCCTCATGCTTCTGGACCAATAGGCAAAGAAGGGAGTTACTGTATTGGCTGGTATGATTGATTCTGATTACCAAGGAGAAATAGCACTGATATTACATAATGGAAGTAAAGAAGAGCATGTCTGGAATACAGAATATCCCATAGGACATCTCTTAGTACTACCACGTCCTATGATTAAAGTCGATGGGAAACTACAGCAACCCAATGTCAACATGACTAGTAATGGTCCAGACTCTTCTGGAATGAAGGTTTGGGTCAACCCACGAGGTTGATAAATATATACATATACATGTATATATATAGGGTCACTATGACTTGTAATCAACTCGATGGCCACAATTTATGTATCTATATATTTATCTATATATATACATATACTGTCATGGATTGAATTATGTCCCCCCAAAAATGTGTTTATCAACTTGGTAGTCCATGATTCCCAGTATTGGGTGGTTGTCCTCCATTTTGTGATTGTAATTTTACGTTGAGAGGATTAGGGTGGGATTGTAACACCACCCTTACTCAGGTCACCTCCCTGATCCAATGTAAAGGGAGTTTCCCTGAGGTGTGGCCTGTGCCATCTTTTATCTCTCAAGAAATAAAAGGAAAGGGAAACAGGCAGAGAGCTGGGGACCTCACGCTATCAAGAAAGCAGCACCGGGAGCAGAGCGCATCCTTTGGACCCAGGGTGTCTGCGCCTGAGTTCCTCGACCAGGGTAAGTTTGAGGACACCCTGAATTTGGACTTGTAACCTACTAGACTGTGAGAGAATAAATTTCTCTTTGTTAAAGCCATCCACCTGTGGTATTTCTGTTATAGCAGCACTAGATATCTAAGACAGAATTTGGTACCGAGAGTGAGGTGCCACTCTAATAGATACCTAAAATGTGGAAGTGGTTTTGAAACTATGAATGGATAGAGTTGCGACAGCAGCAGAGAACCAGCACAGCAGAGAACCTGCGGTAGCAGAGAAGCAGCAACAGCAGAGAACCAGCAGCCGCAGAATCAGGAGACCAGCACGAGATGGTGCTGGAGCCAACCCACAGAGCGAGAGAGCTGAGTGCAGGAGGCTTCCTGGCAGAGTGGGACACCTTCAGGCACTTATCAGTGGAGCTACTGAGCTTTGGAACACTTGCCCCAGCAGGGCAGATGTGGGCATGAGACCCAAGGAGCCTAAAAAAAAAAACGCCAAGAAATCAGGAAACAGAAGCTAAAGAGACAGAGACCACAAGAAGCTGAGCTGCCTCAATCTCAAAAGGTATGGCCATGACCTCAGGGGTTTCAAAGGGTGGAGCCACGGCCTCTGGTGTTTCTAAGGGTGGAGCTGCCACTCACGCTATGAGAATTGTACACCTAAAGCTGAGGGAGCAGACGTGCTGTCCCAGTGGGCCTGGAAGGCAGAGCTGAAGCCCAGGGTCCGGGGCCTCCACTCAGAATCTGGAGAGTGTGGCCAATACCTAGAGGCTAGAAGGCAGGGCCATTGTGTAAATTGTCTCAGGGAACAGAGAATTATTTTCAAAGCTTTGAGGGCTAATGTAATGTGTTCTGCGGACTTGCTTGGTGCCTGTTATCCCTTCTTTTCCTCCAGTTTTTCCCACTTGTAACGGAAATGTCTAGCTTTTGGCTGTTCTGCCATTATACCCTTGGAAGCAGATAACTTGTATTCTAGATTTCACAGATGAAGAGGAATTTTTGGATTTTGGACTTAGAGTTTAGACTTTTGCTATGATATGATGGGGTGACTAGGTTTTACATGCTGTGAGGATGTGATTTTTTGGGTGCCAAAGGGTGGAATGTCATGGATTGATTATGTCCCCCCAAAAATGTGTGTATCAGCTTGGTAGGCCATGATTCCCAGTATTGGGTGGTTGTCCTCCATTTTGTGACTGTAATTTTATGTTGAGAGGATTAGGGTGGGATTGTAACATCACTCTTACATCACCTCTCTGATCCAATGTAAAGGGAGTTTCCCTGGGGTGTGGCCTGCCCCACCTTTTCTCTCTCAAGAGATAAAAAGGGAAGCAAGCAGCAAGTTGGGGACCTCATTCCACCAAGAAAACAGCACCAGGAGCAGAGCACGTCCTTTGGATCTGGGGTCCCTGTGCCTGAGAAGCTCTTCAATCAGGGGAAGTTTGAGGACAAGGAACCTTCCTCCAGAGCCAACAAAGAGAAAAAGCCTTCCCCTGGAGCTGACACCCTGAATTTGAGATATATATATATACACAAATATCTTTATCCCCCCTCCCTTTACTCCATTACTTATAAAATACAAGATATAAATGGGGCTAGCGCTTTTTCAGTTGTGTGCATGTTACTTGTATCATGTTAGATATAGGTATGAGTTTATAACTGCCTTTATTCAGAGACTACATGTAGTTTAAGGAGACATGTACAGGTGCCAAGTTGACAAGGGGTGGATTGTGATGTTAAGGTTAAGAGTCAACATGGCTAGGCCATGATTCTCAGTGGTTTGGCAGATATTATGTAATCATCCTCCATTTTGTGATCTGATGTGAGCAGCCAATCAGCTGAAAGGGATGTTTCATTGGGGGCGTGGCCTGCATCCAATATATTGCCTTCTCAATCCTACATTCAACTTGTCATCCTCTGACCTCCTGTTCTTGGGACTTGAGACAGCAGCCTGTCGTCTGACTTGCAGATTTTGGGATTTACAGCTCCCACAGTCCTGTGAGCCAGCAGCCTGCTGTCTAACCTGCTGATTTTGGATTTGTCAGCGCCTGCAACCACGTGAGTCAGGAGAAGCTTCCACCCTGATACCAGACCTATGGACTTGAGACTTGCCAGGCTCCAAAACTACATGAACCATTTCTTTGAAGTTAAACTCTCTACGTATATATTTATATATATGCTTCACTGGTTTTGCTCCTCTAGAGAACCCAGCATACCACCTATAAACATTATTATACGTATCCATCTTTATCTATATTTAGCTAAACACAAGTTCATAGTTCACATGGATCATCCTAGCCTTTCTCTCTTGCTTATCTGTATCCTCCCACTACAACATTAAGAAACGTGGCCCCTACCATTCATCACGCATGTAGCAATTGTTCAATTACTATACAAGTATATAGTGATTTCAGAATTGTTAACTGTACTCCTGTGGGAAACAACTTTACCAACCAACCAGGGTACAGTGCTTATGTGTAGTTGTTCCTTTAGTATTACAGACTCCACTCATTTCCATAGTTACATAGGTCTGCACATTTTCTGCTCACCCCCGTCAGTGAGGCTGTTTCAAACATTTATAAAACAGACTTCTTTGTCATAGTCTGCATTCCATTCTGGGATCCTCCTTCTATGTCCTAAATAAACTTGTAAAATTTTATACATTAAGGCTCATTCTTTGTGCTGTAAAGTTGTATGTGTTTTGACAATGTATACTATCATGTATCCACCACTACAGTATCATACAGAATAGTTTCACTGCCCTAAAAAATCCCCATTGTGCTTCACCTAATCAACTCTTCCTTCTCCCTAAGACCCCTGTTGCATTTTCCTAACAGAGAATGTACTCAATTATCGTTGCCACTAATCCTTTCCTCTTACAATTTACAAAACACGTTCACATTTATGACTTGTGTGATTCTCACTTCAATCCTGAGTATTTCCACTGAGCAGATGATTGAACTCAGAGAGAATAAGTGGCTTGCTTGGTCAAGACCTCACTAAGTGGTGATGCTGGCACTAGAACTTATGCCTTGGACTCCCTGTATGATGATGCTCTTTCCACGATACAACTCTGCTTCCTTGTTGCAGTAGGGAGGGGAGGAAGCTGTGAATAGGAACAAGAGGAAGAAGAGAAGAGAGAAATGGTGGTAAGTGACCATTTAAATCATAAACTTACATAAAGCTAACACGAAGATTTACCCCAAAATATAAGAAAGCTGAATTTCAGTTTCAGGAATTCCAGGTAATTTGATGAATCTGACACCTTAAAATTCTTTCTATTATAAAATGCCCTAAAAGTCTGGATAAATACATTTAAATATGTATACCCAGTAAACCAACCCAGTGCTGTTGAGTCGATTCCAACTCATAGCGACCATATAGGACAGAGTAGAACTGCCCTATTAGAGTTTTCTATATATATATATATATATGTATACACATACACACGTGTATATCATGTTAAAACCCTTCCGTTATGAAGTTTTTTATTTAAAAAAAAATTTTTTTTGATGGTATGTGTTTTCAGTTTTGGAATGCATACTTACGAATTGAGTGTGTTTAAACTTTTGGTTGCTGAGTATGCACTTGGAGAAATATGATCTGGCAATACAATTTGCCAATGAGACTAGTAGCATCGTGGCGCCACCGATCTGTGGCATGACAGTATGCCAATGCAAACTAGAGGTATAATTTATCGTGGGCGCCTTTCCAAAACAAACTCATCAGGGCTCTCTAACTATCACACAGGAAAGCCATAATTATGCTTGCAAGCTTTATCTCACAGAAATAAATGAAAAAAAGCCAAAAGTCTACAAAACTAACACATCCGAGAAGCATCACCTAATAAAATGGTCAACCTATACAACAATGAGGCTCCCAGTCCAGTCTGCTGAGCTTTACCCATTTCAAAGGGACCTACCTCTCACTAAATGCATTAGAACCAGAATAATGCCTTGCCAACGAAGCCCACAGGCATAAAAAGTTGCTGACAAATCACTTATGGCAATGGTAATGAAAGAGTTATTAAACGCATCACTGAGCCAGCAAGAAAAAAAAAGAAATCCTCAGAGACCAAAAGCTAACAAAAGTCCAAAGAACTGAATGAGCACTGAAGCCATCAGCTGCTCAAATCCCACAACATGTAAAAAACAAAACATACCACAAGGGCTTATCTAAATAAACTCAAGTTTGAATTAACATTAGAAAATATACTCATATAATTCATCACTTTATCAGATTAAAGGGAAAAAAATCTGATTACCTCTGTAGATAGAGAAAAGCATTTGATAAAATTCAACACCCATTCATGATTTAAAATCAAATAAACAAAAGTTTTAGGAAATGCAAAGTGGAGGAGAATTTCATTAACCACATGAAGGTAGCTGCCAAAAACCTACAGTGTTAATAGTGAAACATTAGCAGTATTTCCTTTATACACATGAATAAGACAAAGGTGTCCACTATCACTAGTTCTATTCAACAATACACTGGAAGTACTGGCCAGCACAGTAAGAAAATAAATTAAAGGGAAAATGGTGAGTAGGAGGCAATGAAACTCTCAAAATTTGCTGAGGATATGATTATTTGCATTAAAAAAAAATCTGATGAACTTCAATCTCATTCACCTTAAAAAAAACAAATGACAATTATTACTATTAAAAAGAAAAATTTGCAAGGCTGCTGAGTCGACATACAAAAAGAGTTAATTGCATTTTTACATACTAGAAATAATTAGAAAATCTAATTTAAAAATATACCATTTACAACACTGCATATAATATACATAGGAAGTCGTAAAATATGTAAATCCTTTAAGGAGAAAATCATAAAACTTCATTGAGAGATATTAAAAAAGTTCTAAATAAAAGGAGTGATATATATTCTTTATCTCAAGAATAGATTTGATGCATTGAACAGTAATGATCAAAGACCAGATGAGTTGTGGAATGACATCATACATGAAGACAGCAATAGTTCATTAAAAATACAGGAAAGAAAGAAAACCAAAATGGATGTCAGAAGAGACTGAAACTTGCTCTTGATGGTAGGGTAGCTAAAGTGAATGGAAGAAATAATGAACTAAAAGAGTCAAAGAGAAGATTTCAAAGGGTGGATCAAGAAGACAAAGTATTATAATGACATGTGCAAAGACGTAGAGTAAGAAAACCAAAAAGCAAGAATACGATTGGCATTTCTCAAGCTGAAAGAACTGAATTAAAAATTCAAGCCTGGAGTTGCAATACTGAAGGATTCTACTAGGAAAATACTGAACGATGCAAGAAGCATCAAAAGAAGACGGAAGAAATACGGAGTCACTATACCAAAAAGAACTGGTTGACATTCAACCATCTCAGGAAGTAGCATATGATCAAGAACCAATGGTACTGAAGGAAGAAGGCCAGATTGCACTGAAGGCATTGGTGAAAAACAAGGCTCCAGGAATTCACAGAATACCACTTGAGAGGTTTTAAAACAAACGGATGCAGCGCTGGAGGTGCTCACTCGTCTATGACAAGAAATTTGGAAGACAGCTATCTGCCCAACCCACTGAAAGAAACCTATATTTCCGTTCACTCCAAAGAAAGGTGATCCAACAGAATATGGAAATTAGCGAACAATATCATTAATGTCACACACAAGTAAAATTGCTGAAGATCATTCAAAAGTGGTTGCAGCAATACATTGACAGAGAACTGCCAGAAGTTCAAGGCGGATTCAGAAGAGGACTTGGAACCAGAGATATCACTGCTTATGTCAGATGGATATTGGCTGAAAGCAGAGAATACCAGAAAGAAATTTATCTGTGTTTTAGTGACTACGCAAAGGCATTCAACTGTGCGGATCATCATAAATTATGGATAACATCGAGGAGAATGGGAATTCTAGAAATGTGCTAATGAGGAACCTGTAGATAGACCAAGAGGCAGTCATTTAAACAGAAAAAGGGGATACTGTGTGGTTTAAAGTCAGGAAAGGTATATGTCAGGGTTGTATCTTTTCATCATATTCAATCTGTATGCTAGCAAATAATCCAAGAAGGTGAACTATATGAAGATTGTGGCATCAGGAATAGAAGACAACTCATTAACAAACAACCTTCAATATATAGATGATACAACCTTGCTTGCTGAAAGCGAAGAGGACCTTAAGTACTTACTGATAAAGATCAAAGACTACAGCCTTCAGTATGAATTGTATCTCAACATAAAGAAAACAAAAATCCATATAACTGGACCAATAAGCAACATGATAAACAGAGAAAAGACTGAAGTTATTAAGGATTTTTTACTTGGATCTACAATCAACACCCATGGAACCAGCAGTTAAGAAATCAAACCATGTATTGCACTGGACAAATCTACTACAAAAGACCTCTTTAAAGTGTTTAAAAAGCAAAGATGTCACTTTGAGGACTAAGGTGCTCCTGACCCAAGCCATGGTATTTTCAATCACCTCATACGCATGTGAAAGCTGAACAATGAATACAGAAGGCCGAAGAAGAATTGTTGCCTTTGAATTATGTTGCTGGTGAAGAACATTGAATATAGCATGGATTGCCAGAATAACAGTCTTAGAAGAAGTATAGGTAGAATGCTCCTTAGAAGCAAGGATGGGGAGACTTTGTCTCACATACTTGGGACATTTTATCAGGAGGGACCAATCCCTGAAGGAGGACATCATGCTTGGTAAAGTATAGGGACAGCGAAAAAGAGGAAGACCCTCAACGAGATGGCTTGACACAGTGGCTGTAACAATGGTCTCAAGCATAACAATGATTGTTAGGATGAGGCAGGACCAGATGGTGTTTCTTTCTGTTGTACCTGTACAGGGTCGTGCTCTGAGTTGGAACCCACTCGTCCGCACTTAACAATAGTCTTCATAGACAGGTAATTTGATATGGTAAAGACACTATCAGTTCTCTCAAACTGATTACAGATTTAATGCTGAATCAAAATCCCAACAAGGTAACTGTGGAATTTAAGCTGATTTTAAAACATATATGAAAGCGCAAATAGTCAAAAAAAAAAAAAAAAGGTAAGATACTCCTGAAGAAGAGGAATAAGGTGAAGACTTGCCCTACCAGCTACCAAGCCTTATTATAAGTGTAGTTATTAAGTGGTCTAGTATTAGCCCAAGGATAGAAAATTATAACTGAGCAGAAAACAGAGCCTAGAAATAGATCCAACCATATTTGTAAACTTGATGCATGACAGAGTTAGTGTTCCTCTCCCCTCCACATACCATGTATAATCGCCTCCCTTTATGTAGGGACAGGACCTGTGAATACTGTGGGATAATCTCTCCCCGATTAGGTTACTTTAATATGACTCCATCTTAGCCTTGAAGAAGCAAGTTGCCATGTTGTGGAGAGGGCTGGGCAGGAAAAAGTGGTGATCTATAGGAAGTAAGTGTTAGTCTTATAACTGCAAGGAACTGAAGTCTACCAACAACTGGTGAGGCTGCAAGAGGACCTCGTGTCTCGGATGAGATGGTAGCCTTAGCTGATCACAAAATTGCAGGTTTGTGAGACCTGAACAGAGAACCCAGACTTCTTATCTACAGGACTATGAGATAATAAATACATGCTGTTTTATGTCATCAAGACTGAAGGCATGGTATTTTCAATTGCATTTCTCATACGCAAGCGAAAGCTGGACAATGAAAAAGGAAGACTGAAGACAAACTGACTGATTCAAACTGTGGTGTTGGCGAAGAATATTAAATATACAATGGACTGCCAGAAGAAGGAATAAATTTGCGCTGGAGTAAGTACACAGCCAGAATGCTTCGTTAGAAATGAGGATGATGAGACTTCGTCTCACTTACTTTGGACATATCATCAGCAGGAACTAATTGCTAGAAAAAGACATCATGCTTGGTAAAGTAGAGGGTCAGCAAAAAAGAGGGAGACCGTCAAAGAGATGGACTGAAACCATAGCTGCAACAATGGGCTTAAACACAGCAATGACTATGAGGATGTTCAGCACCAGGCAAAATTTTGTTCTGTTATACATAAGATTGCTATAAGTCAGAGCAGCCTGGACAGCACCTAACAACAACAACAATTTGTTACACAACAATAGAAAACTAATGCCCTCCTTAAGATGTGTACCAGGAGACAGGTATAAGAATACCTATAGCAGCACTTTTCTAGGTAGAAAAGCTTGACAGATAACAAAATCCCAGCCAGTAGAAAATGGATAAACAAACTGTAGTAAATCTATACAATGGAATATTACACAGTAGTAAAAATAAATGAACAGATCAAGTGTAATCTTGAAAAAATAGGCAAGTTGTAGAGAAGTACATACATTCAGTATGATTCACATCATATGACGCTCAAAAACATTCAAAACTGAACAATATGTTATGTATACAAAGAGGAAGGAGGGGTCCAGGAACTGGTAGGGGTATAGAGGGGTCTTGAAAGTTTTAGGTAATGTTCTGTTATGTTTTGTTTTAAAGCTGATAACAGATATATGGGTATTCATTTTATAATTATTATTTATACATTAAGGAGCCTTGGTGGCACAGTGGTTAAGAGCTCAAAAGGGTCTGCAAAAGGTCTGCAGTTCGAACCTACCAGCCACTCCACAGGAGAAAGATGTGGTAGTCTGCTTCACTAAAAATTATAGGTCGGAAAACCTATGGGGCAGTTCTACTCTGTCGTATAACGTCGCTATGAATTGGAATCAACTCAACGGCAATAAGTTTGGGTTTTTGGTTATTTATACATTATGCTCTTTGTACATAGTCTTTTGAATAAATACTTTTTCTAATAAGATAGAAGAATGGTTTGAAAACTTTACTATCAATTCCTTAAACCAAAATCTTTTGGGACTTTGAATATGGACGTACTTACTATATCATCAGACAAATATTAGAATACACAGAGAAAAAGAAACATAAGAGCCAAATTTGTGGTCAAAAGGCTCAATAATTTTAAAATAAACCCAAAAGTGATTTTCACCTGGGCTACTGCCAACTGTCTACTAACCAGTCTCCCTGTTTCACTCTTGTTTCTGATGCTGTACCCAACCATTTTTTAAAAGGGAACACAGTATCACTCTAACGATTTTCCCATCATATTACCATGGCTCCCCATGCTCTGGTTCCTGCCTACTTTTGGGATCTGATTTTGTTCCACTCTTTCCACATGCTCCAGCCACAGAATCGATCCTAATGTTCTGTAGCACTAACAGCTATGATGCTAACATGTACATTTAACAGAATTCACGCATCATTTCATTGGCATTACAGCATGAGTAGTGCCTTGCTTCTCATTTCTTTTGGGGAGTTTGAGATTTTTTTTTTTTTTTTGGCATTTTGTTTTACTGTGATTTTACTTGATTCTTCTCTTTTCCTCATCCTTAATATCTATCTACATGTCCAACTATAGGACAGGTAGTTGTAGTCCTGTCTACTAAACCAAAACATATTCTGAATCTGTTCATTTCTCTCCACCTCTTCTGCTACTTCCGTAGTCCAAAACCTTTATCTGGACCAATGCAGGAGCCACCTGTCTCCTTGGTTCCATTCTTGCCCCCTGACTGTATATTCTCTACACTATAGCCATAATGATCTTCTAAGACAACTTAGATCATGTCACTCCCCTTCTTCAAAATCTCCCGTGGCTTCCCATCACAACAGAATACATTCCAGAATTCCTTACCATGGCCCACAGGCCCAGCGTGACTTGGCCCAGCTTACCTCTCAACTTCAATTCCCTCTTTCTCACTAAAAAGCCACATGGCCTTCTGATAGTTTTAGAATAAGCCAAGCTTGCTATTGCCTTGGGGACTTTGCACTCAATGATTCCTCTGCCCAAACCACTCTTTTTCAAAAAATTTTTGGTGAAAATGTACACAGCAGAACATACACTTACTCAACAATTTCTGCAAGTACATTTCAATGGCATTGCTTACATTCTTCACATTGTGCCACATTTTACACTGTCTCTACCCATATTGTTTCATTGCCATCGTCTTAGATTTACTACCCCCTAAACTTCTCGCTGGAGCCCTGGTAGCGTAATGGCTAAGAGCTTGGCTGCTAACAGAAAGGTCGGCAGTTCAAATCCACTAGCCATTCCTTGGAAAATCTATGGGGCTGTTCTACTCTGTCCTGTGGTTGCTATGAGTTGGAACTGACTCAACGGTACCTAACAACAAAACCTCTCATCAAGAAGCCCTAGTGGCACACTGGTTAAGCACTCGGCTGTCAATTGAAAGGTTGATGGTCCACCAGCAGTTTCATGGGAGAAAAGACCTGATGATCTGCTCCCGTGAAGATTTCAGTCTAGGAAACCCTGAATGGCAGTTCTACTCTGTCCTGTAGGGTTGCTATGAGTCTGTATCAACTCAAAGACACGCAACAGTAACAAACTCCTCATACATACTTTATAGTTACTTTGCAGTCAATTTGGTCAATTTGCATTTAGCGTCAATTTGATCTCATATAATTAATTCTTTAAAGCAGCACAATGCTCAAGGTGAACATTTTTTTACTAATTCAGCTAACTAAACTGTTGTTTAGTTTAAAGACGACTTCAGAGAACAATTTCAGTTAAAGGTTTAAAGATTTTCTCAGGGCAATAGGTCTGGCGGTTCCTCCAGCCTCAGTGGGTGCCTGGACCACTCTTACCTCAGATATTTGTAGATTGGCTCCTTCTCATCATTTAAGGCTCAAATCAAAAGTTCCCTCTTCAGAGGCCTTCCCTTACCACCCTGACTAAAGCAGGTCCTCCAACTACTCTAGCACATCACCCTGTTTTATTTCTTCACAGCACTTATCACTACAGGCAGTTTGTGGGTTAGAGATTACGAATGTCTGCCTTACAAGACAACTCATGCTTGCCCTTTAGTGCTATGTAAATTTGCCCTCACTTTGAAACCACTGAACCAACCCCTACTAGCAACAAAGTCTTCATCACAATCACATTCACTTGCTGCACATGCAGCTTTTTAAATCATTGAAAATGCTTCGAGCCTTTTTCTTGCACTAATATAAGGCTAAATTAGATCCGTATGCACCTGTTCCAACTTACCTACAAATTCGACTCAAAAACAGTTAGGAATGGATCTGGTTCGTAATCCAGGGACTGCCTGTACCTGAAAGTCTTGTTCTTTAATCTACTTATTTATTGTCATCTAGTTGACTCCAACTCATGGTAACCCTACGTGTGTCAGACTGTGCACCACAGGGTTTTCAATGGATGATTTTTTGGAAGTAGAATCACCTGGCCTTTCTTCTGAGGCACCTGAGTAGACTTAAACCGCCAATCTTACAGTTAGCAGCAAGCTCATTAACTGTTTGTACCACCCAGGGACTCCTACTTGCTTATTTATTGTCTATCTCCAAGTAGGGACCTTGCCTATCCTGTTCACTGCTATATCTTACACCAAAACAGTTCCCAGCAGTCTGTAGATAAATGATAATTACATGTTGAATAAATGACCTCCTGTGACCTTGGTTCAAATTTCTCTAACATCTCTGAACAAACGCTGAAGTTTAATAACCTGAGTGTTTTATGTATTGATTCAGTTATATTTCTTTAAACAAAGTATGTGAAGGAAAAGCATCTTATTAACTTCTGAAATCATATTTCCTCTTCCTTTTCTTTAAACTATCATGTCTAGGATGGTTAAGTATTCTGTAAACATCACATAGACACAGAAATGAAAAAAAGGAACCAATGTTTGTTCTATGTCCAAAACTGAGAGAAGTCAATTCCAAATCCCGAACTGGCACTGGGGATATCTACTTTACCTTCAACAAATGGAAAATACCTACAGGAAGTCCCTGGGTTACAAACGAGATCCGTTCCTGGGTCTGTAAGTAGAATTTGTAGGTAAGTCAGAACAGGTGCATACAGTTCCTACTTAGCCTTACTTTAGTCCAAGGAAAGGCTGAAAGCTTTTTCAACGATTTAAAAGCTGCACATGCAACAAGCGACGGTGATTATGCTGAAAAATTGGTTGCTAGCAGGGATTGGTTCAGTGATTTCAAAGTGAGGGCCAATGTACGTAACATTAAAGGGCAAGTACAAGTTGTCCGAGTTGTCCGTAAGTCGGACACTTGTAACCCTAGAACTGCCTTACTTTACATGTGGAACTGTTGGGAATTTAAAATTTTAAAGTTATATCTTTATGTTAATATTGCGATTTCTTATTGACTTAAGAAATAAGGGTAGGTTAAATCTGCACCGATGCTGAAAGCACTTAGCTGTTTTAAGAAATAAGGGTAGGTTAAATCTGCACCGATGCTGAAAGCACTTAGCTGTTGATAATAGATTCATTCAAACATACTGTTTTTAGAGAAGGCTATTCATCCATTCAACATACATATGCCTTAACCACATTTTCAGCAATGTACAAAGCATGTAGAATTAATTTCTCCCCAGGCTTGTTGGCCAACTATCCTGGGCAGAAACTGAGTAGCAAATTAACATTTTGCCCAATATTTTGACAAATGACAATTCTAATATGGTGCCACAACCAATACATGCAGATTAACATGGGAGATGCCAAAAGTTTACAAGTGGTACTGTGATACCTGGGATGAGTCTTTAAGATATTTAAATAACAGATAAAAGAAAGAAAGTAAGAGAGTTCCAAAAAGGAAATTTCAAGTGTAAAGGCATGTTGGCTTGAGACAGTGGGCAAACATATCAGCACCACAAGAGCAAACAGTGAGGGATGGTTGAAGAGATGAGGCTGAAAACGTGTGCAGGATGTAGATAATGGAGTATCCTGTATACTAACCTAAGGAATTCAGATTTTATCCTATAAGGCAGTGGTTCTCAAAACAAGATTGACAGAACCCCAAGGATTCATACATGTATCCTAGAGGCTATGAGATTTCTCTAAGAGAAACTTTTTATCTTCCGTTTGATAAAAATCTGAAAAAAAAATTAAAAGATACTCTGGATCATTTGAATGACCACCTTAATAATTGCGTACTGCCACAAGATTTCAGTCACACATTTGTGTTTAGCGGTGTCCTTGCAAACAAGTGATACCATTTCTATTGATGGAGGTTAATGAGAAAGGTGACTATGATATGTAAATGATGTTGACAAGTAAAGGTCAAACGAAATCATGACACATTTAACAAAGGAAGGTTTTGCAGTGGTTTAAACTGAGAAAAGACATGAAAGCATTGAGTAATCTCTCAACACAAGGCGATACACACTGGCCTTACTCTAAGGAAGGTATTTGATGGAGAACAGTATAGATTCACTTTTTAAGCTCTTCAGGTCCAGCAAAACAGTCTCATGGTCACAATGAATGAGCATTCATTTGAATTTTATTGATCTTACAGTTTTGCTTCATTTAACTTTAAATGTTTGGGTGTTACAGCTTAGTAAAAGCTACAATAACGCAAAGCTACAATATAAGACCTTTATACCTAGTTTTATATTTGCATATATTTAACATAAAGGAAATACTGTAAGTCAACAATGGAGGCTCCTGAATACCTACTTGGGTTTGAGAAAAACTGCTATGGGTGATTGGGAGCCACTGAAAGATTTTAAAAGGGAAATGCCAGATTTGTGCTTTAGAAAATCACTCTGGCAGCCAGCCGTGTGGAGGGCTGAAATTGGAAGTAGCCAAGACAGACAGAAAGAATAGTTAGGAGGCTACTTAAATAATTTGATAAAATGATGAGGCCCTAAACTACTCAGGGGAAATGGAAATGAGATAGATAAGAGCTACAATCAAAAGAACTCCGGCGTGGGTTAGGGTAGGAGGGAATCCAGGATGACTCTCCCCTTGGTGACTAGGTGATATACAGACCACAGAACACAAACAAGTGGGGGCGGAGGGGAAGGAGAAAAAGAGATGATGAATTCCATCTAGTAATGATTTGAATTTCATTTCAACCAAAGAAAATCCAGTTATCTTTTCTGGGTTCCAGTTTTCTCAGTGACAACTGCATTCATTAACTACCAAATTGACTATTGTACGGTTCTCTAAAAATATACAAAGTACTCCATAAAAAAAAAAAGTATCCTGTAAATAAGTCATGAAAAATCAGCAAAAACCCAGCAGGGTTAAAAGGATACGGCAAATTGTTACTGAGCACTTAAATTGTGACCAGACGCACTAACCTAGTATTGTACTTTGTGCTCTGCCAGATGCGACCACGATCACTCAAATTTTCGCTGGGCACCTATGAACAAGAGATAACATGCCAAGTCCCCGTGGGAAAGGCAAAGATGGCACTTCAAAGGACTTGCAGCAAAGCAATGGGTCACATCTGGTGCAAGATTACTGAAAATTTAGTGTGCTGAGAACTTTGTACCTACAGGCAGAGCTAGTTAACAAAGTATACATCATCTTTTACTTAGAAGAACCAAAGTGGAATATTTTAGGTAGTCCCAAAAGAATGTAAACATTTCATATTTTATTCCCTATAAGGAAAACTATGGAAGCGAGAGGAAGGAAAATGCAACGATTATCGCAAAACCAGCCCGCGTTCCCGCAGGCCACAAAAGGGCGCGGAGGGGGGCGAGGGGTTGCTCTGGGAAAGAGTAATTCAATCCTAGTTTGGTGGGAAAGCCAGCATCTTCCATCACTAACCCATAATACAAAAGCATAGTTTGTAGACCCAAAATGTTTAACCCTCCATCTCCTCCACAATGTCAAACGTGTGGCTGAAGGGAAAGCCACGGGGCATACCTTTAGCACAACGCGCTGCTTGGGGGTCGCATTCGACACGGCGCCCCCCACCCCGACGCCCTGCCCCAGCCTCCCAGAACGCAGGTCGGGGCCTGAGAAGCGTAGGGGGAATCGGGGAAGTGAGGGATGGATCTCTGAGTGCAGGGTGCATTCAAGAAACCGAGAACAGTAGGCGGCAGCACAGTGCTCGCAGATCTGCCTAGAGCCCGCGTGCAATCCCGGAAACGCACGCCAGCCCAACAGCGCAGCCTCCCTTCGACCCGAGAAGGCGGGACGGGGTGGGGCCACAGCGGGTTGAAGGCGGGGCCACGAGGCGAACACGAGGCCGAGGAGCGAGGACCGCGTAGAGGCGGGCCTAGAGGCTGGACCTTAGCGGACTGGAGGCGGGGCCGAAGCGAGACCTCGCTCCCCATTGCCTTGTGGGAATTGTAGTTCTGGGAAGAAACCAGGCTCGCTAAGAGGTCGCTGGGAACTACATTTCCCGGTGAGGAAGCGGCCCTCGGAGGCCGCGCGGTAAGGGATGTGTCGCATTGTCCGCGGCCTGGTTCGGAGCAGGCGAGTGTTGAAGCCGCAACAGGAGCAGGCCGGGAAGGGGGCGTTTTTTTCCTCCCCTTGTCTCCGCGCTTGGCGGCGGCTGAGCTACTGACGAGAGGGTGGTGCCGACTCATCCTTTTCTCTCCCGGCCTCCGTGTGTCCCCAGCCGGCTACCCGTGTCAGCTTTTCCTGGGCCCTGAAGGGAGTTGGGGCCTTGAGGTTCAAAGGTAGCAGCCGCTTCCATGAGAAGGAGTGAGGGGCACTCCCCTCTCCCGCCCCGTCAAGCCCGTGGCCTCGCCCGAACCTCCATGGGCAGGACCCGCAAGCCCAACGTGTGCCGCCTGCTGAGCCGCCGGGCGCTGGGCTGCTTTTCACGCGACGCAGGCGTGGTACAGAGGACGAACCTGGGCATCCTGCGAATGCTCGTGTGCCAGGTGACCGCCTGCTGGCCGGGAGCGGAACAAGGGACAGCGGGGCACCAGTGGTCCCGCTTCCTGTTGGGGTGCAGTTTTTTACGCACTAGGGCCCCTTTTTAAGATAGTCGTATGTGATGGGGTGGGGAATACATTCCCTGAACCTGGCCGATTAGTAAATAGCTATTAAAAGGACTACAGATGCTTTCAGTTTTAAGCTTTTATGTCTTCCTGAAAACAATCTAAAGTTGGTCGCCCCACTTAAATTATAAACGCAGCGTGAGAAGGAATCGGAAATAATGTGTTTAAGTAACATACACGAAATTACTTTGTAAACTGTAAAATTAGGTGTCCAACTTAAAAATGGTGCACAGCAGAGGTTTATGAGTTCTTTCCTAAACCTGAATCCATTGTGTCTTTCAGGAAAGTACTAAGTTTAAGAATGTTTGGACAACTCATTCCAAGTCACCTATAGCCTATGAGAGAGGAAGAATATATTTTGACAATTATCGGTGCTGTGTTAGCAGGTAACTTTTGGTGAATTTTTTTTTTATTTGATGCCCTTCATTTTTTATCTTAACTCTAATTTTTATAGAACCACATGTCTACGTTAGTGTACGTTCACTAATTCTATCTTATGCCAATTCAAATCTGCTGAGCCCCTCTAGTGAATTTTTCATTTCAGTTATTGTACTTTTTAACTCCAGAATTTCCATTTGGTTCTTTTTTTATAGTTTCTGTCTCTCTATCAAAAACTCTAGTGGCATAGTGGTTAAGTGCTACGGCTGTGAGCCAAAAGGCTGGCAGTTCAAATCCACCAGGTGCTCCTTGGAAACTCTATGGGGCAGTCCTACTCTGTCCTATAGGGTCTCTATGAGCCAGAGTCAACTTGACAGCAATGGGTTGGGTTATCTCTTTATTGATATTCTCTGTTTTTGATGAGATGTTGTCATACCTCCCTTTACTTCTTTAATTATGAGTCAAAATCAACTAGACAGCAACGGGTTTTAGTTCTTTCGGTGGATTTATAATGACTACTTTGAAGTCTTTGTTAAATCCTACATCTGGTCACTCTTACAGGCAGTTTCTGCTGCCTACTTTATTTCCGAAGTATGGGTTATAGACTTTTCTGTTTGTTTGCATGTTTCATAATATTTTGTTGGAATGGAAACTGAACATTTTAGATAATGTAGCAACTCTGGGTACTAGTCCCCACCCCCTAGAGCTTGTTATTTTCTTGTTTAATGACTGGCTGGATTATTTTAGTGAAGTCTGTCCCAGCCCCATCCCTACCGGAAGTGTTAAAACTCTGGTGTTGCTCTTCGGGGTGCACAGCCTTGTATATACTTAAACATTTACCCTGGGATGACAGTGGTTTTGGCAGGGCTCTCTTTGTTTCCCTGACTATAAAAAAAAAAAAAAATACCTTGCCATTAATCTGCACTGATTATCAGCTGATTGCCTTATTTGTTTTAACCATGCCCTGAGGTATAAATCAACCCACAGCCTAATTCAATCATATTTGGGTAGTTTTAAAGGGATAGATTTTTAGGTTAGTGTTTAAGGTTTTGCCCCCAAGAGGGCTTCTCCCACCTTTCTCTTTCAATGTTTCTCTCCAGAAAACTACTCGGCCTACACTTCAGTGTGTGTATATACGTATACCTCCAATTAATCTACCAAACCAAAAAAAAAAACCCCACTGCCGTCAAGTCGATTCTGACTCATAGGGACCCTATAGGACAGAGTAAAACTGCCCCATAGAGTTTCCAGGAAGTGCCTGGCGAATTCGAACTCCTGACCTTTTGGTTAGCAGCTGTAGCACTTAAGCACTACGCCACCAGAGTTTCCGTTAATCTACCAGTCTCCTCCAAATTGCCTTTCCCCCCAGCCTCCAGTGTTCTTGAGCATGTTCTCAGGGTTGAACTTCACACTCCATTGCAAATGAAGCCACCTCTTCTGGGAAGCGGCTAGGAACTATCTGCTTTACGGCCTGCTTCTCCCCCCGGCAACTGAGCCAAGGCTCTGGAGCTGGAGATAGGGTTGGTGGCTCATTTCTCTGGAATGACTCCCATTCTAGGAACTGAGCTTTTGGTTTAGGTGTGGGGGGTGGGGGAAATAGCAGGTCTTCTCAGCATGGGAGCTGCCCTATAAGCCAGGACAAAGGTGATGAGTGGGGGCTGGGCAGGAGAAGAGAACCACCACCTCTCAGCTGCAGTACCTTGGTACTTAGCATCAGTAGCAGATAGGTGGAAGCAGTATGAAAAATTCTGTCATCCTTTCCCTCTTGGGAAGATAGCCCTCTAACTGGGAGTTGGGGGAAGAAGGGCCTTGTGTCTTGGTTATACCAGTCTGTAGTGGAGTTTCCGTCTCACTGAGCTGGTAGCTGGGAAGGAGGAGGAAGGGAGAATAATAAATACCACAGACTCTAATAATTCTTACCAAACTCTACAAGATTTTCTTGAATAAATGTTTCTTCATTTGCCATATGCCCCCAGGACCATTTCCAGAGATTTTAAATGGTTGTTCTTTTATAATTTTCACCATCTTTCACTGGGGAGTGTATCTGCAGAGCTTCTCACACTGTCATGCTGGAAGTGGAAATCTGGGCATTTCCTTATATGACCATATTGTCATTATCACACCCAGCAAAATCAGCAATAATTCTTTGGTATCATTTAATGCCCAATTTGTAACTTGCCCAATTTGAGGTACCCATTTTAATTAAAAATTTTTTTAATCAGAGTAAAACCAAAACCAAACCCATTGTCATCAAGACAATTCTGACTCATACCAACCCTATAGGACAGAGGAGAACTGCCGCATATGGTTTCTAAGGAGCACCTGGTGGATTCGAACTGCCAACCTTGTGGTTAGCAGCTGTAGCCCTTAACCACAGTGCTTGCTACCAGGGTTTCCAATCAGAGTAAGCAGTATTGATTTGTGATCTAATGGGGAATATAAATAGTGTTAAAGAAAAGGTCCCCCCCGCCCCCCCCCCCCCATTTAGACTGAACTCTTAATCTTTCACAGAAACTAAAAACTCACGATACAGACAGTCCTGGGGAAAGTTTAATTAACTAGATAAACCGTAACTAGTCTATAGAATGCAGACACAAACACTTAGTAAACCAGTCCAAGCCATCTCCTGCTGATTAAGTGAGTGACACAATCATTATAAATTTCCTTTTGGGAAAATCCCCTAAACTGTGTATAAGCTGATCAAAATTGTAATGTGATGAGTTCATCTCCTCAGAGGGGTGCCCTCTCTTCTCAAATGTTTTTTTCTGCCCAATAAAACCTTTTAACTCAAATTAACTTATTGATCAGATTTTTTCTTCCCACAAAAGTATCTAATTTTGAACTTCTTTAGCATGCCATTCAGAGGTGTTTAGTCCACAGGTTAGAATCACATTTGAGATTGCTTTAATTCCTGTGAAATTCTGTTTATTTCAACCTTTGAATCAGTGAAAGAATAGTAAAGGTGAATAGTGTCTCTTTCAATAGTAGCTTTATTTTCAAAATTTAGCAGCTAAAAGAATGCACAGTGGTTAAGAGCTCAGCCGCTAACCAAAAGGTCGGCAGTTCGAACCCACCAGCCACTCCTTAGAAACTCCATGGGGCAGTTCTACTCTGTCCAATAAAGTCGCTTTGAGTCAGAATCAACTTGATGGCAATGGGTTTGATTTGGTTTATGATCACATCTCAGTAGTAATCAAAGAAGTACAAACTAAAGGTAGGATACTATTTTTCACATTAAAAAGATAGTGCTCAGTATTGGCAGAAATACAAACTTGTTCAACCTTTCTAAAAGGCAATTTGGGAATGAAAAAACCTTAAGTATTTTTTTTTCAATTCAATAATTTTCATTCTAAAACATTGGGCCCCTTTTTATTCACAAATTTTCATTTCAAAATATTGAAAAAATAGTATATGAAGTCCACAAACTTTAACAGATATTCATATTCAATATTTAGAGGTGTAAGAAGAATTCAGTTATGATCCAATTTTGGAAAATTTTCAGGTAGGAATATGCATATAATGAAAACCTAGAAGGAAATGTACCAAAATGTCAATAAGTCGTTATTTTTGGTAGTTTTATAGTATTATAAACTATTTTAATATACTACGTTTTCAGGTTTTTTCCTCCAAAAAACCTGTTGTCGTCGAGCTGATTCCTACTCATAAAGACCCTATAGGACAGGGTAGAACTGCCTCATAGAGTTTCCAGGGAGTGCCTGGTAGATTCAAACTGCCTACCTTTTGGTTAGCAGCTGTAGCTCTTAACCACTATGCCACCAGGGTGTCCTCCCCCATGATATATAATATAAATTGTGTGATGGGAAAAAAACGTTAACATTTAGTTAAGAAAAGGAAAGCAAAATAACATCGTATTTAGATATTCAGAATCTCTGAATAGAAAAAAATCACTCATACCTGAGCAAACACTGTCTTTGTTATCAAGAAGAATAATGTTTTATTTTCCTTTTTTCCCTAGTGTTGCATCAGAGCCGAGAAAACTTTATGAGATGCCAAAATGTTCCAAATCAGAAAAAATAGAGGATGCTTTATTATGGGAATGCCCAGTGGTAAGATTTGCTTCTAGACCATTTGTTTCTAGAGCAGTTTTAGCCTAGAAAAGCTGGTGATTATTAATAAAGTGTATAAAAGGAATAAAACTTAAATATCATAGTGATTTCTGAATCTTTTCAAGGAATCAAGAAGAGAGTTTATCTTTTGGTTTTCATTATTCCTTAGTGAATAATTTCTGTCTTGACTATAAGATGTAAAATGATACCCGTGAAGGGTGTGCTTCTTAGTTCAAGTAGATACACGAGACTAAATGGGCAGCTCCGGTCCAAAGGCGAGATGAGAAGGCAAAAAAGGACAGGAGCTGGTAAGTGGACACGGGAAATCCGGGGTAGAAAGGAAGAATGTACAGTTACATTATAGGGGTAGCAACTAGGGTCACATGTGTGTATAAATTTTTGTATGAGAAACTACCTTGAGCTGTAAACTTTCACCTAAAGCACAATAAAAAAAAAAAAAAAAAAAAGGTAATTAGACCGCCAAAAAAAAAATTTCTATTTTAAGGAATTACATACCAACATTATGAATATATTTTGAAAATTAGATGCTGTTTTTAAATCTTAAACACTAGAAAAACTTCTAAACTGATAAAAAGTTTTATAAGCAATATAAGCTAATTTATAATTATTCTTAACATCTTATGTATTATTGCACTTAATATATAGAAACAATAATAAAGTATTTATTTAGGACAATAGTTGTGTTACATGGCTCTTTGAAAGTGGATTCTTATGAGTTTCCTCTACAGATCTTATTAGGAAAATAGGATAAGTTCATCCATCAGAGCATCATTGCCCCAGTGTGTATTTTTCAGTACACTGTTTTCAAGGCCTGTTAACAGATACATACTTGCCAGAGGAGTTGAGAGGAATCAAGGGTCTGTGAAGGACCTGCTGAGTTTTAAAAGTTAAGCAAGTTTATTATAGAATAATACTTCTCAGAGCCTTTAAAACACGAACGTGCAGTGATTGTTCAAACCATCGTTTCCAAACTTTTTCAATCATAGAACTTCCATTTAGGAGGAATATTAGTTTTACATGAGACTGGTGTTCTAAGAAATGCCACAACAAATTAATCAGGCCTGTGAATCTGCTTGGTTGTTCTTTAGGAAATACAGAATATCACAACATGTGGCCAAAATAATATTTAAATGTAAGAGGCAATACTTTGAATTTACTATTGAAAAATTTTTTTAAGACTATTATTATTATTCTTATACAAAATTATGGTCTTCCGGACCTGCTGCTTTTGTTTTCCCTGGAGAAGAATTCTCTGTGCGTAGAAGGCTGCTTTTTAAATATTAAAACATTTGAAATCTGTGTTTTCTTCCCCAAACCCTTAGTGGAAGCTACAAATAACTTCTGCATCCTCAATAATTTAAAGCCTTTTAATCCATTTTAATTAAGGGAGGAAATGACACATTTCTTAACTGAAAAAAGTTGCAAACACACCAGTACAAAACATAAAAATTTAGAGCAATCCTGCAAAAATATGATTTCTAGTCACCTGATTCCTGTTTTCTCTTTAAACATTTTGTTCTCTTTTGGAATGAACCAAGATATTCCACTAAGAAAAACTAGGAAGCATATTGTATTACTGTTCACATACTGATGTCAAACTGTTGTTAGGTGCTGTCAAGTCAGTTTCAACTCATAGTGACCCTGCGTACAGCAGAATGAAACACTGCCTGATTCTGTGTCATCCTCACAATCATTGTATGCTTGAGCCCAGGGACTGGTCCCTCCTAATAACATGTCCAAAGTACACGAGATGAAGTCTCACTATCCTCACTACTAAAGAGTATGTTGGTTGTATTTCTTCTAAGACATATTTGTTTGTTCTGGCAGTTCACAGTATGTTCAGTATTCTTCGCCAGCACTGCCATTCAAATGTATCGTTCTTCTTCAGTCTTCCTCATTCACTGTGTAGCTTTTCTACCTTTATCATGATGTTGCTTACCTGCTTTTCCATGACAATGCATAAAATACCATCTTTGGCTTAGGAAAGTGGTTCAAACCTATTATATATGCCTTTGAATTATGGCATTGGCAAAGAACATTGAATATACCATGGACTGCCTGAAGAATGAACAAATCTGTCTTGGAAGAAGTACAAGGCAGAATGCTCTTTAGAAGCAAGGATGGGAAGACTGTCTCATGTACCTTGGACATGTTATCAGGAGGGAACAGTCCCTGGAGAAGGACATCCTGCTTGGTAAAGTAGAGGATCAGCAAAAAGAGAGGAAGACCCTCTACAAGATGAATTGACAGTGGCTGCAACGATGGGCTCAGGCATAGCAATGATTGTGAAGGTGGCACAGGATTGGGCAGCGTTTTGTTTTGTTTTGTTGTACATAGGGTCTCAATGAGTCAACTGATTTTTAATGACATTACATATGCTGCTTCAAACTCTTCCCCCTCCCTCTTTGTAAAGGCAAGGTACAGAGAGTACATTTTTTAAAAGTTTAGTATCTCCATGAAAGGATGTGTAGATAAGACACCGTAAACATGTTTACTTCATTGCCTGTGAACTCGTACGAAAGTAGTTAATTAACTTAAAACAGCAACACCAAGAACGCCTTGTTTCTTTTCCTAACATTTGATGCATCTTCGGGAGTATATATATAAATTAACTGTGCCTTCTTTCTTTTGTATTCACTTTTCAGCCTAAGCAAACACTAGATTAATTTCAATTACTCTCTTCCTAACTATCCTCTTAGAACTATCCTTTATTCTAAAATCAAAGAGGAACCTTTGCTTCTCTTTCTCCTCCTGCTTTAGATTTCCACCTTGTTATAGCTCCTCAATGACAGGAACACCCACGCAGCTACCTTCTCCACTCTCTGGGGTAAATTCATTGGTGACACAGGTCATCTGTAAAACCAGTTCCATCTTCTGTTCTTTGGCTGCCTTTATTCTGGATTCTAGTTTTCATTTGAGGTTGAAGTAGAACCATAATAAATAATGGCGTAATTTGCACTTTTGCCATTTTGACTCCCATCAAAAGGAAAATGAGTCTTGGAGTAAAGAAAAAAGATGATTCTTAATAGCCATGTTCTAGGAGATGATTCTTAATTGCCATGCTTTTATACATGGTTTTAAGAGCTCTTATTGTTAGCAACAGCAGCAGCGTTATTCGTACTCCTGCTACTAATGTTATCATAGGGATCAACTAACATTTGTTGACTATTTATCAATAAATTCATAATTATTGTTATTTTATATAATAATAAACTAATAGCAGTAATAAATTAGTTCAGGCATTGTTTTACACATTATGTGAATAAACTCATTTAATAAGTTGATGAAAATAATTACCCACTGTCTTATCTTTTCTTGCCGTCCTTATTTCTGCACTTAATATTTCTTCTTTGGTTTATTTACTTATTTGACTATTTCTTTAAGTGGTTAGCTATTTTCTCTGAAATTGTTCCTGGCCATGCAGTTTCGTTTTTACACCTCAATTTTTTTTTTTTTTAAAAAGGGGGAAGTACTTCCCAATCCATCAGATTATAAATCCTCACTCATTGCACTGACTGCTCATAATTGGCTACTTCGTATATCTGCAACTACTGGAAAAATCCTTGAGAAGATATATCTTGCTTCCTATTGCAAATTCAGGTATTAACTATTCAAGACTTTATTATAAAAATACAAAGCTCAGGAAATTTCAATCTTTTTTTTTTTTTTCCAGTTCTGTGGTACATACCAGGAACTAGGTTTATAAACCTATTCTCTTGTTCTCTCCTCATAACCTCATAACTATGCTTGAAGATCTAAGCATAGAAACCCTGTGTCACTGACCTTTGTGTCCTTCATAAGTACCTAACCTGTAGTAATTGCCAGTTAAAAAAAAAATTTTTTTTAATTCTCTGTGATTTGCTTCTATAGGTATTATTTTATATATAGGGTATATTTTATGCTAGATTTATCTGAAGATTAGTCTGTTTCAGTTAATTATGCCTAGTACAATCTTAGAACTTTTTTAACTATTAGTTTTGTAAATAAGAGGTAAAGTTTTGAAGTAAATACATGCATACAAGGTATGAAAATAACATTTTAAAGCTTTTTATAAGTTTCATTTTAAAGTAAAAATGATTATTTTGTTTTCTAAGTTTTGAATACTTTTAGATTAGACATAATTTTTATTCATCAAGACTCTAGAAGGATTAAAATCATATGTAAGGTATATAAGTTTGTGTGTGTGTGTGTGTGTATATATATTTTTTTTTTTGAAGGAGCCCTGGTGTCACAGTAAGTAGTTAAGCACTAGGCTGTTAACCAAAATGTTGGCAGTTTGAACTCACCTGCTGCTCCACAGGAGAAAAATGTGACAGTCTGCTCCCGTAAAGATTACAGGCTTGGAAATGCTATGGGGTGGTTCTACTCTGTCCTATAGAGTCACTATGAGTCAGAATTGACACAATAGCAACAGGGTACATATCTTATGGGTGTATATCCATTGTAGGGATTGATAGGAGCTTCTGCTAGCTATTTGTTTTTTAAAAATAAACCTCTTTTATAGTTTAAGTAACTAAAAACTGTTTACTTTTAAAATATTATATTTTGCTTTTTAAGTATAGAGAAACTCATCTAAATGAATAAACATTTCATAATTCTTTTAAAAGATACTTGAGCTGGGACACTCCTCAAGAAGTCATTGCAGTCAAGTCAGCTCAGAACAAAGTCTCAGCAGTGGCCCGCGAGGTACACGTCTTTAAACATTTAATCAGATGGAAAGTTTGTTTCCATAGGAATTTGTCTGCAAATTTGTTGTCAAAGAACTGATAATCTTTGATTTCTGAAGCATATTGGTAGGTAGATCTTTTTTTTTTTTTTTTGAAGAATTAGCCAAGATTTACTAGACTGTAAAAAAAGAAGTTTAATTCTTTGACTATTAGGTTGGCAGTTCAGATCCACCAGCCACTACTTGGAAACTCTGTGGGGCATTTCTACTCTGTTCTGTAGGGTTGCTATGAGTTGAAATCAACTGGACGGCAACGGGTTTGGTTTTTTGGTATATATATCAAGTAATTTTTTTTCTGTTGGTGATCTTAAGAAATAAAACAGCATTTATTGAACACTTTTTAAAATCGATATAGACTCTGCCCTTAGAGATTTTCTGTTTCTTCATGCCCCAGGACATCTAGGAAAACAAATATTTATTTGCTGTCTCCTCTTGGCAGAGTCTGTGCTCTAGGTCTTTGTTATTTTTAACTTGAACTACTCTAGCTTTTTCTTACCAATGTCCATTATGACAAAATAGCCAAGCACTGCTCTGAGTGCTTTACCTGTATTATCTCATTTAATCCTCAATACAACCCTTAGGGTATATAGTATTGTTTTCCAATTTTACAAATGAAAAGACTGTGACCCAGAGAGGTTGAGTAACTTACCTGAAGTTGTAGTGTTAATAAGTGGCAGAACCCGAATTCTAACTTGGGCAGAGTCCTTGCTATTAAGTATTACATCATACTACCACTTCTAGAAATTCCTGCAACGCTGACTGGCAAGGAAAGTTTATATGAAAATTTAGAGCATCTTTTTAAAAATTAAGTAGCTCCTCTAACTTTATCTCATTTAGATGGCAGCATCAACCCTTCCCTTGCTAACCCTCTGGTGTATTGCCATCGTGCTGTGTGCCAAGTAAACGTGCCCCTTGAGTGTAAGCTTTCTTGCAGTGAACTCTGCTTTTCGTTCCTCTCTCTTGTCTATTTTCTTTTGTGTCCTGCTGAAGCCAAGTAAACTATTAGTTGACTACTTCCATTTATTTTTTTACTCTGCTTATCTATAGGGTTGCTGTGAGTTGGAATCGACTTGACGGCAATGGGATCTATAAGCTTTTTTTTTAAACCTTTTTCCTATATCCTGCCCAGTACCTTCCATTACATTAATAAGATAACTGCATGCCTTTTATTGATGTCTCCACACCCTTTTCCTGATTTATTTGAGTATGACAATCAAGAGAAAAAGACTGGCCATTGTGTCCCTTGTTAATACTTGTCTCCTTACACTCCCACTGCAGTAAAGGAAAACTCACAGAAAGCAAAATAGTATAACAAAGTAGGGAAACATTTTCTGAGAATTCTAAAAGTGCCTTGTCTAACTTGCCTTTTTTTAAGAATGTAGATTACTAAAGCAAGAACCCCGGTCTAGTTCTATACAGCACCGTCTATTAAAGTTTTTCACTTATTATCATCTGGATGGTACAGATGGTTAACATGCTCAGCTACTAACCAAACAACTGGAGGTTCAAGTCCACCCAGAGGTACCTCCAAAGAAAGGCCAGGTGATCTACTTCCAAAAAATCAGCCATTGAAAACCCTATGGAGCACAGTTCTATTCTGACACACATGGGATCTTCATGAGTCAGAGTTGACTCAACGGCACCTGGTTTTAATGTTTTCATAAAAGTCTTATTGGTATTTCTGCATTCTAGACTCTGGGAAACCCTGGTGGCGTAATGGTTAAGTGCTACGGCTGCTAACCAAAAGGTCGGCCGTTCACATACACCAGGCACTCCTTGGAAACTCTATGGGGCAGTTCTACCCTGTCCTATAGGGTCGCTATGAGTCGGAATCGAATCAATGGCAATGGGTTTTTTTTATGGGTAGACTATTTAGAATCTCTTTAACCCTTAGCCACTAACTGCTGGCTCTTGGTTGGGATAGATAAACTGTCTTTCCTTTGAGGTTTGGGAGCATGGAGGGAGTCTGATTTATACCTTGAAGGTCTTGGTTCAGTCAAAATTCACCCCTTTCAAAGGGAGAATCTTTTGGGCTTTAACCGCTAGTATCTTGTTTTGTTTTGTTTTTTTTCATTTGTTTTCTAACTTTTAGTCATGGCGGTTTTGATTGCTGGTGTTGATGCTCAGTCTTTAGGGTTCCCTTGCAGCAGAGTCTGACTGTGATGGAGCAGACAACCTTTGTCTACTACAAATTTAAGAAATGTCCTTAAAGCCATTCTGGGGAAGTACAACAGATTATTTTGTATTTCATAGTAGGAAGATATTGACTGTACCTTGCTCTTCAAAATAAGGGAGCTTTCCTCTCCACAGTAGAGAAACCACTCAAGCTTCGATTGTTGTTTTTTTTTTTTCTCATATGAACACGCTGCTCATATCAGTGCAATGCTCCTTTTTAAATGACATGACCATGTTAATTACTCGTCTTTCAATTAGGCTGTTTATTGTTATTGTTTGAACTCTAATTTACAGTATAAATTCACAGCATTTTGTTACTAAGAAATGTTTACTGTTACGTTTTCTTTTGTGGATTGTGCGGGGTGGGGAGTACGTGTGCGTGCAGGTGTGTGTGTGCGTGCCTGTGTGGCTGAAGGCTTAGTGGACATATTTTGAACATGTGTGCCTTCCTGTTTAAGTGATTTTGCAATCCAGATTGATGGATGTTTTTAATTCATAAAAACATCTATTTAACCTCCTGCTTGGACAGATGGATATTTTCACGTCATTAAAGCAGAGTGTGTTTGAAGTACATTTTAGAGCTGCCTGTAACTTTAGTTTTTTCTTCTAGGCAGGCCTTCAACAGTCTGTTTTGCTGTACCTTGCAGTGTTCCGTGTTCTACCTTTTTCACTCATAGGGATTTTGGAGATCAACAAAAAAGTAAGAACTTGTTTCTTATTTAAATGTATTGTTAATTTTATGCAATAAAATGTAATGACAACATTTAGCTATTTTTTTATTGGATGTTTTAATTGGGAATGTTCTCCTGACTATGAAAATCTTGCTGACCTGGTTTGTTTCAGAACAAAATAGATGAGAACATTTGACTTGAGAACACAGTCTAATCATCCCTTCATCTTTCTGCATGTTTTATGCCTCTCCTGTGCATAGTGTTGATTACCTGTGGTCACTAACAAACTACAATTTTATAAAACTGCAAAATGAGTAACATTTTTCTTCAAAAGGACTATTGCAAACTTCTTAGAATGATCCTTAAGGGAAGGTGAAAAACTGCAACAAAATGCCTCATTTTAATTGCAAGACATAGGTCTAAAATTTATTTTATGGTATATAAACAAGCCTTATAATTTTTGAATTTTCCAACTCATTCAGTTGGGGTTTTAATGCTTTTTGTTTTGGGGGAGCTGTAGGAGGAAAGAAGGGACAAATTTCCTTGGGTAAAAAAATCGATAGTCTTCTGCTTTCCTTTTATAAATTGTTATTTACTCTGGATGAATAGTAATTTATTCCACTAGCCTTATTTAAATGCCTGAACTATTCTAGAGGACAAGCTCTTGAACATCTAGTAATATTCATTAGCAAACAAGATGAGTGTATTAAAAATTATTTATATGAAATAATCATAATATACTAAACTACAGAAAAGCTAAAGAATAGTATTAGCTATCATTTATTATTTGTTTTATGCCAGACACTTTAATAACATTATAACATAATTCGTTCAATTAAGAAGCTAAACAGCTACTCAGATCCTAAGACAGTAAATGAGAGAGCTGGAATTTTAACCTAGGTTTGACTCCAAAGTTTAAATCAAATTTTAAAATAGGGTGGCGACTTTATCATAGCATTCATTATGTGAAAATATGTTTGAATTACACAAATCCTCCTTTTCAAAGTGGGGAGCCAGGGTCAGTGAATAAAGAGTCATGAGCTAGTTAAGATCAAAGAAAACCATAATTATTTTTCTAAGAGATGACAAAAAAGTAGAGCTCATGAAGTTAATTGTTCTCTTTGTGCTTATAGATTAAGTAATGGTGTGTACTTTTTACAGTCTACAGCAGGAATGAACACTTAGCAAAGTCACAGATTGTTTCTGTGTATTCTTACATATCCAAGGTAATCATTTGAGGGATTCAGTTTTGATTATGGTTATATGGAATTGAAGTACATCTTTCAATTACCATGTATAATAAGACTACCCAGTAGCCAGTTTCAGAATGTACTGAGCTGTTTATTGAGGCAGTAAATCTTCACTAAGTAAAAAATTTGTCTTGAGTAGAAATAGAAACATATTTTTACTTCATTCCTGGTTGTACTTTCACTGCTATGAATATTTGTCGGTGTTGGCTTTTGTTAAATATTAAGATAGGCACAGAATCAAGTTCTTTATCAGAACCCAGGGGAGAATCATAACAGGATCCAGTGCATAGAACAGAAACAGAAAGGGGACAAACAATGAGGCAAATACACCAAGGTCAGCTAGGTGTTTGGTTTTTAAAATGTTTGGTTTTTATATGACTGATGAAAAAATTCAAGAACAAGGTGATAATAAAATTCTGAAGTTAACTATTTCTCAATAGAATTACTTTTCTTGATCCAGTCTTTTCATCTCTAATTAGCTAAAACTAAGTCTTTACATAAAGAAATTTTAGCATAAAGAATGGATCTCTGGCATAATAGGCATGGTAAATACTCATTTAGAATGAGATGGACTCAGTGTATTCCTGTGTCCATGAGGAATAGGGTGTGTTATCAATGGATATTAGCAAAGCTCTGAAACAAATAAAATGAAGCAAATGAATGCTGCCTCATTTTGAGGAATATATGCTACATGCCCATTAGCATTCCAGTTTGAGAGTCCAGTGGCTCACTGCTCACACCCCTAATAACACCTAAGCCTTTAGTAGCTAAATTATATTTACGTTGTAATGCTAGGCAGCAGGGTTAAGCAATATTACAAAGCACTGTGAACACTCAGAGGATTGGCCTTGTGGTCTTTTCTCAGGTGATCTCTGCCTTTCCCTCCAGATTTTCGGGAACGTTACAGATGCTACCTTATCTCACGGAATACTGATAGTGATGTATAGCTCGGGACTGGTCAGACTCCATAATTTCCAAGCCATCACTGAACAGGTAGAGAAAACTAATATTTTCCATACTATAATTAACTTGAGTTTTGGACTATGGTATAATTTTTAGTGAGATGCTTTTAGAGCCAGGCACTTATTGTGTAGATTTCAACTCTATAAAACTGTACAAACGCAGAAAGACAAAGTAATCTTTAAAAGAGGGGTGGGGAAAATAAACAGAAAAGCCATTGGACAAATAAAGACATTTTCTCTGTCATATACATGTGAATTTGAATTTTTTTTTTCTCTCCAGACAGCAAATAAGTAGGTGCTAAAGCCAACATTTTTGTTTTGTTTTGTTTTTAGTTCATGCAACAGAAACTTGACTTAGGGTGTGCATGCAGATGGGGTGGGACTACTGGAACTGTAGGAGAGGCTCCTTTTGGCATTCCTTGTAATATTAAAATCACAGGTATGGCTACTATATAGTATTTTTTTACCTTCAAAAAATAAGTGGTCATATAAATAGTTATTAATTATAATCATCTAAATGGTTTTTTTAAATAATTTAATTATATATTCAATTTATTTTACTCCTATCTAGCGTATTCCTTGCTATCAAGTAGATGTCATCAGAAATCTATCAGTTATTCACTGTAGTTCTGGGCTTTGCTTGGCCAGAGATCGGTGACCTTTGACAAGTCAGTCTTTCTGGTCCTTGATTTCCTTATCTGCAAAATGAGGAGGTTGGAGCAAATAATGCCACCTTAGCTCCGTGTAACTTAGTATTTTACAATTCTGTGAAATTTACCCACCTCTAAGAAGGATGTTTTTCGAAAAATATGTAATTACCATGCCATCTGAACATAAAGCTTAGACACAGAGAACTTCCTAGTATACTTAATGATTGACAGAGCACAAAAAAGAAAATTATACACAAATTTATAGATTGAAATATTTTATATAACTAGCTAATCAAACTCAGCAGATTATTAAAAAAGAGATAAACTGATACTCAAATGCAGTAGTTTATTTAAAAAGAAATAAACCAAGACTGACCAGAGTTCATCTCAGGAATATAAGGATGTTTAATATTTGAAACTAAATATAAAAATTACATGGCTAACAAAAGAGAAGATACATTTTCTTAATATCTGTTTGTCTTTATTCTTAATTTACTAAGAGTCATTTCTTATGTTGAGGACATTTCCCTCTATTTCTAACCAATAAATATTATGTTTTTTAGGTGAAACTCTAAAAATGTTTCTAATATAGGCAGAATAAGACAGATGTTTTCTATTGCTGTTATTTAACATCAACAGATCAAGAAACAAAAATAAGATATAATTGTTAGAAAGGAGGAGATGAAGTTCGTTTTAGTAGTGAACAACAAGCTGTGAAAATTAATGAGTTCAGTACAGCCGTTAAGTTATCCAAAAAGTTCAAAATAAATATTTTTAAGATTACCCAAGTTTTTTTGTTTTTTGTTTTTTAATTCTGTATACTTTTGCACATTTTAGAAAGGTAATGAACGAAAGGCACTGAAAGTAGACAGTGCAGACCAGCATTTGTGAAAGCCTGAAGTGTGAAAGAGCAGGACAAATGAAGGAAGTCATTGTAGGCCCCAGGAAAATGAAAAGCTCCTGCTAGGAGCAGAGGAGATGAGAGGAGAGGCAGGCAGGGCCAGATATGAGAGGTATTGTCCACTAAGCTAAGCAGTTTGAATATTATGCTGAAACAGAAAGCTAATAAAGCATTTCAGTTAAAAAAAATTTACCCAAGTTTTTAGATTTCCTTGGACAAGCCAAATTAGGCAGGTTTGGAAAGATTTAACCCCAGCAATACTTCCTATACCCAATACAGATGCACTAGTTGGAATCTGTTAAGAATTTTACAACTGCAGGCTCCAGTGGAAACTAAAATGGGTTATTTTGAAAGGAGTTTCCCAAATTGTTAGCATTGTTCTCATTGAAATACAAATAAGCAAGTAAAACCAAAGAGTGATAAAGAGCAAAATATTATTTCTATTAGCAAAATATTGGAAACTGCCCGTACATTGGTAGGTGACACTAGTATTAATTTCATTGTATGGCTGTATCATAATTGTTAAGAAAGAGGAATTCTTTTTGCACTGTTATAGAACAATTTCTAAGATATTATTGCTAAAAAAATAGGTGTATAACTGTGTATATAAAAAAGCCCTCAAATGCTGGTGGTGTAGTGGTTAAGTGCTACGGCTGCTAACCTAAAGGTCGGCAGTTCAAATCCGCCAGGAGCTCCTCGGAAACTCTACAGGGCAGCTCTACTCTCTGCTATAGGGTCGCTATGAGTCAGAATCGACTCGATGGCAACGGGTTTGGTTTTTTTTTTTTCTTTGTGTAAAATCTTCATATTCACATATTAAAAATACATGTACGCATATGATTTTATATTTGCTTGGAGTACCCAGAAGGGGTGTACAAAAACCTGACAAAGTAGTTACCTCTGAGGGCACAGCAATCAAAGGAAAACTTAGTTTTCACTGTCTATCTTCTGATACCTTTAGAATGTAAAGTTCGCATTTGCCTGTGCCAAAAAGTGATTGTAGGTTCATATGTGTTTGCATGCGTGCATGTGTGTGTGTTTATCCTCCAGATTTTAAGAACTTATATGCCATTTTATGGATGAACTATAAGTCATTTAACCAATTTTCTACTTTGAACATTAGGTTGTTTCTAATTTTTTGAGTTATAAATAGTATATCTGTATAAGAATATTCTTGCAACTGTTAATGATCCTTGGCTTGAATCAGTTATTCCATTGTGGGTTGCAGAATGGTATTTTTTTTTCAAATTCCATCATGTCTTCTATCTTTAATAGCTGGCATTTTTCTGTAAGAACTTTGAGTCATCAACTAGGAAGGAACTACCCATAACCCATTGCTGTCAAGTTTATTTCCACTCATAACAACTCTATAGGACAGAGTAGAACTGCCCCATAGGGTTTCCAAGGCTGTAATCTTTACGGAGGCAGACTGCCACATCCTTCTGTGGAGTGGCTGGTGGGTTTGAACCACCCACCTTTTGGTTAGCAGTTGAGGGCTTAACCACTGCGCCACCAGGGCTCCTGGAAGGAACTACAATCTTTCCTAAAAAGGCAAGATAAATACTTACTCCTTCCCTTTAATTACCGGTTTTCAGAAAAAGGAGTGGATGAAGTAGTCATTTCCAATGATGGCAAAATATTTTGTAAACACATATATAAACACAACGTTGTTGTTGTTTATAGGTGCTGTTGAGTCAGTTCCAACTCATAGCAACCCTCCGTACATCAGAACAAAATACTGCCCGGTCCTGCGCCATCCTCACAATTGTTATGCTTGAGCCTGTTGTTACAGCCACTGTGTCAGTCCATCTCATTGAGGGTCTTCCTCTTTTACGATGACCCTCTACTCTACCAAGCATGATGTCCTTCTCCAGGGACTAATCCCTCCTGATAATATATGCAAAGTATGTGAGACGTAGTCCTGCCATCCTTGCTTCTAAGGAGCATTCTGGTTGTTCCTTCTATCTTCAGTATTCTTTGCTAGCACCACAATTCAAAGGCATCAATTCTTCTCCAGTCTTTCTTATTCATTGTACAGCGTTCACATGTATGTGAGGAGATTGAAAACACTGTTGCTTGGGTCAGGTGCACCACCCTAGTCTTCAAGGTGACATCTTTGCTTTTCAACACTTTAAAGAGGTCTTTTGCAGCAGATTTGCCCAGTGCAATGTGTCTTTTGATTTCTTGACTGCTGCTTCCACGGGTGTTGACTGTAGGTCCAAGTAAAATGAAATCCTTGACAACTTCAATATTTTCTCCGTTTATCCTGATGTTGCTTATTGGTCCAGTTGTGAGGATTTTTATTTTCTTTATGTTGAGGTGTAATCCATACTGAAGGCTGTAGTCTTTGATCTTCATCAGTAAGTGCTCCAAGTCCTCTACACTTTCAGCAAGCAAGGTTGTGTCATCTGTATAATGCAGGTCGTTAATCATTTGTCCTCCAATCTCAATGCCCCATTCTTCTTCTAGAGTCCAGTTTTTCGTATTATTTGCTTAACATACCGATTGAATAGGTATGGAGAAAGGATACAACCCTGACGCACACGTTTCCTGTCTTTAAACCACGTAGTATCCCCTTGTTCTGTCCAAACAACTGCCTCTTGATCCATGTACAGGTTCCTCATGAGCACAAGTAAGTGCACTGGAATTTCCATCCTTCCCAATGTTATCCATAATTTGTTACGAGACACACAGTCAAATGCCTTTGCATAGTCAATAAAACCCAGGTAAACATCTTTCTGGTATTCTCTGCTTTCAGCCAGGATCCATCTGACATCAGCAGTGATATCCCTGGATCCTTGTCCTCTTCTGAATCTGGCTTGAATTTCTGGCAGTTCCCCATTGATATACTGCTGCAGCTGCTTTTGAATGATCTTCAACATTTTACTTGCTTGTGATATTAATGATACCATTCAATAATTTCTGCATTCTTTTGGGTCACATTCCTTGGAAACAGGCATAAATATGGATCTCTTCCCAGTTGGTTGGCAGATAGCTGTCTTCGAAATTCTTAGGCGTAAACGAATGAGCACTTCCAGCACTGCATCTGTTTGTGGAAACATCCCAACTGACATTCCGTCAATTCCTGGAGTCTTGTTTTTTTGCGAATGCCTTCAGTGTAGCTTGGACTTCTTCCTTCAGTACCATTGGTTCCTGATCATATGCTACCTCCTGAAATGGTTGAATGTCTACCAATTCTTTTTGGTATAGTGACTGTGTAGTCCTTGCATCTTCTTTGATGCTTCCTGTGTCTTTCGGTATTTTCCCCATAGGATCTTTCACTATTGCAACTCGAGGCTTGAATTTTTTTCTTCAGTTCTTTCGCCTTCAGAAATGCTGAGTGTTTTCTTCCCTTTTGGTTTTCTATCTCCAGGTCTTTGCTCATGTTATTATGATACTTTACTTTGCCTTCTCGAGCGGACCTTAGAAATCTTCTGTTCAGCCCTTTTACTTCATCATATCTTCCTTTCACTTTAGCTACTCGGCATTCAAGAGCAAGTTTCAGAGTCTCTTCAGACATCTATTTTGGTCTTTTCTTTCTTTGCTGTCTTTTTAATGACCTCTTGCTTTCTTCATGTTTGATGTCATTCCACAGCTCATCTGGTCTTTGGTCATTAATGTTCAATGTATGAAATCTATTCTTGAGATGGTCTCTAAATTCAGGTGGGATATACTCAAGGTCGTCCTTTGGCTCCTGTGGACTTGTTCCAATTTTCTTCAGCTTCAGCTTGAACTTGCGTATGAGCAGTTGATGGTCTTTTCCACAGTCCACCCCAGCTTTGTTCAGACTGATGATATTGAGCTTTTCCATCATCTCTTTCCACAGATGTAGTCAATTTGATTCCTGTGTATTCCATCTGGTGAGGTCCACGTGTGTAGTCACTGTTTATGTCAGTGAAAAAAGGTATTTGCAATGAAGAAGTTGTTGGTCTTGCAGATTTCTGTCATGCAATCTCCTGCATCATTGCTATCACCAAGGCTGTATTTTCCAACTACCAATCCTTCTTTTGTTTCCAACTTTTGCATTCCAATCACCAGTAGTTATCAGTTATTATAAACACAGTGGAAACCCTGGTGGCATAGTGGTTAAGTGCTATGGCTTCTAACCAAGAAAAGGTCGGCAGCTTGAATCTGCCAGGCACTACTTGGAAACTCTATTGGGCAGTTCTACTCTGTCCTACAGGGTCACTGTGAGTCAGAATTGACTCGACGGCAGTGGGTATGAACACAGTAGACTCTTGAATTTTTATTTACTCAGTGTTATATAGCTACAGTTATTATTCTTTAGCGATTCTGAGATCATCCCAAATTTGGCCAGTGGGAACTCCATCATGTCAGTCATTTTAACGTATCCCAATAGTCTTTAAGAATTTCCTTGCTTTCTGGGACAATGTATGTCTCAGGCTTACCTTTTACTTTCCTTGTCCTAGATCTGACAAGGAGCCATGTTAGAAGAGAATGTCTTCTAGGCCCTTTCAACAAACAGAGTAGGAAATATATCAGAACAAAAATTTGCTAGTTCATTTACATATTTCCAATTCAGATTTAACCATTTTTAACTTTGATTTTATATTTGTATTGCTTATATTGAAAATCTTGGTTCCTACAACTTTATCCTTCAGCTCACATAGGACAATCTTAAAATTGCAGTATTAGTGTTACTACTAAAAACAAAAGTATGGAGTAAGGTTAAGATTTTTCTTTAGTTCCTTTTGTCCTTAGTGTACAGCCCAGTAAGTGTACTATCAGAGTAATGTATTCAAAAGGTTATCTGAAATCATTTTTCTGTATAATTAGAAATTTTTCTACCAATTTGATATAATTAGATTTATTTGTTTCAGTTTTGCAGTTTACTTTTCCTTTTAATTTTGTCTTTGTAATTCAACAATCAAAACTATATAAAAAGGTATACTCTGAAAAATTTTACTTGCACTCTTAGTCCTTCCATCCTGTTGCTTCCTTCCTTTCTCCCACTAAGAATTGTTATTTCTAGTTTCTGGTTTGTCCTTCTGTTGTTTCTTTTTGCAAAAATAAGTAAATGTGTATACGTATACTTGAAATTTTGCCTTCTGATACCAAATGTATATTATATACTCTGTTCTGTACCTTATGTTTTTTTCTCAACACATATCTAAATTTTTACACATTTATTTAATAGAAAAAATATATAAGGTTAACTATGCCCTAAACCACCAAACCAAACCAGTGCTGTCGAGTCGATTCTGACTCATAGTGACCCTATAGGGCAGAGCAGAACTGCCCCATAGAGTTTCCAAGGAGCACTTGGCGGATTTGAACTGCTGACCCTCTGGTTAGCAGCCGTAGCACTTAACCACTATGCCACCAGGGTTTCCAACTATGCCCTACAATTTAAAAAATTTTTAAATTAAATCCTATTATAATCATCCTTTTATGGATAATGCAGCTATCATTCTGTATACTTTATATTAAAAGTCTCATTTGAAGTGTCATTGTTTGGCCTTTCACAGACTCAAAATATCCTAATTAATCTGAATTACTGTTTTAAATACCTCTCTTTTCACAAACTAGCCAGTAGGAGCTCTTTTTGTTGGCTCCTATTCCTTTAGCACTACCCTTGACATCTTTGTGAACATTCTTGCTTTCTAGCAAAACAGAAAGGTCCAGAGCCAGCCTAAAATTTACTCACCACAAGACATGGAATCAGCTACTGCCTAAGAACTCCTAAGTCTTTTTAAATTGAGAGTAGTATTAAAGAAAAAATTGGGGCTTTTGACTGAGACCAGAAGAACTAAATGGTACCCAGCCACTACCAATGACCACCTTGACAGGGAACACAACAGAGCAGGAAAAAAGCAGGGTGCAGAATTCAGAACCACATAAAAAGACCAGACTTAATGTCCTGATTGAAACTAGATGAACCCCAGGAGACATGGCCCCCAGACTCTCTGTTAACCCAGAACTAAAACCATTCACAAAGTCAACTCTTCAGACAAAGATCAGGCTGAACTATAAAACATAAAATAATACTCATGAAGAGTGTGCTTCTTAGTTCAAGTAGATACATGGTACTAAATGGTCAGCTCCTGTCAGGAGGAGAGATGAGAAGGCAGAAAGGGTCAGGAGCTGTTTGAATGGACATGGGAAGCATAGAGTAGAAAGGGGGAATGTGTTGTCAAATTATAGGAATACCAACTAAGGTCACTTAACAATGTGTGTATAAATTTTTTTATGAGAAACTAATTTGAGCTGCAAGCTTTCACCTGAGGCACAATAAAAAATAAAAAAATTGGGGCTTTTGAGAGGGTTGAGGGGGACCCATCACAGTTGTTGTGGGCAGAGTTCTACTCCTACTTTGGGACCACTTTTAACAACTGCTGAAAAAAGCATTTCTTCTTAAATACATCTGTTTGCATTAATTTTTTTTCTATTTTGAATTCTTATTTTATGTACCCTGTTTTTTTTTTTTATAACATACCTACTTAAAACTTGACCCCAAATTCAAACTGTAATTATATTATTTTCTCTCATTCTTTATTCCTCATCTACCATCATTTGGTAGTCACCATATTAACACACGTTTGTATTTCTTTTGTAATTTGCATGTTCATATGCTTTGCCCATTTTTCTATTGGAGTATTCATATTTTTCTTATTACTTAAAAAAGACATCTCTATATATATTAACCTTTTTTAAAAAGGTTAAAAAAACACACTTTAAATATATTTGATGTGTTTGTACCTTTCTTATCTCGTCAAGACTGTCAGTTTGTGAACCTGTTTTTCATTATTTTTTTTTTCCCCTGGGTATCTGTAAGTAATAAATAAAAGCAGGGAAAAAATTGTGTTCATGAAGAGGCCTAATAGAACACACACTTCTATGTGTATAACATGTGATTCTTACTTGAATGATCTCCCTAAGCCCCTTTACTAACAGTGGTTGCCTCATAAACCCAAAGATTAAACTCCCAGAGTAGAGACGGATAAACAACGGAGTAATACATTAGCCTTCTGCCCAGTCAGACCATTTGGTGTTTCCCAAGGACTTCTTGAAAGGAGTTCTGATTTTCTAAAGCTACAGTACCTTCCACCTGTGCATCTTTCTAAGAGAAGGTCTGTTACGTTCTATCAAAAATTGCCGTCAAAGAGGCATCAACAGAAATTTCTTTTATGATGTTAGTTTCCAAAAGACAGTAACTGACTGGATGTATCTGAGCTACCTTAAAGTTAACCTGTCCTGTGATAACACTATGAGAATAATACATTAGAAAAGCTTCCACTGTGATAGGCCCTATCCTAAGTAGATGCATTCATTATGACTAATGTCACTTGTACACTGGGAATCCTAAGCAAGACTGCACTTGTAAAGTTTGCAGAGTAGAACCTGTTCGTCTAGGATCTTGAAGATCTGTTCCTTACATTTGAAGGAATTATTAAACCTAAATTCTGTTTAAGATTGTTATGGGAGTTGGAAATGGTATCTAACCGAGAGTCTTGCACTTAGCAGATGCTCGGTAAGTGGCAGTTGTTTTTATTAGGTTTGCTTTGTCATTTTTTGTTATAAGTACCTTCAGCCTACATTTTATCTCTCCTCACCTGCAGATCACATGTGCTTATCCTGAAAACAAATGTCTAGAAAGTTGACCATAGCCTAGCATTTGTTTCCTACTAGCTTTCTCTCTCTCTTTTTTTCTTTAACAGTAAGCCTCTTTTCTATTTCTCTGAAATAGTAATTTTGCTTTAATGAAAATTTACGGGCAATGCATGCAGAGTAGTTGGATTTCAGTGAATGAATGGTCCAAGGCCACTAAAACAGAAAAAGCTAATAAATTGCTTTTGCCCATCTCCACAGACATGCCACCACTGCTGTTTGAGGTATCCTCCCTGGAGAATGCTTTTCAGATTGGAGGCCATCCTTGGCATTATATCATCACACCTAATAAGAAGAAACAGAAAGGAGTTTTCCATATTTGTGCCCTAAACGACAATTCCTTGGTAAATCATGATTAATCAGATCTTTTTAGTAGTAAATTTGTATCTGAAATGATTTATTCTATCTCTTTCTAACATTTGTGCAAATTATAAAAACCACAGGAACTGTTGTAATGGTTTCTAGTATTTAACACAAAGAAAAATAACATTTCTTTCATGTTGCATTATAATTAAGAGAATCGTCTCTTAAAGATATGCATAGTATGTACATGTTTTGTATTAAACAAAGGAATATCTGAAGCTAATGCCACATGGACACATTAATTTTAATGATTACAAACAAGATGTTTAATTGTATTGATTTTCTTTGATGTGAAGTAGAATAATACCACTTTCCGTATTAGAAATAGTATACTTAAAAATTTTAAACTCATTAATTAGATACATAAAATATGTTACATTCTGTATGTATTTTTTAATTATACCATAGAAAGCCCTTTTGACATAGTCCCAACCTTTCTCTCCAGTCTCATGGCTGGAAACTATCCTTCTCAGTTTAATTTTGGCGGCTACTTATGTTTATGTACATACATGCTCTATGGCTTAACACTTCTGTGCTTTTGATTTTTCTGTCTCTTTCTAGCTGGACTCCTTGGGTAGTGCAAATGGTTAATGCTCTTGACTACTAACCAAAAGGTTGGAGGTTTGAGTCCATCCAGAGATTCCTTGGAAGATAGGCCTGGTGATCTTCTGAAAATCAGCCAATGAAAACCCTAGGGAGCGCAGTTCTACTCTGACATACATGGGGTCACCATGAGTTAAGATCAACTCCAGGGCAACTTTTTTTTTTTTTTTTTAATTCCCCCTAGCTATTTTCTGCTCATGTCTTAAGGCTCAGTTCAAGCTTTTCTTCCTCCTGAAATTCTGCTGATCTGGGTTGGGTGCTTGATAATATCCTGTGCGTGACTCTATCACCTCATTTTCTGGATTGCCTTATAATTTTCTATTTACGTTTCTGCTTCCCCTCTAGACTAAGAGCTTCTTAATGAAAAGGATTATGTTTAATGTATGTCAGGTATCATTGCCCAGTGGGATACCTAGAACACAGTGGCCTGTAAATACTAAACTTTAATATTTCAAAAATATTAATAAACTTTAATATTTCAAAAATTTTTATGAGTAATAGAAAAGGTGATATCATTTCATTTCTCATTGGAAACACTAAAAAAACTAAATGATTTAGATAGCATGAATAAGGTATCCATGCTGGTATTAGTTCCTAGTGCTGCTATGTATAATGTAAAATATTTATGTACACGTTATCACATATCATAGAGGTATCTTTTTCTTTATTTTAATGTTTAGATATACTATATTGAAATAAGTCTTTCTTCTTGCTTTAAATGCTAAGCAGTAGTAGATCATTTCCTCAGACATCAAATATTTGACCAATCCGAGAAGATTATATGCACTGTCTGAGATTTTAAGTTTGGCCACATGTTTATTTTTGTGCTACCCACTCTTCTGATTTACAGGTTGTTAGACGTGGGGAAGAGAGGGAGGAGTAGAGGAACTCCATGCACATACTTAGGGCAGTTACATAATAGAAAGTGCATGGACTTTGGAGTCAGATCTCCTGTTTAGTAGATGGAAAACCTTGGCCAAATGATTTTTGCTCACCCATAAAACAGGAATTGTTTTGAATGTTGTGAGGATCAAAGTAAATAAAAAAAAAAAAAAAAAATAGGGGCTATAAAATATCTAGAGCAGCACCTGACACAGAGTAGGTGCTTGAGATACAGTATTGTATTATTATCTGTGAGGTATATCTGTGAGTGTATGATACAGAGTAAAGCTATGAAACTTCTAAGTTTAAACGTTCTGGATTTCTCAAGTTTGAGCTTGCTAATTCAGCCCTTATAAATATCTCAGTTAAACTGCTAATATTTTCTCTTCCTTGTCTCTTTGACTTACTGATCTATCATTGGTAGAGTTTCCAAGGAGTGTCTGGTGGATTCAGACTGCTGACCTTTTGGTTAGCAGTCATGGCACTTAACCACTCTGCCACCAGGTTTTCATCATTGGTGATAGATTTGAAAAATTATTTGATTTTCTGTTAATCTTTATCTTCAATATTTTTTCCCAACTTCAGGCAAAAAATGGGATCCAAGAAATGGAGTGTTGTTCTCTAGAATCTGACTGGATCTATTTCCATCCTGATGCTTCTGGTAGAATAATACATGTTGGGCCAAATCAGGTCAAGTGAGTATTGCCTTTAAAGTCACTTTAAAGTTAAAAGTAGCTTCTGGTAGCATTTATTGGCCTCTATTTTTGCCAGCTAACTATTGAGCCAAGTATGGAAATAATTAGCTTATGTAGGGTGCTTCCTCTGAGACTTGGATCTAGAAAACCTGACTATATTCTTTCAGCCTCATCTGTGTGTAAATATTACATTTGAATAAGTTCTTTGATGGGTGATATATGAATGAAAGGCGATTACAGATTGGCCCTTTTTCATCAGGTCTTAATTAATTGTCCAGCACTATTTAGAGAAAAGATGATTTGTCTTTGTTCTGAAAGATAGCCCTTCCCCAGAAGTAGCAGGTTGTTTGAAGTAAACCTTATTTTACTTAGTTTGCTTTCAGGGCACCTCTGTCCTCAGCAGCATTCAACAGTTGACCTCTCTTTCCTTGAAACCCTCTTCATTTGGTTTCCCTGACACCACAGCTCCCCTGAATTTTTTCCTCCCTCACTGGTCTGTCTTACTATCCTTTCATGCTCTTCCTCTTCTAGCTGGCTTTAACTGTTGGATTAAACAATTAATCCAACTTAGGCCCTCTTCTCTTCTAACTCTACATTCCCTTTCTGCATAATTCTATTTACTCCCTTGGCTTCCAAGATCACGTATACACTAAAACTCCAAAATTTATATCCCTAACCCTGACCTCTCATTTAAACTCATGCCAAAAATCTGGGATCATTCTTGACACCATCTTACCTTCTTGTCTTTCATCAATATACATGTATTCATACGCTCACATATATTCTCTCTCACGCACATACACACCGTAAATCCTGTGAGTCCAGTTTATTTTGCTACAAAATAGTTCTTAAATCTGCCTGTTTGTGTCCTTGTCCACTGTCACCATCTTGGTCAGACTACTGTCATCACTAGCCTTGACTACAGTAACATCCTATGTACAGGGCTCCCAGAATCTACTCGTACCCTTTCAGTTTTCCTGTCAGCAGCCAGAGTGATGTTGAAAAACATAAACACAAAAACCTAATCAAGTGAATTCTGCTGCATTAATTAACCTTTTCATGGGTTCTGTTTTTTCTTAAAAGACCACCATATTTATATTTAGCATATGATCTGAAAAACCCTCTTCCCACTCAAATTACTGCAGTCATGCTGTCTTTTCAGAAAGCCGAGGGCCTGTTCCCTCTATTTGGGATCACTCTCCCCCACCTGTTCTCCTGCCTAATTTCTATTCATATTTTATGTCCCAACTTAAATGTCATTTTTTTTTTTTATGTAGACTTTCCCTGATTACCCTTGTTGGATTAGCTCCTCCATCCTATTTTTACTGCACCACTGTGCATTCTTTCTCTGTAGCACTTACCACAATTTTAATTAATTGGTTATTTGTGTGACTCTCTGTTTAAATATCTACTCTGCATCAGAAGTTCCATAATGACAGGGAAAAAGTCTGTCTTGCTGGTACCTATAACCCCAGCACTGAGTGAGCAGTGCCTGGCACAGGTAGGTGCTCAGGAAGTGTTTGTGGATAAGAAGAGCAGCCCCTGCCTTCTTTGTTCTTTAATGCTTCAGTACAGTTAGTCTCTCTCTCTCTATTAAAAGCATTTAAGGAAAGAAGATTATGACCTTTTACAAAAAATCTTAAACTGTGGTTTAGCTTTAGTAAACTTTACTTTTAATGTTTGTTAGCACCTGTCTTTAATACTAGCTTGAGTTTAAGAAAGTAAGATCTAGAAAGAGTGGATTCAGTGTACCCTTTTGTCAGGTCTTAAAAGATAAGTTGTTTTTTTTTTTTTTAATTGACACTAATTAAGATAACTATTTGAGTTATTTAAAATATAATCTGAGTTATTTAAAGTATAATCTGAGTTCTTTGTCTCTGGCAAGTCTAAGGCCTCTGGTTCTACCTGGCCACAGTAGCTGCTTCATTCCTGCCATTCTCTTTGTCTGCATTTGAGACTTTGAGCTTCGAGGACATTGTGCTTTTGAAGCTTGTTAATGTACACAGATGTGTGGGTGGTGAACAAGTTATTTTCTCTTTCATAGTAAGCTTGATCATATGAGGCTATGTGCATTTAGAAAACCCAAATCTTTAAATATAATCCTAAAGGGGAAAAGTATTAAATCACTCACAGTTTAAATATTACTCTATCGTTGAAAACTCATAGTTTAGGTTTAGTTGCTGATCCAGTCTGTCTTCTAGTAGCTTGAAATATTCATAGATACTGCATTTTATCTTCAGAAATAAAAATGCAGTTATCTACTATAATGTCATTGTTAAAGCTGAAACGTTAAAGACGTTGCAGAAAGGCAGAGGTAAAGTTCTCCAGAGTAACTTTCATTAAACTAGTTTGGACAGTGGCATAGGCCTGGGCAAGCTGCTTCATTACCTATTTTAGTAGCACTTGTTGTCACAGTTCCTACATTTTTCTGTTTTAAAAAATCTCTGAATTTGAAGGAGTTTATGGACATTATGGTGTTTGTGGACATTTAAGTGATCAGACAAGTTGATATTGCTGACCAATCAAGAGGAAAAGAGAACTAAGTGTTGTTCCTGTAATGTTCATTTGCTGACTTTAGCACTTGATGGTGTATTTAAGTCTTAGATTCTTAGAATTCTTTTTCCCTTTTCAGAGTTTTAAAGCTAAATGAAATAGAAAATAGTTTCCAACATCAGATCTCTGAAGATTTTGTCATTTTGGCCAACAGAGAGAAGAACAAAGTAAGTCAGGAATACTTTCAAACCCTTTGTATATTATTATCTTTTTACATAAAAATGTAATATACAGCTATGTTTGCCCTTGAGTGTGACTGAAAAGAATAGCACAACCCTATAAAAGTCTGTGCATTTTGTCTACATGGGTAGCCAGCTTCATATCCCATGTACATAAGAAATATGAGAAGCATTGTTTGGTTATATTGAGTTTATCTTTTGCTTATTTTTATTTCCTTTCTGGGTTTCTCTTTTTTTTGGCTGAATTATTGACATTTGGGTCTTAATTAATTACTTAAACTTAGGGTTAAAAAACCCTTTGCTGTTGAGTCGATTCCAACTCAGAGCAACCCTGTAGGACAGAGTAGAACTGTCCCATAGAGTTTCCAAGAAGTGGCTGGTGGATTTGAACTGCTAACCTTTTGGTTAGCAGCTGATCTCTCAACCACTTTACCACCAGGGCTCCAAACTTAGGGTTAGTTGGGGTATATATAAAACTTTAAAAATCCCAGGCCATGCTTTGACTCCAGGCTGTACTTTTCCTATAGTGTACAAATTAAAAGCATGAAGAACGTGGTAGGGAGGGAAATTTCTAAAAGCAAATCCACTTTTTACTTGATGTACTTGTGTTATTATTGATATACTAGGGGCAAAAGGCAGGAGGGTAAATGAAACAAATCTATAATCTTTTTTTTTTTTTTTTGGCCTATTCTGGTATTTTAGCCATTAAAAAAAAAAACTTTACCGTAATAAAGCATTTTTGCTAGCTTGGAGGATCAGAAATCTGATTCAGAATTTTCGCAATTGAGGAAAGAATTGTGGATTTGGAGAAGGGTTGGATAGTTTTACCAAATTTGTTAATGCAATTTAGCCATAGACTTTATGTAATTAAAACTTGCCATATCTTTTTTATTTTTAGAATGAAAACTTATTCACTGTTACAGCTTCTGGACGGGTAGTGAAAAAACATTTTAACCTTCTGGATGATGACCCAGAGCAAGAGGTATTGCGTTAACCAGAGATAACAACGGAACCAGTGTGTACTTGACTGTGGTTTTCCGAATTATGCTTCCCAGCTCTGGGGTAGGGATTGGGGTGGATGGTTATGTCCAGGCTGAGTGGATAAGGTTCTGGGTGCTATTTTATCTAGTGCAGCCCATCCTTTCTTTTCATATTCAAATTATTCATAACTTTTTATTTTTGCAGAAAAGTTTATAGGACTGAAATTATTTGAGAACACTATCAGCATATTGGTTTGTTTCGTTAATATGCACACATTATGAGATCTCTTAGTAGAAAATTCTTGAGTTAGTTCCTGATGACTTTGTGGCTTTTGCCTTATTTTTTACTTAGATGGATCCGTTTATTAATGTTCATGGGCCAAGAGAAGAGGGAGTGACTGGGTGTGGTAAATTAGTTTGGCCTGTGGCCTCAACTTGGCATTGTCAGTCACTGAGCTAATACTTTTTTATTCTTTAATTTAAAGAGGCACAGGAAGTACTTATGAAATCAACTGACAAGGATCATGCTTCAAATAAGTGACCACTGCACAAAAACTAAACCTATTTAGATTATATAACTAAATTGTTTATGTCAATATGGCCATTGCTATGTAGAAATATTAGAATAGCCTTCTAAGAATTGTTGATTTGTGTGGTATCTTTCTTTTTAAAAACTTTTCAAATAGGTCAGAGGTAGCCTGGTATGTGGCTGTTACCAAAAAAATGAAAACAACATTTATTCTTTTGGGCCATAGAAACCTATTGAGAACAAAGTAAAAAAAAAAACCCTATCCTTTATATAAAGTTAATATTCAAGAATGACATACTAAAATTACTAAAAGGTAGCAAGAGCAATTAAGGGTGGATGGGTGGTAGCAAAGAGAGAGATGTTCTATGTCAAGAGATTAGAAAACAAAAACTTTTAGCCTGTAAATGAAAAGTTAAAAAGGCTTGTGGCTGAAATCTGTTAAATCTACATTCAGGAAGAAGTCAGCCTTTAAAGCTGGCCAAGGTACGGTTAGTTCAAAAAAGTAAATAAAAAGGAACCACAGGTAATAAATCTGTATAACTTTTTATGGCATGAGGTAGTAAAGGCAGAAAATATAAATGGATTAAAAAGTGATTTGACCAAATGTGAGTGGCCAGTTAGTATGTGGTGGTTAGGAGAAACTTGCTGAGCCTGCCTTAAAGTTAATGCCAGGCAGTCAGCCAAGGTGTGCCTTCCTGTGGCCCATCCCTGTGGCTGGGCACTGATCTGCCGCCCCTGTGAGGCTGATGGGGCCCCAGGCAGAATTCTGGGCTTAGACTTTTCTCTCTCAAGGCTTTACCACTAACCTCTTTTGTCCCACTCCTCTATGGGTTGAATTTCAGTTCCTAATATTCTCCCTCAAGTGTAAGCAGCCATTTTTGCTTTTTTAGGTCACCAAAAAGGTTTTAAAAAAAGAAAGGATAGCAATCAGAGTCATAAATAAGATAGAATAAGCTGTCAATCTTCTTTAAAATGACTGTGGTCTTCTGTGTGAGAACCTTCCAAGCTCAGTGGGCAGTCTTCAAATCTCAGAACTGTGCTTCATCTGTTTAGTCCTATGTGGGTACCAGTGAACACAGATGTCAGAGGCAATAGTTGAATACCTGTTTTGACTTTGGTTTGCTGTCATTGTAGAGAATTTCATTTATACTTTGAGATCTTTGTAGATTTGGTTCTGTTTATCAAAACTTTCATAGGATACTTCTAACTCTTGAAAATCTTGGGGCTGATGTTTTACTGGGCATATAAGTGGAGACATTATTTTTATCTTTTTTCTCACTCATTCATTCTTCCTTCTACCATATTTGTGTAAGTAGTTGAATAGTTAAACTACAAGTGTAGGTATAATCCTGACTGAATGATTGGATTTTTCCCCTTTCCCCTCTGATTTATCCACATATCCCCTGAGACTTTCAAAATTGTAGACTATGAAGATGAGTTGGATTTGCTGTCTGTGGTAGCTGTTACTCAACTAGATGCTGAAGGAAAAGCTCACCTGGATTTCCACTGTAATGAATATGGAACTTTACTTAAAAGCATTCCACTAGTGGAGTCATGGGATGTGGTGAGTAGAGTCCAAAGTTGTATGAGTTTCCTTTATAGATAACATTTATTGTACCAGATGTTTACTGTGTTCATGTCAGCCTAGGTCCACCTGAAAGAGTTTATTATTCTGTGGCCAGGGCAAAGTGAATGCTTCTTAAGCCTCGCTCCCCTAGGGAATGCCTCCTTACCAATGACCTTAAAGAAAAATAAAACTTTATTTTTACCTGAATCATGGCTGTCTTTTTCCTCATCATAGTCTCTGATTTTCTCCCATTCTGTAAGTTTGGTAACGTTTTTTTAAAAAAAGAGTACACTGTCACGAATCCCCAGTTATTTAATGGAGACCGTATCTAAGTGTATAAGGTTTCCAGGCGCTCTTGGACATATTCGTTTGCTCTTTTGAGTATTATAGAATATTAAAGTTATAAGGAACAGTAGACAGTATTTTACCTAATCCTTATTTTAACACTGGAGAACCTGAGAGGTTTAGCAACCCACCCATGGTGACACAACGAGATAGTGGCAATGTTGGCAGTAGAGCCTGGGTTCAGACTCCTGAATCCAGGGCTCTTTTCATTCTCTACATTTTGTGCAGTGCTCTTCTAATAAATAATCTGCATACCCACAAGTAATGAAAAATAGCCTTTTTTGGCAGCTGTTTTACCTCTATGTGTAGATTTTCATTCCATTGCAGATCCCTAGCATAGGTGCTCTGACATTTTAGTGACCATAGTGAATATAGTTATGAGAAATTCCTTTTTTTTTTTTTATTACAGACATACAGCCATGAAGTCTACTTTGACAGAGACTTGGTACTACACATAGAACAGAAGCCAAACAGAGTCTTCAGCTGCTACGTTTACCAGATGGTATGTGACACTGGAGAAGAAGAAGAAAACATAGACAGACGTTGTTAAAAAGAGGGAGATAATTTAAAATTTTTAGATACAACTTATGAAACTTTTAGCCAAACTCCCCAGCAGCTGTGTCCAGTCTTCCTTTTAGTTACCTGTGTGTCAAGTCTTCTGGGATTTTCCAGAAATAGTCTTGTGTTGACTTCAGATGACTATGGCTTCTTTTTTAAACTCTTGCTCTGGAAAGTGGTAATGACTTCATTTATGTAAAGGGTTTTTTTTTTTTTTAGAATGATGTCCCAAAAAGCTTAGCATTTTTGGGCTTTTAGCTAGGTAGTAATGCAACTATAAAGTGCTAGGGACAGATTAATTCTAATGGTTGGGGAGAGGGTCATTGATGGGAAGTATTTTAAGATGGTTCTTAAAGATGCCATGGGATGTTGATGGGTAAGACTGGGAAGGAGAGACAAAAATAAAGACATAAAAGAAATCCGGTATCCTCTGTACCAAGCTTTGCTTAAGGATGAAAATGAGATCTGTAATGTGAAAACATTTACTTTTGAGCCAAAAATGTGTCATGTTTTTTATTTTTTTTTTAATCTTATATATGTATGTGGTCTAGGTTTCTTAGTGCTGCTATAACAGAAATATCACAGTGGGTAGCTTTAATGAACAGAAATTTATTTTCTCACAGTTTAGTAAGCTAGACATCCAAATTCAGGGCACTGGCCCTACGGGTGGCACAATTGTTAAGAACAAAGGCTGCCTGCTAACCAAGAGGTTCGCTGTTCGAATCCACCAGCTGTTCCTTGGAAGCCCTGTGGGCAGTTCTCTTGTGTCCTATAGGGTCGCTGTGAGTCAGAATCGACTTGATAGCAACAGGTTTTTGTTTTTTTGGCCCTAGAGGAAGGTTTTCTCTCTCTCTGAGCTCTGGCAGAAAGTTCCTGACTCTTTTCAGCTTCTGTTCCTCAGTTCCTTAACAATCTTGGTTTGTGCTTCCTTCTCTGCACCTAATGTGCTCTTTTTAAGTCACAAAAGTGATTGGTTTAAAACACACCTGCCTTGACATAGTCTCATTAACATAACAAAGAAAATCATATTCCCAGATGGGATCACATTCTCCAGTATAGGGGTTTAGGGTTTACAATGCATATTTTGGGGGAACAAAATTCAATCCAAACCGGGAAAAAAAGCCATACCCGTTGCCATCGAGTCAATTCCAACTCATAGCGACCCTGTAGGACAGAGCAAAACTGTCCTAAACAGTTTCCAGGGAGCACCTGGTGGGTTCAAACTGCCGACCTTCTGGTTAGCAGCCATAGCTCTTAATCACTATGCCACTAGGGTTTCCACAATTCAATCCAGAACAAAACAGTATGTATGTTTTATATTTGTGTATAATACCAGGAATTGGCTCTAGTTCCCAAAATGTCTTTTCTTAGCTTGATGTTTCCCTTTAATATTTGTCCATCTATTATAGACTGATGGAAAAGATTCCAAGCAAATCTTAAGTGAATTTTTTTTCTGATAGTAGCCTGTTTAGCTCTTAATGCATTTAAAGGTGTTATTCTCATTTCACCAATCTATTTCTTTGATTAGTCTTCCAATTTTGCTTAGACAGCATTTTCATTCTGTGTAGTAAGATAAAGGCACCCTGGCCTGAATACGTTGTGCTCCCTGTAAAAGAGTAGATAAAATCCCAGGAAGAGATCTTACTAGCTTGGGGATTGCCTGGTTAGCTTGAGAAAGTTTTTGGCTATGTTACTTGTAAAACTTGAGTGTTTTATTTGTTGCAATAGATCAAAATATGATCCTTGAACTCAGATAATCATTCTTCAGAATGTTAAGTAGAGGGAACCTAAGTAAAGGGAGAAAATGTTTCTTTGTACTTCCTGTTTGACAAATCCAATTGCTTGCAATCTACGTGTTTCTCTGATATACCCTCACAAGAGTGATAAAAATAAAAAGGAAAGAGCAGTAAAAATTATTGCTAATTCAGTTTTAAGAAGGTTAAAATATGGAATTTTTGTTTGGATAATTTATACTAAAATCTTTGTTTTTCCTTCAGCTTTGGTTTGATCCGTGTTAAGAATGATATAACTCCTGCCCAGTTCTGCCCTTGAAATTGTGCAGATAAAGTTCAAACTTAGGATCAACAGGGCTAAGGAAAGAGGTGTTAGCTATTCCAAAAGTTTTAAGGAATTAGTAGCAGGGCCCATAAGTTTAAAATAAATAAAGGGAACACATGAAAAAATGTCTTTTGTACAATAGAAAAGAAAGATTACTAACATTCTAGAACAAAGGAAAATATGCACGGGCTAAAAATTAATCTTTCTGAATCTGATGCTATGTATAATAACCATCTGGGAAAGTAGAAGTGATTTCCTTGTGAGCAAGATGATAAAACTCTCTTTATATATTTAAATTCTAATATTTTTATACCTACTAATTGAAAAATTCTCTCTCATTTTATGCATGTTTAGTAGTACTACTTAATATCTGAAGATTTCAGGGCATTTTAGAGACATGATTATGATTACAAAGCAGCTGAGTAGTTACAGTTTACTAGATAATGCCCTGGACTTTCAACTGGACACTAGCTATATCTAAACAATCCTGCCCAATGAATTTATGTCTTGAAAAAAAAGTCCAGTAAGAGGGAATAGAGTGAAAATACCAGAAGAAAGACAGAAAACAGTGTTGGTATGTTTTAAAGTAAGTGCAGCGCTGTGTGAAGCAGAAGGCTTACTCTCCATTTCTAAGAGTATTTCAGAAAAGGATGTTGTCAGACTTCACTCCTGTCCAATTTTTTTTTTTTAAGTGTTTATTGAGTTTCATCCTCTCTTTTAAGTCATTGTCTTCTTTTTGATGAAACGATAGAAAGGAACTCATCTAGTCAAAAAAGCATTTGAGAAATATCTGAAATTTCCTGGCTGCTTTTTTGGTGCAAAGAGGAAGTAGAATACTTCTAGTCTAGATATGCTCAGACCACTAAGAAGCTCCCAGTGTGTCACCACTGCCAAAGTCTCACTAGACCATTATCCAAATGCCATACGGGCCAGACCGGAAATATGCCTAGTGTAAAAGACAGGAGGAAGTTGTGGGCAGTGTAACAACAGGAAAAGCTATGCCCCAACTAAAAAGACAAGCTGCTGCTACACTGTTTCAGCCGATTGTAACATTATGTGGAAATGTGGACTATATCATTGTTAAACAGGGTGGTTAACAAAAAGATACCAGAAGACACAGAAGATAACAAAGAATATGAGAAATTTCTAGATGTCACACAAGGCAGGAGGCAATACAACTGCTTCCCAAAAGGTATGGGCTTCCCAGCCCCCCACATGGCTTACAGCTGCTCATTCTGCCACCTGCAAGGTGTGAGCTGCTTAGTTTGTCATTCTCTTGGGGGTAAGGGGGAAAGTAGTGGTTAATATCCTCCTGTCTCACATTGACCCCCACCCCCCCTTCTACCTGATTGTTTTAGAGACTCTAGCCGTGTGCCCACCTACTTAACAGGTGCTGGTGACAAGTACATAAACCCCAGTGGTGTAGTGGTTAAGAGCTACAGCTGCTAACCAAAAGGTTGGCAGTTCAAATCCACCAGACGCTCCTTGGAAACTCTATGGGGCAGTTCTGCTCTGTCCTTAGGGTTTCTATGATTTGTAATTTACTTGACGGCAGTGGGTTGTTTGTTTTGTTTTGTTTTCTGTTAAGGAGATGATATTGTTCTATATAAACGAATTAAGGTACTTCACATTCTTCCACCAGTTGAATGTTTTGTGTCACACACTTTTTTCTTTTTAAATGATAGCTTATATTTATTGAATACTTTCTGCCTACCAGTCACTGTGATACATGCAGAATGGATTGTCTCATTGAATGTTCAAAATAGCCTCATAAAGTATGAACCTCCATTATCTTATCCATCCCCATTTTCTAAATGAGGCAAGTGTGAGGCTTACAGAAGTTAGTTTGCCCAAAGTCCCACAGCCAATAAGTGCAGAGATGGGAAACACATCCAGATTTCTTTGACATGAACTTATGCCAAATTTCTTCCAAAGCTTTCAGAAGGCAATGGATGTAATTGAATTCCATGTTGTAGCATACTGACAGTTACAATATTTGATACATGGGAAAATGCTTAATAAACACTTTTTTAACAATGCTTGAATGTCCAAATTTTAGACAAAGTTGCTTGAGATACAGCTGGCATACTCAAAACTTGATATAAAAGGTAGTCTTCATTCAGTGGTTAGAAGCAGTTTAAAAATGGTACAAAAAATTGTACTCTCATCCTGTTTGTGATCATAATAAACACCAGTATTAATTACTCTTAATGTAACTTGTCTTCCTTTTCAAGAATAATTTTTATGTTTTCTCTTACCATGTTTACACGTATCATCTGCCATTTAGAATCTCAGGGAAGGTTCAGGGGCCAATTTCTGGTCCCTGTGTTGCTATCTTATTTCAGGCAAAGAGTGTTGAATAGAAAGATAAGATTAACTGAGGATTTTTTCCCATCATTGTATTTTGAAAATTTTTAAACATACAGCAAAGTTGAAAGAATTTTGCAGTTAACTCAAATACCAGCTACATGGATTCTACATTTTCTCTACTTGTTTTATCACTTACCTATCCATCTTACTTTTCTGATGCATCTCAGAATAAATTGCAAATATCGGTAAACTTCCCCTGAATACATCAGCATGCATATCATTAACTAAAGTTTAATATTTGTTTAGTTTTAAAATTCTTATTTAATATTTACATACAATGAAATGTACAAATATTAAGTATAAACTTGCTGAATTTTTACAAATGCATACACCTGTGCAAACCAAAGCCTTTTTAAAATTTAGAACATTACAGTCATTGCAGAAAGTTCCCTCAGATCTCTTCCCAGCCAGTCGACACTCTATCCCTCAAGTGTAACTACTGTTCTGTTTCTTTTGTACCACAGGTTAAATTTGCCTATTTTGGAACTTCATATAAATGAAATCATACAAAGCATAATGCTTCTTTCACTCAGCATAATGTTTTTGAGGTTTATTCATGTTGCGTGTATCAGTAGTTCCTTTCTTCTTATTGCGGAATATTCTATTGTATGAATATGTCACAGTTTGTTTTTCCGTTCTGTTGATGGACACATGGGCTGTTCACACTTTTTTACTGTTACGAATAAAGCTGCTGTAACATTCTTGTTCAGATCTTTTTGTGAACATATGTCTTTATTTCTCTTGAATAAGCATCTAGGGATGGAATTGTTGGGTACCAGGGTAGGTGGATATTTAGTTTAACAAGAAACTGTCAGACCTTTTTTCCAAATGATTGTACCATTTTACATTCCTGCCCACGATGTATGAGAGTTTCAGTTGCTCCAGATCACACCAACATTTGTGGTTGTCAGTCTTTTTCATTTTTTGTATTTATGATGGGTGTGTAATCATTTCTAGTTGATACTCAGATTGTTTCTACCTATGTCAAGCAGCCTCTCATCAAGTTAACCTCTTTATATACCACCACCCCCTAGGAACTGATGAAAACAGTCTTTCTTTGTAGTAATTAAGGTAACCCAAACTCAGCTTGAGTTATTTTCTCAAACGTAGAATACACTGCTCATTCCTTTAATGGAGACAAATAGTAGAGAACAAACCTGGGTTTCAGAGGGTACATATTAGACTGTTCCATATGGCTACAGGAGCTGGGCAGGATGGCACCAGAGAAGAAGCTACATAAACCATTTAGTAAAAGTAGAAAGCGACTTCTTTTTCTTTAAAGGTTATAAGCTTACGTTATCTCTAAATCAGGTGAATTTTTGCTCTAATATGAAAGTGTATTATATTTGCCCCAATAACTATAATGTTTTAGGTTATGTGTGTTGTGATACCAAATAACATGTTCAAGTTTTAGAGCTGCCCAAAATTTTAGAATCCCTTATTTTTCTTTTTGTCTTTTTGATTATCAAGTATCTTAGAGTTTGTTCCAAAGTGTGTAGGTCCAGTCCCTTTCGTCATCATCACTTGAGTCCTAACTGGGGCGGGGGGAAAAATCTCAGCACCCTGTATAGGTACACTAAAGAATACGATGCACAGAGCACCGTGATATCAGAATCCCATACGACTCATAGACAATAGCAATGAAAGAGAAGATTCAGATTAGTAAAAGCTTTTCAGATTTGTCTGACACTCTCCTTTAACTGTTTACATGGACAGTGACGTCATTATTATAGACAACATTGAACATGAGTTTCATAAAGAATTTAGGATAAACACAAACTTTCTCAGATTACAACAGCCAATTTTATAAAGTTGTTCCATTTCCTTACCAGTACCTGGTATGATCACACAGACTTGGTTTGGTGAGACATTCTAATAGGTGTGTAGTGGTATCTCAGTGTGGTTTTAGTTTGTATTTCCCTATTGACTAATGATGGTAGGGTATCTTCATATGTTTATTTGCCATCCATATGGTTATTTGCCCTCCTTTGGTGACATAGTGAAATCTTTTGCTCTTTTTAAAAATTTGGGTCTGTTGTCTTATTATTGAGTTGTGAGAACTGTTTTATATATTCTGGATACACGTCCTTTACCAGATACATGATTTGCAAATATTTTCTCCCAGTCTGTGCTTGTCTTTTTAATTCTCTTAACAATGTCTTACAAAGAGTAGAAGTTCTTAATTTTTATGAAGTTCAATTTAATCATTTTGTGTTTCTTTTATGGATCACACATTTGTTATTGGACCTAAGAAATCTTTGCCTAATGCAGTATTCTCAACTGGAGGTGATTTTGCACCTAAGTAAGACATTCGACAGGAGCCCTGGTGGCACAATGGTTAAAGTACTCAGCTGCTAACACAAATGTTGGCATTTTGAACCCACCAGCATTTCTGAGAATGAAAAGACCCAACAATCTGCTCCCATAAAGATTACAGTCTAATAATAAAATCTATTAAGAAAACATTCTGCATCCCACTTTGGAGAGTGGTGTCTGGGGTCTTAAACGCTAGCAAGTGGCCATCTAAGATGCATCAGTTGGTCTCAACCCACCTGGATCAAAGGAGAATGAAGAACACCAAGGACACAAGGTAATTATGAGCCCAAGAGACAGAAAGGACCACATAAACCAGAGACTACATCAGCCTGAGACCAGAAGAACTAGATGGTGCCCGGCCACAATCGATGACTGCCCTAACAGGGAACACAACAGAGAACCCCTGAGGGAGCAGGAGAGCAGTGGGATGCAGACCCCAAATTCTCGTAAAAAGACAAGACTTAATGGTCAGACTGGGATTGGAAGAACACTCGAGGCCATGGTCCCCAGACCTTCTGTTAGCCCAAGACAGGAACCCTTCCCAAAGCCAACTCTTCAGACAGGGATTGGACTGAAATATGGGATGGAAAATGATACTGGTGAAGAACAAGCTTCTTGAATCAAGGAGACACATGAGACTATGTTGGCACCTCCTGTCTGGAGGGGAGATGAGAGGGCAGAGGGGGCCAGAAGCTGCCTGAATGGACACGAGGAGAGAGAGTGGAGGGAAGAACTGTGCTATCTCATTAGAGGGAGAACAATTAGGAGTGTATAGCAAGGTGTATATAAATTTTTGTATGAGAGACTGACCTGATTTGTAAACTTGCACTTAAAGTCCAATAAAAATTAATTTAAAAAAAGATTACAGCCTAGGAAACCCTATGGAGCTGTTTTGCTCTGTCCTATAATGTTGCTATGAGTTGGAATCGACTCAACAGCACACAACAACAAAATATTTGGCAATGTTTGGAGGCATTTTTGGTTGTCTCTACCTGGCTGCTACTGGTGTATAGTTGGTAGAGAGCAAGGATGCTGCTAAACACCCTGCATTGCACAGGACAGCCCCCTTCAAAACAATCGTCTGGCCCAAAAATGCCAGTAGTGCCAAGACTGAGAAACCCTGGCCTGACACAAGGTTGTAAAGACTTTGTCCTCTGTTTTCTTCCAGAAGTTTTATAGTTTTAGGTTTTACATTTGGATCTATGATCTAATTTTTGTATATGGTGAAAGGTATGAATCAAAGTTCATTTTTTTGCATATGGATATCCAGCATATAGACAACCACCAGTTTCCATTGGGTCAGTTCCAACTCATGATGATCCCATGTGTGTCAGAGTAGAACTGTGTTCCATAGGGTTTTTATGGCTGATTTTTCAGAAGTCGATCACCAGGCCTTTCTCCCAAGGCACCTCTGGATGGACTAACCGCCAACCTTTTGTTTAGTAGCCAAGCTTGCTAACAATTTGCATCACCCAGCAGTGCATAGGTGGAAGCACTCAGTCTTTCATCCTTAAGTGTGATATTAGCTATAGGTTTTACACAGATGCACCTTATGAAGTTGAGGAAGCTCCCTTTTATTTCTAGCTCTCAGAGAGTATTGGGAATAGGTGGCGTTTGTCAAATGCATCTATTGAGATGACCATGTGGTTTTTCTTTTTCAGTCTGTTAATGTGATAAATTACATTGAATTCTTCGGATAAAGCGACCCGAAACCTCTAAATTTCTAACCATATTTTAAGTGAGACAATTTCTGTAGTTCCATTTTTTCATCTTGTATCAGTTCTACAATAATGAATTCATGAAGCTTACCTTCACATTTACACTGTGGTATGCTTTAGTAATGTCAAATTCATCATACTTTGATGACTTTCTGCCTTACGCTTTCCAGATATTTTTGGCCCTTTGCCAGAAGTTTCCTTCTCATATAAATAGAATTCAGTAAATTAGTTATAAAAGTTTTAGTGCAAACATCTATGTACATTTTTTGCATAGATGAATCATTTACCCCAAATTTTGCATTATATTGTGAACTGCATGATCACCACAAAAAAAAGGAACATTTTGTTTAGGAAAACCATGTAGATGATTGGCAGGGGCAATGAAATCCCCAAATATGACAGTACTGCTGGTATACTATCAAGCTAACTGGGATTGGGCTTCCTGGTGGGACCTGAGTCAACACATTATTCTTAATCCTTAAGGTAAATTGCAGGCAGTCTTGACATATGCAAGTGTGATAGTTAAGGCTGTATGTTAACTTGGCTAGGCCGTGCTCCTCAGTGGTTTGGCAGTTATGATGTAGTTTGGCAGTTGTATAATGATGTGATCACCTCTGTGATGAGATTTGATGTCATGTGATCACCTCCATGATGGGATCTGCTGTGAGTAGCCAACCAGTTGAAAGGGAGTTTCCTTGAGCCTGTGACCTGCATCCAGTATAGGTGGACTTTCTGGCAAGGCTCATGGGCATTTGCCATTTGCTCTGTCTGGATCCTGCAGCCAGCACCTGTTCATCATATGCCATCTTGCCTGCCGATTTTGGAATTCATTGGTCTTCACAGCCTGTGATCCAGAGTGCTGTTGTCTAACTTGGGTTCACCAGCCTCTGCGGCTACGTGAATCAGGAGAAGCCTCCAGCCCGACCCATGGACTTGGGACATTCCAGCCTCTACAACCACATGAGCCATTTCCTTAATACGAATTTCTCTCTATATATATTTATACAGACGCTCTGGTGGCGTAGTGGTTAAGAGCTATGGCTGCTAACCAAAAGGTCGACAGTTCAAATCCACTAGGTGCTCCTTAGAAACCCTATGGGGCAGTTCTACTCTGTCCTATAGGGTCGCTATGAGTCGGAATCAATTTGATGGTAGTGGTTTTGTTTTGTTTTGTTATGTATATAGTTATACGCTTTACTGGTTTTGCTTCTCTAGAGAACCCAGCCTAAGACATCAGGAAATTTAACTGCTTCCAATTAATTCTCTGTTTAGAGTTGATATTACCAAAAGGATTTCATTTGCATGTCCAGTTGATACGTGCATCTGGGGAGCACAACTGCTTCAGTGTATCTCCCCAGACTTCTTCCCCAGCTCTCTAATTGCCTCTTCCAGCTTGGGTAACCAGGAGTGTACTAGTCTGTCCATCAGCCCCCAGTGTGAGGCCTCAGTGCTACTGCTCCTTTCTGTGTTCTAGTGTTTGAGCTCTGAGAGTTTGCTACCTAACTTTGGTAACTCTTTTCTAATATAATAATTTTCCTTCTGTTCAATATTTTCATTTTTATCTCCACCATCTCTTCCAACACATTTTTTATCTTCTGTAGCCTTTCTATACATATTACAGAAGGCAGGTGAAACTGCATAAGCCAGGGCCAGAAGGCAAGAATCTTAACAGACTCAAAATATTTTTTTCCAGGACTTATAACCCTGGAGAGGCTCTGAGCATGTTGCCAGCCTCTCCTCATCTTATCTCAGTCCAGAAAGCCTATATAAAAGATAAATAACATTATATCTGATATAGTAGCATTGCCTTGAACCCATTTGAATTCAATATACTTTGAAACCTTGGCTTAAACCTTAGTTAAGCTTACAGTTAACTAAATTCATAAAGATACAATCACTGATAATATTCAGGACACTTACCTGCCCAGGTCACATGCACTCATAAATTGATATCTCAAATGAAATTTTCAAAAGAAATAGCTGGTTATACTCTTTTACCAATAAAATTTTCATGGCTCAGTGAAGTATTTTTTATTTTCTCTTAGAAGAGTATTTGTTCAAGTAGAAAATCATTTCTGAATCCTTCTGAATTCTTTTTTTGAAAATCACAAGCTCCAGGGGCAGGACTTCTCAAGCTTTATCCCTAAGAGCAACACAACTGGTTAAAGCATGCTAAAAGAGAATTGCTCAGTTTCAAAACCGTTCTAACACCTAATTTACCCATCTGTGATCTGTCTCCTGTTTACTACAGACAGCAAAGCCAGTGAGAGTTAAAGCATTCCCCAGCACCAACCCCTCCTACATCTAAAACTTTAGGTTTTGCACAACATCTGCTTGAAAATACGCTGACAGCCAGTCTAGTGTGGACTTGAAGAGGTCCTTGGGCCCACTGCCACACTCAGTATAACATCCCAAGTTTCTCGTTTCCGTACACTAGAACCCATGGTTTGTCTTGGTCTACCCTACCACGTAGATTCCTGATTCAGTAGTTTCCTATTTCAGTCTCTGCTAGACTATCTCAGATGCCTCTGCTACTTTGGCAAGAGCTAGAGGGATCATATAATTTACTGTCTAAACCCAGACATTTTTGAGAGTAAAAGGAGACATTATTAATCATTATGCCTGGACAACAGACATAAACCAGGCCTGTTATGAGTAAAGGGGGACATATGGTCCAGGAAATGGTAAGTCTGCCCATTTTGGGCAATCCGCCCATAATTTCTTTTTGATCTATTATGCCAAACTTTCCATAATCAAGAGGGTAACGGACATATACTCCATTGGAACATGATATCTGATACAGTAGCATTGCCTTGAACCCATTTGAGTTCAATATACTTTGAAACCTTGGCTCACTCTGGATGGTGTTTTATGCACAAAACACCATCTCCTGTGCCAAGGGTGTCCTATTGTTATCCTTTTATTTCAGGGTCATGTTTTCTCCTATAGTTTACCTATGCCTCCCACAAATCAACCTTGCCATTAAGGTCTGTGTCAGTCCCTCTTTTGACACCAGTCTGTATCAAACAGGAAAGTGATATGAATGATGGAATGACCAAAAAACACAGAGGATGGGAAAGTTGCTTTACTAGGAACGTGTATGAAAATTTAAAGAGATGGTCCTCAAACGCAGGGGACAATACAGCATGCTGGAGGTACAGGCTTTACAAATTCTCACAAGAATGTACTGATGATGACACTACCTGTGCAGGTAAGATTCCTCCAGGCATTAGCTGCTCAATTTTGCCTCGTCCTTAGGGACTTTGTACTTTCCTGATTGTAGAGACTCTGACTACGTGCCTCCTGTTCACCAGGTACAACTAGTACAAAGCAATCCTAGCACAATCCCAAGTTCTTTTCTCCGAGAGCAGGTAAAGGTCAATTTCCTAGGTTTAACATCTTTCAGCAGGCCCTGACTTCTTCAAGCCTGTGTGAGGCCCATTTTATGCACGAGTCCAATGTTTCCAGGCCTTTTTTTTTTCTTTTAAGAAGGTGGAAATCTTGATTTATGTTAAATATTCTAATTTTTAAATGACGGCCCTTAGATCTAATTATAGAATGCTGTACAATATAAACAAAATTAACCTGGAGTTTCCTGGCTGCTCCCCTGTAAACTCATGGATTGAATACGTACCAAGGGCCAATTGTGTTTGTTTCCAGACCTCTTTATGCCAATTATGTATGTTATTATAAGTATATAATTTACTTATTACATTAACCTATGAAATGTGAGTATTAAAAAAAAGTTTGCTTTTTCTGTTAAAAAGACTGAATGCTTTGGAAAGATGATTAAATCAGGTAACAAACATGGCTGTCAAAGTGTGGACAAAATAGCTGTAAAAGATTTGAGAGCTGTCTTTGCCTGGGTTGCACCAAAAGCAGACCTGAGGGAAAAGCTTATGTGCTACTACTTTGTTAAGGAGTGAAATCTCAAGAGCAGGAATGGCCTAGGTAGGTATTCACTTGTCCCTTAATGGTGTTCAATCCATGAGTACACATGAGCCTGCAGATTAATCCCATGATCTTGTGAATTTATGGTAATACCTATTATTTTATAAATGTTGACACTAATAAATGACAGCAAAATAGTGACTGTGTTATAAGTGCGTATGAGTTTCTGAACAATTACAAACTTTTTCAGTCTCAAAATCTAAGAATTTCAACAGTGTACTATGATAAATACCTGTTATTTATATTCAACTTAACTGATTACACAGAAATGTCTGAGAATACTTCTGAGTCATCAAAAGGACAGGCCCACTAATACCTACCAAAACACGTATTTAAACACATCAACCTTTGTGACTGTGTAATGAGTCTGATCGTTGAACACATTTCTATCTGAAAAGAACAGCATTGTTAATAGCACTTTTAATGACATAGGAATAAAACAAAATGTATTTTCGTAATGATTAATACCTGCTAAAAGTATATGTTACAAGGTGCAGCTAGTTAGTACAATTTCATGTCAATAAATACTATAATTATATACAGATTGATGAAACAAGACTATTTCTATGTCTGTTGAGGTTAACCTAAAATTCTGTTGAGTGAGAAATCTTATACACGGGTTCCGAAGTGCATCATCATTGGGATATGGTACTAGTAGGTGTTGTTTTTAATGTATTCATCTTTGAGGTTTTAAAAAATATATTGGTGATTTGAGAAGAATCAATGCATTTTTCAGGATGGAGGAGAGTGGCAGAGTTCTTTTTAGCAGAACTGTCCAGACTCATGAAGCATAATGAATTAACCACTCTGCAAAGAGAGATCCTTAATGCAGCAGGGATCCAAGGTGTTGGAAACAGGTGGAAATGCCCCATTTGGGAATGAACTGTGTCGGGATATGACTGAGGACAGGAAACCTGGGAATCGTAGCTCAGTGGAGCTCTTTGGCCTAGTGATCCTTATCACAAAGGAATGAAATGGTTTCTGACAGGCTCAGTATTTCAGGAAAGGGATCTAGATTTTTTTGTGAGGAATTACTGAGCCATCCTGTCCATTGTCACTTAAATATGCTATAGCAGGACTTCACAGTTCATTACAATTTAAAGATTCAGAATGTTCAAAAGTAAATCTCCCTTCTCACCCCCATTCTGCGTCTGTTTTGGGGCTTTGTCGCTATGATCCTTATCTTTCACATTTAGAGCTACAGCCCACCTGGGACTGATTTTTGTTTATGGTGTAATATAAGGACTAACTCTTTTTTTATTTAATAAAAATTCAATTAACCTAACATCATAAGTGTCATCTTTGTCATAAATCAAGTGTCTATATATGGACCCAGAGCCCTGGTGGCGCAGTGGTTAAGAATTCAGCTGCTAACGAAAAGGTTGGCAGTTCAAATCGACCAGCCGCTCCTTGGAAACTCTATGGGGCAGTTCTACTCTGTCCTGTAGGGTCACTATCAGGAGCCCTGGTGGTGCAGTGGTTAAACTCTCAGATGCTAACTGAAAGGTCGGTGGTTCAAACCCACCAGCCACTCTGCATGAAAAAGATGTGGCAGTCTGCTTCCATAAAGATTGTTATTTTTGTTCTTAGATGCCATCCAGTCAGTTCCAACTCAGCAACCCTACCCACAAAAGAACAGAACATTGTGCCATCCTCAAAACCTGAGCCCATTGTTGCAGCCACTGTGTCAGTCCATCTCATTGAGGGTCTTCCTCTTTGTTGCTGACCGTTGAAAAGTCTGTGGGGCAGTTACTCTGTCCTAAAGGATCACTACGTCAGAACTGGCTCAACAGCAACGGGTGTATATGGATCCTTTTTGCTCTATTTCCCTATTTTTCAATATTTTCACCAATACCACATTGTATTAATTACTGCAGATTTATAAATGTCTTAATATCTAGTAGAGTATGTCCTTGAACATTCTTCTTTCTCAGGAGTGTCATGGATATTCTTGACCTTTACTTATACATTTTAAAATCAGCTTGTCAATTCCACAGAAATTAACTCCCTGCAATTTTGATTGGGATTGCACTGACTACGTATAAACTTAGGGAGAAATGACATCTTTACTATTTTGAGTCTTCCAATACATCAACATAGTACACATCCCTCTATTTATGTAGGTCATTTTCAATTTCTCTAAAAAATTGTTTTTAGATTTTCTATGTAGAGGTCTTAAACATCTTTCTTTAGTTTTATTATTAATTATTTGGTATGTTGATATGTGAAGGTATCTTTTTTCCAGACTTCATTAGTTTTTTACTGTGGTAAATATATATAAAATAGAATTTGTCATTTTAACCACTTTTAAGTGCACAATTCAGTGGCATTAATTATATTCACAGCGTTGTACAACCATCATCCCAAACAAACTCTGTACCCATTAAGCAGTAGCTCTTCATTCCCACCTTCTCTTTGCCCCTAGTAACCACTAATCTACTTTTATCTCTATGCATTTTCTTATTTTAGATATTTCATGCAAGTGGGATCCCACAAAATTTGTTCTTTTGTGTCTGGCTTATTTCAATCAACATAATGTTTTCAAGGTTCATCCATGTCAAAGCATGTATTAGAACTTCATTCCTTTTTATGGCTGAATAATATTCCATTGGGTCGCTGGGTGGCACAAGTGGTTTGCTAGTCTAAAAGTTGATGGTTTGAACCCACCCAGCAGCTTTACAGAAGAAAGGCCCAGAAACTGCTTCCATACAGATTCCAGCCAAGAGAACTCTACGGAACTGTTCTACTCTGTAACAGATGGGGTTACCATGAGTTGAAATTGATTCGACAACAACAGGCAATATTCCACTGTATGTATATACCACATCTGTTGCTGGACGTTGGGTTGTTTCCACCTTTGGACTACTGTGAATGATGCTGCAATGAACACTGATGTACAAGGATCTGTTTGAATCTTTGCTTTCAATTCTTTTGGGTATATACCTAGGAATGGAATTGCTGGGTCAATAGTGAGTATATATGTAACTTTTTGAGGAATTGCCAAATTGTTTTCTGCAGTGGCTGCACTATTTTACATTCTTACCAGCAACATACATGAGTTCCAGTTTCTCCACATCCTTACCAACACTTATTGTTTTCCATTTGCTTTTTGTTTGGTTTTTATTATAGCCATCCTAGTTGATATGAACTGGTATCTCTTTGTGGTTTTGACTTGCATTGCCTGATGACTAATGATGTTGAGTAAATATCTTTTTATGTGCGTGTTGACCATTTGTATATCTTCTTTGGAGAAATGTCTATTCAAGTTCTTTGCCCATTTTTAAATAGGGGTTTTGTCTTTATTGTTTTATTGTAAGAGTTCTTTATATATTCTGGATATTAAATGTTTATCAGATATATGATATGCAACTATTTTCTCCCTTTCTGTAGATTGTCTTTTCACTTTCTTGATTATGTCCTTGGGTATACAAAAGTTTTAAATTTTGTTGAAGTCTAATTTATCTACTTTTTTCTTTTGTTGCTTGTGCTTTTGTTGTCTTGTCTATGAACCCACTGATAAAAATAAGAAACATGAAAATTTATCCCTATGTTTTCTTATAAGAATTTTTTGGTTAGATTTTATACTTACGTCATTGATCCATCTTCAGTTATTTTGTTAATATGGTATGAGGTAGAGGTCCAACTTCATTGAATAAATTTTTGTTTTTATCGTTATCTCTTCCTTTCTTCCACTTTCTTTGGATTTCATTTTCTCTTCTTTTTCTAATTTCATGAGATAAATACTTAGATCACTAGTTTTTCAGTTTCCACTCAGCATAGCTTTTGCTACGTCTCACAAGTTATGACAGGTTGTATTTTCATTATTAATCAATTCAAGGTATTTTCTAATAAGGATTTCTTATTTGAATAATGAAATATTTAGAAATGTATTTCTTAATTTACAAGTATGTGTGGGTTTTCTACTTAGGGTTTTCTTATCTATTTCTAGCTTAATTCCACTGTAGTCAGAGAATATACTCTGTATCATTTCTATTCTTCAAAATTTGTTGAGACTTGCTTCATGGTCTAGCATTTGGTCGGTTTTGCTTAGTATTCCATGTGTAAGTTCTACTTTTTCCCCAAATCTGCTTGTTCATCCCTGATGAATTTCATGTGGCTTGTTTACCTTTGTAATTGTGTCCTTTGTCCCCCCCCCTTTTATTTAATTAAACTGTGAAATATAATGTGTCCTGGAAAATGCATAATTCAGAAAGAAGCCACAAAACAAATAACCACATAACCCATCCCCCAGGTCAAGAAATAGAACATTATCAGCACCCTAGAAGTCGCATGTGTATGCCTTTCTGGTCACATTTCTATTCCTCCCTAACCATTATCCTGACTTTTATTATAGTAATTCCCTTTTAATTTTACTACCTGTGTATTTATCCCTAAAAAAAGGTTTATTTTTGCCTCATTTTGAATTTTGTGTAAATAGATTTATATTAGACATATTGTTTGTGTCTTGGTTTTTTATTCAACATTAGGTTTATAAGATTCATTTATGTTGTTATATGTATCTCCAGTTTGTTTTTAGTTGATTTTTATTGTTGTATAATATTCAGTTATATCAATAGACCAAAATTTTATTTATCCATTCTACTGTTAGTGGGCATTTTGGTTGTTTCCAGTATGATCCAATTATTAATAATACAACCATGAACATCTCATACATATATCAGGGCACACATGTACATGTACCTCTCTAGAGTCTATATCTTGAAGTAAAATCATTGAATTAGAGGATATGTATATGTTCAACTGTATTAGATAATGGCACACTATTTTTTAAAAAGATTGAACCAATTTGCAGTCTTACCAGCAGTATTTGAGAATTCTAATTGCTCACTTCCTCTCCAACACTTGATATTGTCAGGCTTTTATTTTTTTTTCAATCTGATATGTGTATCCCATTGTGGTTTCAATTTTCACTTCCCTGATTATTAAAGGTAGAGCTCCCCTTTGTCTATTTATCGGTCATTTGGATATCAAGTACCTGTTAAAGTCTCTTACCCATTTTTCCATTGGGTTTCTCTTCGCCCCATCAATTTGTCAATTTGTAATAGTAATACTCACTAGACTTTGTTCAGTATATGTATTACAAATACCTTCTTCCATTTTTTTTATTCTAACAATACCTAACAATAATGGAGTCTCTTGTGAAACAGAAGTTCTTAATTTTAATATAGTTGCACTTACCAATCTTTTTAATTTATTGTTGTTATAGTTTGCATCTTCTTTTATAAATTCTTTACTATCCTGGGGCCATGAAGATACTCTTTCCTACATTCTCTTCTAAGAACTTTCTAGTTTTGCCTTTCTTATCTAGGCTCTTAATCTGCCTGAAACTGGTTTTTGTGTTCCTTTATTTGTTAAACATTTTATTCACAGATTTTCTATATATTGTTTATTGTTTATGCAGACTCTCACTAAAACTGACTTACCTTGCCTTCTCATGAGCTTGGTGATCTTTGATTGTGAGCTCATTGCTTGATTTTAATCTGTGAGACTTCTAAGTCCTAAACTGGGAAATTTGTCCTCCAGAGAGGATTTGACTCTGCTTCTGCCTGTAAATTTTTTTTTTTTTTCTGCCTGTAGCTAGGGATGCCACCATCCCAGGACCATTAAGAATCTTGGCTCAGTTCATCCTTGCCAGCCTTGTATTGGCCAAAGCCTCAGTATCCTGATAATAGTGCTACTACTGTTAGCATTTCCCTCAGGACAACTCTTGTTTTGTTTTTTGTAGGGGAAGAGTCTTTGGAGACCTTCCCTACCCCTTGTTGAGAGACCAACATTGTCTGAAAGAATTGGATTCTATCCAAGATCTAGTTGTTCCTTAGCAGAAGGATGCTCAGTGCACCTAGTCAGCCATAATGCCATATTTGGAAATCCCTAACAATATATCCATAAGGATTTCACTGGCCAACTTTTTTTTTTTTTTCAGAAGTAAACTGCCGGGTCTGTCTTCCTAGTCTGTCTTAGTCTGTAAGCTCTGCTGAAACCTGTCCACCATGGGTGACCCTGATGATACTTGAAATACTGGTGGCATAGCTTCCATCACCACAGCAACATGCAAGCCACCACAGTATGACAAACACTTAACTGTGCTCATGAGGAACCTGTACGTAGACCAAGAGGCTGTCATTTGAACAGAACATACTGCATGGTTTAAAATCAGAAAAGGTGTGTGTCAGGGTTGTATTCTTTCACCATACATATGCAATCTGTATGCTAACCGAATAATTTGAGAAGCTGGACAACATGAAGAAGAATGAGGCATCAGGTTTGGAGGAGGACTAATTAACAACCTGTGATATCCAGATGACACAACCTTGCTTGCTGAAAGTGAAGGGGATTTGAAACACTGATGAAAATCAAAGACTACAGCCTTCAGTATGGATTACACCTCAACATACAGAAAACAAAAATCCTCACAACTGGACCAATGAGCAACATCATGATAAATGGAGAAAATACTGAAGTTGTCAAAGGATTTCATTTTACTTAGATTCAGAATCAACATCCATGGAAGCAGCAGTCAAGAAATCAAACAACAACAAATAAAGTAAATTATTTTTAAAAAATCAAACGATGCACTGCATTGGGCAAATCTGCTGCAAAAGACCTCTTTTAAAGCAATGATGTCACTTTGTGGACTATGGTGACTCAAGCCACGGTATTTTTTTTCGCCTCATATGTATGCAAAAGCTGGACAAGGAATAAGGAAGTTTTAAGAATCAATGCCTTTGAATTACAGTGTTGCTGAAGAATATTGAATATACCATAGACTGCAAGAAGAGCAAACATATTTGTCTTGGAAGAAGTACAGTCACAATATTCCTCAGGATCAAGGATGACGAGACTTCATCTCACATACTTTGGACCCCAGTCCCTGGAGAAGAATGTCATGCCTGGTAAAGTAGAGGGTCAACGAAAATGAGGAAGACCCTCAACGAGATGAATTGACACAGTGGCTGCCACAATGGGCTAAAATATAGCAATGATTGTGAGGATGGTACAAGATCAGGTACAACATTCGGTTGTACATAGGGTAGCTATGAATCAAAATCAACTTCGCAGCACCTATCAACAATATATCCTGCATATCACTCTAGATCAGAACACGTTGAACTTTTTCATTCTTTTATAAGGCTGAATAATAATCCATTGTATGAACTTTATTTAGCCAGTTCCTCAATGATGGACCTTCATATTGTATCCAATCATTTACAATGTTATAAACAATCATTCTAAACAACGTTGTAGTATCATTTCACATCTAAATGAGTATATCTGTATTATAAATCCCTAGAGATAAAATTGCTGGATTACATTTCCCTCATAGAAATTGCATCAATTTATACTTGTACCAGATATGATCATACCTATATTCCCATCAATTGCTCATATGCAAGTTCAAGCTGAAACTGAAGAAAGAGCAAGTCCACAAGAGCCAAAATATGACCTTAAGTATATCCCACCTGAATTGAAAGACCATCTCAAGAATAGATTTGACACTTTGACCGAAGGCCAGACGAGTTGTGGAATGACATTAAGCACATCATACATGAAGAAAGCAAAAGGTCATTGAAAAGACAGGAAAGAAAAAAAAGACCAAGATGGATGTCAGAGAAGACTCTGAAACTTGCTTTCGAACATCAAGCAGCTAAAGCAAAAGGAAGAATTGATGAAGTAAAAGAACTGAACAGAAGATTTCAAAGGGCAGCTGGAGAAGACAAAGTAAAGTATTATAATGACATGTGCAAAGAGCTAGAGATGGAAAACCAAAAGGGAAGAACACGCTCGGCATTTCTCAAGCTGAAAGAACTGAAGAAAAAAATTCAAGCCTCGAGTTGCAATAGTAAAGGATTCTATGGGGAAAATATTAAATGACGCAGGAAGCATCAAAAGAAGATGGAAGGAATACACAGTCATTATAACAAAAAGAATTAGTTGATGTTCAACCATTTCAAGAGGTAGCATATGCTCAGGAACTGATGGTATTGAAGGAAGAAGTCCAAGCTGCTCTGAAGGCATTGGCAAAAAACAAGGCTCCAGGAAGTGATGGAATATCAATTGAGATGTTTCAACAAACAGATGCAGCACTGGAGTTGCTCACTCGTCTATGCCAAGAAATATGGAAGACAGCTTCCTGGCCAACTGACTGGAAGAGATCCATATTTATGCCTATTCCCAAGAAAGGTGATCCAACCAAATGTGGAAATTATAGAACAATATCATTAATATCACATGCAAGCAAACTTTGGCTGAAGATCCTTCAAAAACGGCTGTAGCAGTATATCGACAGGGAACTGCCAGAAATTCAGGCCGGTTTCAGAAGAGGACGTGAAACCAGGGATATCATTACTGTTCTCAGATGGATCCTGGCTGAAAGCAGAGAATACCAGAAGGATGTTTAGCTGTGTTTTATTGACTAAGCAAAGGCATTTGACTGTGCGAATCATAAGAAATTATGGATAACATTGCGAAGAATGGGAATTCCAGAACACTTAATTGTGCTCATGAGGAACCTTTACATAGATCAAGAGGCAGTTGTTTGGACAGAACAAGGGGATACTGATTGGTTTAAAGTCAGGAAAGGTGTACATCAGAGTTGTATTCTTTCACCATACCTATTCAATCTGTATGCTAAGCACGTAATTCAAGAAGCTGGACTATATGAAGAAGAATGGGGCATCAGGATCGGAGGAAGACTCATTAGCAACCTTGCATTATGCAGATGACACAACCTTGCTTGCTGAAAGTGAAGAGGGCTTGAAGCACTTACTAATGAAGATCAAAGACCACAGCCTTCAGTATGGATTGCACCTCAATATAAAGAAAACAAAAATCTTCACTACTGGACCAATGAGCAACATCATGATAAATGGAGAAAAGATTGAAGTTGTGAAGGATTTCATTTTACTTGGATCCACAATCAACAGCCATAGAAGCAGCAGTCAAGAAATCAAGGGACACATTGCATTGGGTAAATCTGCTGCAAAGGAGCTCTTTAAAGTGTTGAAGAGCAAAGATGTCACCTTGAAGACTAAGGTGCGCCTGACCCAAGCCATGGTATTTGCATCATATGCATGTGAAAGCTGGAAAATGAATAAGGAAGACCGAAGAAGAACTGATGCCTTTGAATTGTGGTGTTGGCGAAGAATATTGAATATACCATGGACTGCCAAAAGAACGAACAAATCTATCTTAGAAGAAATACAACCAGAATGCTCCTTAGAAGCAAGGATGGCGAGACTGCGTCTTACATACTTTGGACATGTTGTCAGGAGGGATCAGTCCCTGGAGAAGGACATCATGCTTGGCAGAGCACAAGGTTAGTGGAAAAGAGGAAGACCCTCAGTGAGGTGAATTGACACAGTGGCTGCAACAATGAGCTCAAGCATAGCAACAATTGTGAGGATGGTGCAGGACCAGGCAGTCTTTTCGTTCTGTTGTGCACAGGGTCACTATGAGTCGGAACCCACTCGACGGCACCTAACAACAACAATAACAACATATTCCCACATTCTCAGCAAGTGCATTCTAAAACTGTTTGATACTCATCAAATCTAATAAGTGAAAATGGTATTTTATGATTTTTATTTATTTTTTTATTGTGGATGTGGTTGAATACCTTTTCATATGTCTAAGAGAAAATTGTTTCCTTTCCTATCAATTATTATGTTCCTAACCTTAGCCTATTTTTTATTGGATATTCCAGGTAGTTCTTAAGCACTCTAACATTTGCAAGGTCTTGTTGCTTTACAACAACATATTCCTATTTGCAAAAGAATATTGCTTGGGGGTGGAGCCAAGATGGGGGAATAGACAGAAGCTTCCAGCGAGCCCTCTTTACAACAAACACCCCCCCAAAAAAGTGAAACGAGTGTATTTGTGACAAATTGGGAGCCCCGAGCATCAAAGGCAAGTTTAGACAACGAACTGAGGGGCAGGGGGAGGAAGAGACGGTTCAGACGTGAAGAGGAGTTACCAGACCTGAATCACTGGCAGCCCTCAAGCACCATCCCTGGAGCGGCGGCGGGCTGGTACTAGTGTTCGGCCACAGTTTCCTCAGGGAAAAGCAGCCGGCTACACAGCCTACTCCCACCTCCGGAACCTGAGAAGAACGGTGCTCTCGGCAAAAGCTAAGTACTTGTGTATATTTTACCGTGCCCCCCATCCCCAAGCTGGCTTCAGCAGCTGAATCCCCAGGCCTGACACAGGCCCTGTTGAGCACCTAGAGCCATCCTTCCGGCCTTCGGGAAGGAAAAAATTTGCAACTGGGGGGAAAAGATAATTTGCTAGCTCCATTAACCGGATGAGCTCAGGATAGAAGCGGTTCCTGTCCAGGCATAAGCCGTCCATGGACCTTGAGCACCTTTCCCTGCTACATGGACCTGTGTGGGCCTATTTCAGGAGAAGAGGCCCTTGTTAGCAAACTCCAACCATGTCCGCTGTGTGGTGGAGAGGTGGGTGTTGGACATTGCTTTGCCTATTAAACAAGGTCCATACCTACCCACATCAGGGACCTAAGGACTGGTAGCTCCACTCAGGTCACCCAGCCACCCATGACAGGAGTCCAAAGATAACTGGTACCTCCCAGTCCTTACAACCAAAAACTTTGGGTGTCCATGGTCCATCTGGAGAACCCACCCACCAGCACGCTCTAGGGAACAGAGATGCGTTTTCCTCAGAGACACCCGGGAGTCGGTTCTCAGCCTCCTGCCTTGTTCAGAGCATGACCCCCTACTGCAATCAGATACCAGTGTATACGCCAATCACCCCTGCCCCTCTAACTGTGGACAGAGCCTGTACCACACACTTGATATCAGCTACCTGGAAACCTGAGCTGAATTCATACAAGAAAAGTGAATGGACTATTAGACTGATATACCTGATAACAGCTCTAGCCAGCTGGGGACAGAACATCAGAGTTCCAAAGGCGAAAATAAACAAGCTAGCTCACTTGTTTGGGGTATACCAAAACAAAACAAAGCAAGCAGCTACGACACAGTAAGCAAGCATAAACTAATACAATAACTTATAGATGAATCGGAAACAACAATCAATATCAAGTCACATAAAGAGACAGACCACGATCACCTCAACAGGCTCTCAAAACAAAGAATCCAGGGATCTCCTAGATGAAAGTGCTTTCCTGGAATTACCAGAGCCAGGATACAAAAGTTTAATACACAGAACCCTTCAAGACATCAGGAAGGAAATGAGGCAATACGCAGAACAAGCCAAGGAACACACAGATAGAGCAATTGAAGAAATAAGAAAGATTATTCAGGAACATAATGAAAAGTTTAATAAGCTGGAAAAATCCATCGACAGCAATCAGAAATTCAGAAGATTAACAATAAAATTACAGAATTGACAGCTCAATAGAAAGTCAGAGGAGCAGAATTGAGCAAGGAGAAGCTAGAATTTCTGAACTCAAAGATAAATCACTTGGCACTAATATATTTGAAGAAAAATCAGATAAAAGAATATTAAAAAAATGAAGAAACCTTAAGAAACATGTGGCACTCTATCAAGAGAACTAACCTACGAGCGATTGGAGTACCAGAGCATGGAGGGATAATAGAAAATATAGAGAGAATTGTTGAAGATTTGTTGGCAGGAAACTTCCCTGATATTGTGAAAGATGAGAAGATATCTATCCAAGATGCTCATCGAACTCCACATTAGGTAGATCTGAAAAGAAAGTCACCAAGACATATTATAATCAAACTTGCCAAAACCAAAGATAAAGAGAGAATTACAAGAGCAGCAAGGGATAAAAGAAAAGTCACCTACAAGGGAGAGCCAATAAGAATAAGCTTGGTACAGTCTGACTTGACTTGTAAACGTTTACTTGAAGCTCAATAAAAGTTAAAAAAAAAAAAAAAAAAGAATAAGCTTGGACTACTCGGCAGAAACCATGCAGGCAAGAAGGCAATGGGATGACATATTTAAAAAATTGAAGGAAAAAAGTTGCCTACCAAGAATCATATATCCAGCAAAACTGTCTCTTAAATATGAAGGTGAAATTGAGACATTTCCAGATAAACACAAGTTTAGAGAATTTGTAAAAAACAAACCAAAGCTACAAGAAATACTAAAGGGAGTTCTTTGGTTAGAAAATCAATAATATCAGGTATCAACCCAAGACTAGAACACTGGGCAGAGCAACCAGAAGTCAACCCAGACAAGGAAATCAAAAAAAACAAAGCAAGATTATAAAAAAAAAAGAAATAAAAAGCCCAAAACAGGGTAACAGTGATGTTATTATATGAAAGAGGACAACATTAAAATAATAAAGAGAGACTAAGAAATGTAATCATACACCTTCCATATGGAGAGGAAGATACGGTGATACAAAGAAATAAAAGTTAGTTTTAAATTTAGAAAAATAGGGGTAAATAATAAGGTAACCACAAAGGAGACAAACTATCCTACTCATCAAAGTAAAATACAAGGGAAAAATAGAGACTCAGCAGAAACAAAATCAACAACAAATATGAGGAAAGGACAATATATAAAGAAAATCTACTCAGCACATAAAATTAAATGGGAAAAAGAAACTGTCAACAACACACAAAAAAAGACATCAAAATGATAGCAGTAAATTCATGCCTATCCATAATTACCCTGAATGAAAATGGACTAAATGCACCAATAAAGAGACAAAGAGTGGCAGAATGGATTAAAAAACAAGATCCGTTTATATGTTGACTACAAGAGACACACCTTAGACTTAGAGACACAAATGATCTAAAACTCAAAGGATGGAAAAAAATATATCAAACAACAATCAAAAAAGAGTGGGAGTGGCAATATTAATTTCTGACAAAATAGACTTTTAAGTTAAGTCCATCAAAAAGGATAAGGAAGGACACTATATAATGATTAAAGGAACAATATACCAGGAGGATAAAAGCATATTAAATATTTATGCACCCAATGACAGGGCTGCAAGATACATAAAACAAACTCTATCAGCACTGAAAAGTGAGATAGACAGTTCCACAATAATAGTAGGAGACTTCAACACACCACTTTCAGTGAAGGACAGGACATCCAGAAAGAAGCTCAATAAGGACACGTAAGATCTAAATGCCACAAAGAACCAACTTAACCTTGCAGACATATACAGAACCCCCCACCGAACAGCAACCAAGTATACTTTCTTTTCTAGTGCACATGGAACATTCCCTAGAATAAACCACATATTAGGTCATAAAGGAAGCCTTAGCAGAATCCGAAACATTGAAATATTACAAAGCATCTTCTCTGACCATAAGGCCATAAAAGGAGAAATCAATAACAGGAAAAACAGGGAAAAGAAATCAAACACTTGGAAACTGAACAATACCCTGCTCAAAAAAGACAGGATTATAGAAGACATTAAGGATTGAATAAAGAAATTCATAGAATCCAATGAGAATGAAAACACTTCCTATCAGAATCTTTGGGACACAGCAAAAGCGGTGCTCAGAGGCCAATTTATATCAAAAAATGCACACATCCAAAAAGAAGAAAGGGCCAAAATCAAAGAATTATCCCTACAACTTGAACAAATAGAGAGCAACAAAAGAAACCCACAGGCACCAGAAGAAAACAAATAATAAAAATTAGAGCTAAACTAAAATAGAAAACAGAAAAACATTTGAAAGAATTAACAAGACCAAAAGCTGGGTTTTTTTTTAAAAATCGACAAAATTGATAAACCACTGGCCAAACTGACAAAAGAAAAACAGGAGAGGAAGTAAATAACCTGAATAAGAAATAAGAAGGGCCATATTACAACAGACCCAACTGAAATTAAAAGAATCATATCAGATTACTATTAAAAACTGTACTCCAACAAATTTGAAAACCTAGAAGAAATGGATGAATTCCTAGGAACACACTACCTACCTAAACTAACACAAACAGAGGTAGAACAACTAAATAGACCCATAACAAAAGAAGAGATTGAAAAGGTAATCAAAAAACTCCCAACAAAAAAACCCTGGTCCAGGCGGCTTTGCTGCAGAGTTCTACCAAACTTTCAGAGAACAGTTAACACCACTACTACAAAAGGTATCTCAGAGCATAGAAAAGGACCGAATACTACCCAACTCATTCCATGAAGCCACCATACCCCTGATACCAAAACCAGGTAAGGACACCACAAGAAAAAAAAATTATAGATCTATATCCCTCATGAACATAGATGCAAAAATCCTCAACAAAATTCTAGCCAATAGAATTCAACAACATATCAAAAAAATAATTCACCGTGACTAAGTGGGATTCATACCAGGTATGCAGGGATGGTTCAACATTAGAAAAACAATTAATATAATCGACCATATAAATAAAACAAAAGACGAGAATCACATGATTTTATCCATTGATGTAGAAAAGGCATTTGACAAAGTTCAACACTCATTCATGATAAAAACTCTCAGCAAAGCAGGAATAGAAGGAAAATTCCTCAACATAATAAAGGGCATTTATACAAAGCCAACAGCCAACATCACCCTAAATGGGGAGAGCCTGAAAGCATTCCCATAGAGATCGGGAACCAGACAAGGATGCCCTTTATCACCTTTCTTATTCAACATTGTGTTTGTTGTAGGTCCTAGCCAGAGCAATTAAAAAAAAAAAAAAAAAATTTTTTTTAGGCTAGATAAAAAAAGAAAGGGCATCCAGATTGGCAAGGAAGAAGTAAAAGTATCTCTATTTGCAGATGACATGATCTCATACACAGAAAACCCTAAGGAATCCTCAAGAAAACTACTGAAACTAATACAAGAGTTCAGCAGAGTATCCGGATATAAGATAAACATACAAAAATCAGTTGGATTCCTCTACACCAACAAAAAGAACATTGAAGAGGAAATCACCAGATCAATGCCATTAACAGTAGCCCCCAAGAAGATAAAATACTTAGGAATAAATCTTACCAGAGATGTAAAAGACTTATACAAAGAAAACTACAGTACACTTCTGCTAGAAAACAAAAGAGACTTACATAAATGGAAAAACATACCTTGCTCGTGGATAGGAAGACTTAACATTATAAAAATGTCTATTCTACCAAAAGCGACCTATACATTTAATGCAATTCTGATTCAAATCCCAATGACATTCTTTAATGAGTTGGAGAAACAAATCACCAACTTCATATGGAAGGGAAAGAGGCCCCAGATAAATAAGGCATTACTGAAAAAGAAGAACAAAGTGGGAGGCCTTACTTTACCTGATTTTAGAACCTATTATACTGCCACAGTAGTCAAAACAGCCTGATACTGGTACAACAACAGATACATGGGCCAATGGAACAGGATTGAGAATCCAGACATAAATCCATCCACATATGAGCAGTTGATATTTGACAAAGGCCCCAAAACAGTTAAATGGGGAAAAGACAGTCTTTTTAACAAATGGTGCTGGCATAACTGGATATCCATCTGCAAAAAAATGAAACAAGACCCATACCTCACTCCATGCACAAAAACTAACTCAAAATGGATCAGAGACCGAAATACAAAATCTAAAACAATAAAGATCATGGAAGAAAAGATAGGGACAACATTAGGAGCCCTAATACATGACATAAACAGTATACAAAACATTATTAAGAATGCAGAAGAAAAACTAGATAACTGGGAGCTCCTAAAAATCAAACACCTATGCTCATCCAACGACTTCACCAAAAGAGTAAAAAGACTACCTACAGACTGGGAAAAAGTTTTTAGCTATGACATTTCCGATCAGCATCTGATCTCTAAAATCTACATGATACTGCAAAAACTCAACTGCAAAAAGACAAATAACCCAATTAAAAAAATGGGCAAAAGATATGAATAGACACTTCACTAAAGAAGACATTCAGGTAGCTAACAGATATATGAGGAAATGTTCACGATCATTAGCCATTAGAGAAATGCAGATCAAAACTACAATGAGATTTCATCTCACTCCAACAAGGCTGGCATTAATCCAAAAAATGCAAAATAATAAATGTTGGAGAGGCTGTGGAGAGAGTTGAACACTTACACACTGCTGGTGAGAATGTCAAATGGTACAACCACTTTAGAAATCGACTTGGCGCTTCCTTAAAAGGCTAGAAATAGAACTACCATACGATCCAGCAATCCCACTCCTTGGAATATATCCTGGAGAAATAAGAGCCTTACACGAACAGATATATGCACACCCATGGGTATTGCAGCATTGTTTACAATAGCAAAAAGATGGAAGCAACCAAGGTGCCCATCAACAGATGAATGGATAAATAAATTATGGTATATTCACACAATGGAATACTATGCATCCACAAAGAACAGTGATGAATCTGTGAAACATTTCATACCATGGAGGAAACTGGAAGGCATTATGCTGAGTGAAATTAGTTGCAAAAGGACAAATATTGTATAAGACCACCATTATAAGAACTTGAGAAACAGTTTAAACTGAGAAGAAAACATTCTTTTGTGGTTATGAGGGGGGGAGGGAGGGAGGGTAGAAGGGGGGCATTCACTAACTAGATAGTAGATAAGAACTACTTTAGGTGACAGGAAAGACAGCACACAATACAGGGGAGGTCAGCACAATTGGACTAAACCAAGAGCAAAGAAGTTTCCTGAATAAACGGAATGCTTTGAAGGCCAGTGTAGCAGGGGCAGGGGTCTGGGGACCATGGTTTCAGGGGACATGTAAGTCAATTGGCATAAAAAAATCTATTAAGAAAACATTCTGCATCCCACTTTGAAGAGTGGCATCTGGGGTCTTAAACGCTAGCAAGCAGCCATCTAAGATGCATCAGTTGGTCTCAACTCACCTGGATCAAAGGAGAATGAAGAACACCAAGGACACAAGGCGATTCCAAGCTCAAGAGACAGAAAGGGCCACATGAACCAGAGACTACATCATCCTGAGACCAGAAGAACTAGATGGTGCCCGGCCACAACCGATGACTGCCCTGACAGGGAACACAACAGAGAACCCCTGAGGGAGCAGGAGAGCAGTGGGATACAGACCCCAAATTCTCATAAGAAGACCAGACTTAATGCTCTGACTGAGACTAGAAGGACTCCGGTGGTCATGGCCCCCAGGACTTCTGTTGCCCCAGGACAGGAACCATTCCCGAAGCCAACTCTTTAGACATGGATTGGACTAGACAATGGGTTGGAGAGGGATGCTGGTGAGGAGTGAGCTTCTTGGATCAGGTGGACACTTGAGTCTATGTTGGCATCTCCTGCCTGGAGGAGAGATGGGGGGTGGTTAGAAGCTGGCAAAATGGACACAAAAAGAGAGAGTGGAAGGAGAGAGCGGGCTGTCTCATTAGGGGAAGAGCAATTGGGAGTGTGTTTTTTTGTTTTTTTTTTTTTAGCAAGATGTATATGGGTTTTTGTGTGAGAGACTGACTTGATTTGTAAACTTTCACATAAAGCACAATAAAAATTATTTTAAAAAAAAGAATATTGCTTATAAATACTGAACTGTACAGAATATTTACTTTATGCAATTTAAAAGAAATAGAGCACATTTACTTTTGACATAGTATAGATGCAGTGTAACAATTTGAATATTTCACTGACCCTGTTAAAAAGGAAATTTTTATGGGATTTGGGGGAAAAGTCAAATTTTTCAAGTACTTCAGAAATATTAAAGCAAAATTGACCAAATATTGAACCATAGAGCAAGTCTCCAGTGTCCTAAGTGTTATTCTTTATATATGGACGAATACCTTGTTTTTCTTTCCCTATCAAGACCTAAGCTTCACAAATATTTATTCCTGCTGAACTTTTAATCTAGTCAATAAATCCATGAATGATTTTTTTTAATTAATTTAAATAAGCATGAAAGTCTGAAGTCCTGTAATAGATTAGGTATCATAGAATTCAAAGTACACAGGTAAAATGGGCAACAAGCTCTATTATATTATTTCCTTTGTACTGTAAACTTATATAGCACTTACCAATGTTATTTTTATGGTGGAAATTTAGCCCTGCCTCTTAAGCATTGATAAGCTTGACTATACCTAAACCTTAAGAGAATATAAGCAATAATCATTAACTTAGTATGTAATTGATTAAACTGAACTCTGTTTCTTCTTTTAAAGTTATAGTAGTAATGTTCTGTCTTAGGGGTCTCTAAAGAAACAGAACCAGTGAGATATATGTAGAGAGAAAGAGATTTATTTTCAGGAATTGGCTTATGTCGGGGGCTGGCAAGTCCAAAATCTGTAGGTCGGGTGACAGACCAGAGATTCCTGCAGTCTTGTGTCCCAAAAGCTTTAGGCCAGGTGGCAAGAAGTGTGAAGTGTGGAGTTCTGGCAGAATGTCTGCTTATAGTCTGGAGGCAAATACCCTCTAGAAAAAACTCCTTTTTTGCCCTTAAGGCCTTCAACTGATTGGATAAGTTCCACCTACATTATGGAGGATAAACAGCTTTACTTAAGCCCAACTAATTTAATCATGTGTAACTACTTCATAACAGAGTCTAAACTAACGTTTGACCAAACAACTGAGTACCATAGCCTAGTCCAGTTCACAGATAAAATTAACGATCACAAGTCCTTTGAAGGAAACAAGGGAAAAGGGTTTTCATGTCATCTGGGTTTTCTGATTTAGGACACTAGAGTATTTAATGCACAGTATTTTCAAGGTAAAGCAATTTTATGTGCATGTTAATTTAATTACTTCAGAGATCTGATAAATTGCCTATATTTGACCGGAAGAGTATCTTCTTATATTTTCTATGCTTGAGCCACTAATTAAATTATATTTGATTAAGCTGCACAAGGAATTGACAGTTTTTCTTCAGAATGTATCCAAAATAAGTAAACACCATGGTTAGAAAACCTGACAGTTTTACTCTCATGTATTAATTTTGCAATAGTTGTACTCTTTAGCACTTGCTCTTGAGAACTCTACCAAACATTGTAAACATTTGGGCTACAAGTAAATGCCATTTTTAAAAAAGATTAAATTATTTTGGAACTGGAGGGATTGTAAAGAATACCTGGATTATTCCCCTACTTCATCCTAGGTAGAAACCCTGGTGGCGTAGCAGCTAAGTGGTATGGCTACTAACCAAATGGTCGGCAGTTCAAGTCCACCAGGCGCTCCTCAGAAACCCTATGGGGCGTTGCATAGGGTTGCTACTTTTTTTTTCATCCTAGGTGAAAAGTGAGGCACAGGGAGACTGTGGCTTACCCAAAAGAAAAAAAAGCAGCTCAAATATCCAAGACTCACTGTGTAAGTCTGCTTCCAGTGTGATAGTGGAATTATCTATCATTGTTCTAAGGTTCACTTATGATACACAGAGGATGCCAGTGATGGAGACCATCCAGGGAAAACAACCTCTCATTTTTTGGAGTTGGATTTTAGTAACAAAGAGGACATTCTAAATGATTAAAAGAGTCATTCTAAGTGCTTGTAGAGAACCATCACTTACAAAGGCTCCCACCCAAGAACAATGGCAAATGTCTTTGTCCCCAAAGACTGTACCACTCTAGAAATCAATGTAAAGTGTTCTAAGTTAATCTTGGAAAAATATTTAAGGTCAGAATATGTGGATATATTCTTCTTCTCAATTTGAATGTATGTGCTGAACCAGAGAGCTAGAGCTGGCCTTCCAGGTCATTATATATTTCCCTAAATGCCTTACCATGTTTTAACCTGGGTAAGTCATGCAAATTAAAAAAAAAAAAATCATTAGTACTTAATTGCCCCAAATAAAAACTGTTCCCACACAGACAGAGCTAGACAAGATCTGAGTCACAGCAAACATGGGAACCATAGCAAAGAAATACCATCACTCATTTCATAGTTGGCAGGTGCTGTTTTTGCCAGAAACTGGTGTTACAGTGGGATTCTCAGCCAAATCAAGGACCTCCCACCAGCTCCTTTTACAGCCTTGTACATAGGCAAAGAAAGCCTTCATGATGTCACATGAAAGAAGCTGAGAGGTTACTAGCACCTTGTTTTTAGCACTTTAGACAAAGGTAAATGTAAATGTATTACCCAAGAAACAGGAAGGAGGCCTGGGAGGAGTTTCTGGAAGTTGGTTTGTCATACATACCTTGGTACACACCTAGACCTAGATTTGGCTTGGTTAACTGCAATGGTGTGGGATATACTGATTCCTATAGTTGTAAATCCTAGAGCTAATCTGCCTACCAGGTTGGTGGTGGCCCTGAGGGGACAGACCCAGCTGATGATGACCATGGGTGAATGTCTAGCCCAGCAGACAGAACATGCTATCTAAAAACTATGGCCACAAACAACAGGTAGAAAGACTAAGTTTGTATGACGAAAATTCAACCTGGGGTAATTTAACTGGTCTGGGATACCACATATAGTTGTTCAGATCATGCACTGCACAATCCTAGATGTCATTTACATGGATAGTATGTTCCAAAAGGTGGACCAAACAGACGTTGAGAAAGCAAAAAAAAAAAGAAAGAAAGAAAAATATTTAAGGGAGTATAAAATGAATTATCTCTACCCAGTTTTACACTTCTAGGAATTCGTCCAAAGGAAATAATTATGTAGTTGTATCAATTAGGGTTTGATTACCGAAACAGAGTAATATGAGTGATATAGAGAGATTTGTATAGGGATTAGACCTTACACAGTTGTGAGAACTAGTTGTGGACTCTATGTAAGATGGCAGCCCTATGTCTGGCGGTGGGCCTGAAATCAGCATGGCCTTCAGTTAGGAAGCAGAGATGAATGTGACATGGGTGAGAGCAAGGACAAACTGGAACCCACAGGCTGAGCTGAAACCAATAACATGGAAATAGAACTTGTATCTGCCTCTCATTGCTTCCAAATACCCAACTCCGATGAAGTGAAGACTTAGAGAAGATTCAGTGCACTTTACCAGATGTACTTGGACCAAGATTTGGAGAAGATGAAACTGGTATGCCCCAGAGAAATCCAACTGGACAGGCCTGGCTACTGCCCACTCTACCAAGGTGAGCCAGCAGATCCATAACAGTGTACGTGAGCTGTAACAGTACCTGACCCTACCCCAACCTTCCAAGCATAAGCATGACTGCTGCTTCACTGCCCCCATCAAAATCTCAAGCAAAATTTTCTTATGGTAATCACTAATCAGACCCATGGAGCCCTCAAAGCACCAAAAGCTGCCTGACAGATCACTAGTGAGTTATACATTTGTGCTGCTTCAGTACCCTAGTAAGACACAGCTTGATCACCTTTTACTTATGGTACACACTCTATGCTCTCCATAGGGCACAGTCATGAGCCTTGTGGGATCTGGACTAAAAGATGTTTCCTCACTCAGGATCCCTTCTATGATGATTAAGGTTGTGTGTCAACGTGGCTGGGCCATGATTCTCAGTGGCCTGGCAGTTATGTAATGATGTAATCACCTCCAGGAGATCTAATGTAATGTAATCTCCTCCATGATCAGATCTGCTATGAGCAGCCCATCAGCTGAAATGGAGTTTCCTTGGGGGTGTGGCCTGCATCCAATATATATGGACTTTCTGGCAAAGCTTGCTGGCTTTTGCTCTGCTCTGGATCCTGCATCTGGCTCATCATCATCTGAGCTCCGGTTCTTGGGACTTGAGCCAGCAGCCTGCCATCTTACCTGCCTATCTTGGATTCATCAGCCTCCACAGCCCATGAGCCAGCACCCTGCTGTCTGACCTGGGTTCGTCAGCCCCTGCAGCTACATGTGTCAGGACAAGTCTCCAGCCTGATGCCTGACCCTTGGACTTGGGACTTTCCAGACTCTACAACTGTGTGAGCCATTTCCATGATTTTCCTCTCTTTCTCTCTGTCTCTATATATGTATGTATCACTGGGTTCACTGGTTTTTCTTCTCTAGAGAACCCAGCCTAAGACACTTTCTGACAGTTGAGGCCTTGTCGTCTCTAGGAGATTCCACAGTTATGTGTGAAAACAGGTTTTGATTAAAACAATCAGTATATTGCAAAGAATTGATTTTTTTTTAATATTTATATTTCTGCTGTAAGAATCTGAAAATGCATAGGATGCACTTCGCCAAAATATGACCAATGAATCACAGAGTGACTTAAAAAAAAAAAAAATTATCCCTTCCTATTCAGATGCTGCTTGATTTTGAAATCTTAATCTACTTAAGTGTCCCACATTTTGGTCAGCATAAACATAACAGAATCCAAGCCTGTGAGAAACTGGAATGTTATTTCTTTGTTTCCAGCATAGCTTGGGGTGAGCACATTACATATTAAACAAGAAATCTGATCTGAGATTAAGAGACTCTTTCTCTCAGCACTATTTTATCATGACTATGGATTCTTCCCCCGCCCCGGAACATTATTTCATTTATAATTTCTTTTTTTTTAATATGTCAAATTGACAGTTATTTGGCCAAAAAACTCTTATAATTCATTTCAGTGTTTTCCTTAATTATTTTACTATAAAGCTGAGAACTGTATAACTGTTCAAAGTGGCAATAGGCATGATTATATTTGCAAAGGACCCATGCATAAATCAATTTTAGTTGCTTTTTCTGATTTGTAACTACTGTACTAGGATGAGTAATCAGGCAGAAGAGAGACCACTGAACACTGTAGTCTGAAGCATCGTTGTATGCAAAGAAGAAGACAGAATGTAAGAGAGAGCATGGAATCTGGGGGGAACCTATAAATAACTCAAGATGGTGGCAGCTGTAAATGCTGGGGAGAGTGGTAAGAGATGAGCCTGGGGTGATCAGCAAGGACTCGTTCAGAAAAACCTTGAACGCCATGTCAAGAAGGTTTTCTTTAAACCTAGTGCCACTGAAAGACTTTTGATGAGGGGGATGGGGTCAGATTGTACTTTGGGATTATTTCTTAATGTAATGTGGGAAATGGATTGACTGGGGAAGGTGGAGCAAATCTACAAGCAAGAAAACCAATTGGGTGGTTGTGCTAATCTAGGCTTGAGATGAGTGTTGCTGGAATGAAATTAGCGGCAGTAACAATGGGCCCATTAATTGGATGTGGGAGAGAAGGATGAGTTGAGTGTTATACCCATGAATTATTAGACCTAGTTCTAGCCATTATGTAGCTTAAGTCCAGTAACAGCCCAAACTGAAAATCCTTCCTCCCCTCCTTTTTTTTATGGTGGAACTATTCATATATGAAGACTTGATTTAATATCTCTGCACTTTTTTGAGCCTTGCTCATCCTCTTCCTGAAGTTCAGAGACTAGAATGGGAGTATTTATATACCAGGTCTTGTTTATGGTATACTGATCCACTCAAGGTCATGACTAGGCTTTCTGCTTTGTTTGCATTATCCGTTCTGATCACCTTCAACGTGTCATTGAATGTAAAAATGGTGTGGCAGCGGCATCAGACCTCATCTAACTTTACAAGGGAGAGGAACACAAAGCTGAATCCTATGAAGTGGAAGTCAGACATACATCTCCTCTCCAACCTTTTTATCAATTCTGACACCAGCCATCCCTCCCATGCCACACTCTACTTCTCTGCTGGGTTGGTTCATTAATTGCAACAGCCACACAGATCTCACAGACAATACTCACAGTTTCGGGGGTTATTAGGGAAGTAACAGGTACAACTTAGGATGCAGTTCTTCGATCAGGACAGTTTCTCCGGCCATACCCACAGACAGGCCTCTGCCGCCGGGCCCTGCTTGGGCCTGGGCCCTTGCGCTCAGCCTTCATAGGATAGGCTCCTCTCACCCCCTCAGGGCAGGCTCTTCTCGGCCCCCTTAGGATCGGCTCCTCTCGGCCCCCTTAGGATAGGCTCCTCCGGGCCTGGTCTCTGCCCTGCTCAGGCAAGTGTTACAAAGCTCTTTAGTTTCGCTAGCAAGTGCCCAGAGGCACCCACTCTGCCAGCAAGCCTCCTCCCCAGAGGCACTCAGCTCTCTTGCTCCGTGGGTCAGCATGCCCACTGTAGCCACTTCGCTCCATGGGCTGGGAAGCCCACCGGCTGTCTCTCACCTGTCCCCTGGTTCTGCTGCTGCTGCCGTTTCTCTGCCGCATTTGCTGCTGCTTCTCACCATCTTGTGCCATCTCCGGTGTTACAGCTCTCTCTGTCTCCTGAGCTTAGGAGGTTCTCAGTGCAGAGACCCTGTGATTAAAGTACACACTCACACTCCTGGCTCTTCTTTCTGGATGGTAGTGAGATCGCCTCTCTGCTCTGGAATTGGCTCTCTTTTAAGCTTAGCAGGATGCCAAAATTGACCAATTCCTTCGCTGAGGTTCCATACACATTATTTTCATGGTCCCACCCCCACCGGGGTCCATGCACCTTATTTGCATAGTCCCACCCAATTATCATGTGGGGGTTACAAGACCATGCATAGCTAAAAGAGCCATATTAAGTAATTCACTGCATCACATTGAGCAATCTAGTGAGTCATCCCAGTGGAATACTTCTTTAGACAATGTTATTATTTCCAGAAATAATAAAAGGTCAGTTAAAATGGTCAAAGCACACCTCATATGTGTTATATACATTCTTTTGTAAGAATTAAATGTTTTGTAATTTAAAAAAAATTTAATGGACAAAGATACCATTTTGTTCAGGGCAATTCCAAAAGAACCCCTTTGACAGCAATATGTCAGAGGTTTGCATAGACTGTATAACAAAGACTGTTAGTGGCCTACCCAATCGATATTCATTCTCTCCTTCTTTCTTACCAATTGTCTTGTTATCTAGTGCTGTTATAACAGAAATACCACAAGTGGATGGGTTTAACAAACAAATTTATTCTCTCACAGTTTAGGAGGCTAGAAGTCTGAATTCAGGGTGCCAGTGCCAGGGGAAGGTTTTCTCTCTCTGTCAGTTCTGGGGGAAGGTCCTGTCATTCAATCTTCCCCTGGTCTAGGAGCTTCTCAGAGCAGGGACCCCATGTCCAAAGGACATGCTCCACCCTCGGCTCTTCTTTCTTGGTGGTAGGCGGTCCCTATCCTCTCTGCTCACTTCTCTGTTTTAGATCTCAAAAGAGATTGACTCAAGATACAACTTAATCCTGTAGGTTGTGTTCTGCCTCATTAACATAACTGCCTCTAATCCTGCCTCATTAACATCATAGACATTAAGATTTATAACACATAGATAATCACATCAGATCACAAAATGGAGGACAACCACACAATACTGGAAATCATGGCCTAGCCAAGTTGACACACATTTTGGGGGAACACAGTTCAATCCATAACATTCCATACTTTTGCCCCCCAAAGTTCATACCCTTGCACATGTAAAACACATTCACCTCATCATATCATCCCAAAAATCTTAAATCAACTCCAAGTCCAAAATCTCATCTTCTGCAAAATCCCTCTTCATCTGTGAAATCTAGAATACAAGTTACCTGCTTCCAAGTTACGATGGTGGAACAGGCACAAGGTAGATATTTCCATTACAAATGGGAGAAACTGGAAGGAAAGAAGGGATAACAGGCACTAAGCAATTTAGCAGAACACATTATATTAGCTCTGAAGGCTTGAAAATAATCCTCTGTTCTCTGAGATCACTTACATAATTGCCTGGCCCTCCAGATTCTGAGTGTTGGCCACACTCTGGATTCTGGGTGGAGGCCCCTCAGCCCTGGGCTTCAGCTCCACCTTCGAGGCCCACTGGGACAGCACTCTGTTCCCTAGAATTTGGATGGCCCCGTTCTCCTAGTCCGTCTGAGTGGCAACCCTATCATTTCAGCTCCAGAAGGCCCCGTTCTTCTGCCCTTGGGCATGGAAGCCCCACCCCCTCAGCACTAGGCAGTGGATCCAGCCCCATCCCCCTGGCACTTGTGAATAGCTGCCTCACATTTTGGAACTAATTCAGTGAAGATCTGACTCTTTGAAACCTAGGAGGCTGTGCCCCCACCCTTTGAGACCCAGCAGGCCATGGCTTCACCCTTTGAGATCCCAGAGGTTGTGGTCCCACCCTTTGAGACTGAGGCAGCTCTGTTTCCTGTGCTCCTTGTTCCTTAAGATTCTGCTTCCTGGTTCCTTGGCCTCTCAGCCCCTCGGGCCTCTTGAGCTGGCCCAGCATCTGCCATGCTTGGGCAAGTTTTCCAGAGCTCTTTAACTCTATCAGTTAAGTACCTGAAGTCACCCCATTCTGCCAGTAAACCTCAGCCAGAAGGCACATAGCTCTCTCATTCCATGGGTTGGCAAGCCTGGCTCCACCAAAAATTGCCTGGAGGCACCCCACTCCACCAGGGGCCACCGGCCTCCTGCCTGAAGCATGCAGCTGTCTTGCTCCGTGGGTCACTCTCGCATCATTTTGCACTGGTCTCCTGGTTCTGCTACTGCTGTTTCTCTTCTGCTGCTTCTCACCGTTTGCACCATCTCCAGTGTTACAGCTCTCCTCACTTCCTTCTGAGCCCTCATGAGATTTGTCTTTGATGTCCATAATTCTACCAACAGTCTCTTTGAGGCAATATAGATTTTTACTATTAGGCACTTTAAAACTCTTCCAGCCTCCATGCATTCAAATCCACTTCCACATTTAGGTATCTGTTAGAACAGCAACCCACTCTTCATACTAAATTCTGTCTTAGTTATCTAGCGCTACTATAACAGAAATATCACAAGTGGATGGCTTTAACAAGCAGAAATTTATTCTCTCACAGTCTAGGAGGCTAGAAGTCCTAATTTGGGGTGCCAGTTCGAAGGGAAGACTTTCTCTCTCTGTCAGTTCTAGGGGAAGGTCCTTGTCATCATTCTTCCCCTAATCTAGAAGCTTCTCAGTGTAGGGACCCTGAGTCAAAAGGATATGCTCTCCTCCTGGCTCTTTTTTCTTGGTGGTGGGAGGTCCCTCTCCTCTCTGCTCACTTCTCTCTTTTAGATCTCAAAAGAGATTGACTCAAGGTACAACCTAATCCTGTAGATTGTGTCCTGCCTCATTAACATAACTGCCTCTAATCCTGCTTCATTAACATCATAGACATTAGGATTTATAACACATAGATAATCACATCAGATCACAAAATGGAAGACAACCACACAATACTGGGAATCATGGCCTAGCCAAGCTGACACACATTTTTGAGGGACACAGTTCAATACATAACACTAATATAGACCCCAAACTATATTTTCTAGCTTCCTTGCAGATAGAAATATTCTGTAAACAGAAGACATTTGGTGGATCTTCTGGTAAAGATCTTTAAAGGAGGGCAGAGTCACCTGCCACTCATATTTTGCCATGAACCTTCCCCCAATATGTTATACTGGAGAGAAGGCTGTCATCTTGAGATCATGAGGTGACAAGCACGCCCTAAAGATGAGTGACTGGAAGAATGAAAGAAACCTGGGTCACTGGTGTCATGAAGCACTGTCATACCATTTTTGGACTCTCTACTTCTGGACTTCTTTGTTGAGAAAAACAAAATCCCTAATTTGCCTTAAGATACTTTTGTGGAACTTCTGATGTACTCAGCCAAATAAATTCCAAGTTGATAGAAATTCTTTTATATAATAAAGAGGAGCCCTGGTAGTGCAGTGGCTAGGAGCTAAGGCTGCTAACCAAAAAGTCAGCAGTTCGAATCCAGCAGCTGCTCTTTGGAAACACTATGGGATAATTCTATTCTGTCCGATAGGGTCACTATGAATCAGAATCAACTTGATGGCAACAGTTTTTAGTGCTTTAGAAGAAAATCATGAAAAGGAAGATTCCAGGAGATGGGGACTGGGAAAACATAGAAAGGAGTAATGAAAAGCTTAAAGGGGCACAGAATGCCCAGGGCTTACACCAGGTTTATTGAAACTAAACTAACTCCAGATTTTATCTGGTGGTGAGTGGAGTGGTCAAGATCAGATTGGAAACCAAGTGGAGTTTTGCCAATATGCTGAAGTTACCAAAGCCTGCAGGTGAGCAGAGCTGGGGAAAATAGTGGCTAACCAGTTGTCTTTGTTATCTAGTGCTATTATAAGAGAAATACCACAAGTGGGTGGCTTCAACAAACAGAAGTTTATTCTAGTAGGCTAGAAGTCCAAATTCACGTCAGCTCCAGGGGCTTTCCCTCTCTGTTGGCTCTGGGAGATGGTCTTTGTAATCAGTTTTCCCCAGTCGAGGAGCTTCATGTTGCAGGGACCTGGGTTCAAAGGAAGAGCTATTCTCCTGGCTCTTTTTTTTTTTTTTTGGTGGTATGAGGTCCCCATGTTTCTCTGCTAACTTCTCTCTTTTATATCTCAAAAGAAATTGACTTAAGATACAACCTAATATTGTAGATTGAGCCCTGCCTCATTAACATCACAGAGGTAAGATTTACAACACATAGAAAAATCACATCAGATGACAAAATGGTGGACAATCACACAACACTGGGAATCATGGCCTAGCCAAGTTGGCAGATATTTTGAGGAGACACAATTCAATCCATGACACCAAGGAAGAGCCCCAAAAGAGTGTCTTCATCTGCAAAGTGGTTTTTTTTTTTAAAGAATTGAATTAATGAATGTATGGAAAGTTCACAGAATTGTGCTTGGCACATATCAAGTGGTCTATAAGTATTGTTGTTGTTGTTAGGTCCCATCCGACTCATAGCACCGTGTATGTACAACACAACAAAACACTGCCTGATCCTGCACCATCCTCACAATTGTTGTTATGCTTGAGCCCATTGTTGCATCCACTGTGTCAATCCACCTTCTTGAGGGTCTTCCTCTTTCGCTGACCCTCTACCAAGTATGGTGTCCTTCTCCAGGAACTGATCCCTTCTAATAACATGTCCAAAGTATGTGAGATGTAGGCTGACCATCCTTGCTTCTAAGGAGCATTCTGGTTGTACTTCTGCCAAGGACAGATTTATTTGTTCTTTTGGTAGTTCATGGTATGTATAATATTCTTCGCCAGCACCATAATTCAAAGGCATCAATTCTTTGGTCTTCCTTATTCATTGTCCAGTTTCACATGCATATGAGGCAATTGAAAACACCATCACTTGGGTCTGGCGCACCTTAGTCTTCGAGGTGACATCTTTGCTCTTCAACACTTTAAAGAGGTGTTTTGTAGCTGATTTGCCCAATGCAATGAATCTTTTGATTTCTTGACTGCTGCTTCCATGGGTGTTAATTGTGGATCCAAGTAAAATGAAATCCTTCACAACCTCAATCTTTTCTCCGTTTATCATAATGTTGCTTATCGGTCCAGTTGTGAGGATTTTTGTAATCTGTACCGAAGGCTGTATGTAGTCTTTGATCTTCATCGGTAAATGCTTCAAGTACTCTTCACTTTCAGCAAGCAAAGTTGTGTCATCAGCAGAACCCAGGTTGTTAATGCATCTTCCTCCAATCTTGATGCTCTGTTCTTCTTCATATTTGCTCAGCATACATATTGAATAAGTATGGTGAAAGGATACAACCCTGATGCACACCTTTTCTGTCTTTAAACCACGCAGTATCCCCTTGTTCTGTTCAAACAACTGCCTTTTGATCTGTGTACAGGTTCCTCATGAGCACAATTAAGAGTTCTGGAACTCCCATTCTTCACAATGTTATCCATAATGTGTTAATGATCCACACAATAATATAAAAAATATATATATATATTTATATTATTAAGTATTAGCAATTATCACTTCATCATTAGTATTACCATTGATCATCAACACTTAGTAGGAAGAGACCCCACAATCAATCTGTATTGATAGAGGGTGGGAGAAGGGTAAATCTCAATCTGAGACCCTAACCATGGTAGGCAGCTCTGAGTATTAGGGGTTCTCATACAAACAAAGCAGGTGCTGGGACAGGGAAGATCCAAGGTAGGGGAGAAAGGTGTAAAAAGATAGGGGGACAGGATACCCATGACAAACAGAGCCTGTTTGACACTCTTGCCAGACCTGCTTATGGTTATAGAAGAACACATCTACCAGTAAGTAAAGAGTAAGCAATGAAGAACACATCTACCAGTAAGTAAAGAGTAAGCAATGAAGAGACAGGCTTTTTAATCTTGAGGAAGTACGATACTCAGGACAACTCAGAATTTAACAACAGCTCTGGATTAAGAAGATGTAGTAATCTCTAGGGACATCTAGGTCAATTGGCATAACAATGTTCTATACTCTACTTTGATGAGTAGTATATGGGGTCTTAAATGCTTGCGAATGGCCATGTAAGACACAAGTACTGTTTTCTTACCATCTGGAGCAAAGGAGAGTAATGAAAATCAAAGACTGAGGGAACAATTAGTCCAAAGGACTAATGGATGACAGGAATCACAGCCTCCACTAGCCTGAGGCCAGAAAAACTAGATGATGCCTGTTTACCACTATCTGGCACTCTGACCAAGATCACAGTAGAAGGTCCCAGTTAGAGTGGGAAAAAAATGTAGAACAAAATTCATATTCATGAAAAAGACCAGATTTACTGGTCCAAGAGAGACTGGAGGAACCCCCAAGACTATGGCCCTTAAACACCCTTCTAACTTGGAACTGAAGCCATTCCTAGAGATCACCTTTCAGCCAAATTATAAATAGGCCTATAAAATAAACAATAACACCCATAAGGAAAGTGCTCCTTAGAGCAATCATCTATATGAAACCAAAAATCCAACATCTGTGCTAAAGCAAAGATAAGAAGGCAGGAAGAGGCAGGAAAATCAGACAAATGGAAACGGGGAACTCAGGGGTGATAATGGTGAGATTACTGACACATTGCAGGATTGCAACCAAATTTCTGTATAAACTATTGAATGGGAAACTAATTTGCTCTGTAAACCTTCACCTAAAGCATGCACATACACACACACACACACACACACCAAAAAAAAGAGGTAGTAAGTTTTTTTCTTAGGTTGTTTTCCAAAAGACATTTCAAGTTCTGCAAGTGTTCTTTTTTACATTCCTATCATTGCTGGATAATGACTGTACTGTATAAAACTTGAGTTTGGTTTAGTTGATATCCCTCTGGATATCTGGGAACAACTGTTCAAGGTATAGATTCAAAGGCAGGAATAAACCTTAGAAGTCATTTTCTGTGCCAGAGAATCCTTTGGCAGGCTAATAAGGTGTGTGGATCTCTCTTCAGAATACTGTTTTCAAATGCGTAAAATAAAAACAGCATAGCAAAGGAAACCAAATCTACTGAAAAGAAGGTACCAAAATTAAAAAAAAAAACACAAATTTCTGATATAATATGTGCTTCATTATTGATGCATTAATAAGATCTAGCTGCAGATCTAGTAACTACTATACTTAAGTGCTGATCATAAATGATAAATTGAGATTCATGCAATAATTCTAATGAGACATGACAATACGAGGGATTTCTATTGGTGATAAAGTCACAGTTACTGTGAATACTACTGAGGTTTGTTTTCTGCAGTCATAATTGAAGGAATTGATAAATTCCAGTTAGACATTAGTGAATATAAAGATGCAGTTTTTTCTCATCCAGGTTCTATCCACAGACACCAGGTTGAGATCTCCTATCTAGTCCAAATTATGCTATCCCAGATTAGGAAACTGCAACCCAGTTTTTGGCCCCCACAATTTGTCCTGGCATGCAGCAAGCTAGTAGTAGATTGAACAACATATGTTCCCTTATTCCAAACTGCTTCCTGTTGACTGGAATTTCAAGGATCTAAGGTTGGAAGCAACGTATAAATGACAGAAGCCAAACTAAATTATTTTCAAACAAAAGTAAGATCTGGACATATACCATTTAATTTTCCCTTTAAAAAAAGTTCTGCTTGCTAACACAAACTGTAATCAAAACTTCCCAAGATCCAGTGAGGTCTGTTTAAGTTGTTAGCCAAATATTTTAACAATTAAGAAAATTTATCTGGTCCATTTCTTTTTTTTTTTTTTTTTTTTGGATATGCAAGATTTTGTCATAATTCAGTAAAGGCCCTGAGATCCGTGAGCCAAAATTCTGGAAATATATTTCTGAGATGTTCTGCCCTTTAAAAATGCATCAGTGACAGAGAAGATTATAATTAGAGCCCTTAGTCCTGTTATTGCAAAGGGAAACAAGGAAGCATCCAATAAAAGCTCTCTAAATTTAAAATTATAGTTTTGGCTACTCATTAATAATAGTATAGCTCAGTTCTTCACATACTATAATGTCCCATCTGAACAGTCCAAAATGCTTATAAAATTTGGTTTATGTAGAAGAAAGCTTGGTTATAAGAAAAATATTCAAAAGCACTTCTTTCTTTGCTAATTCTGACTTTATCTTAAACCCATTTCTATCCGACTAAAAGTGACCCTTGGCTTGCTAATCTTCTAGTCAGTCAGCAGTCTTCCTCTGTTAAGAACTGTTGGAGACTCTGAAAGAACAGCATCAAATAAGACAGACAGAATCCCCACCTTCAAGCTTGAATTTTAGTTTAGGACTTCTGTGTTTGCGTAGGAGGAGTTCTAATTAAATAGAACCCAGCTAGGTGTGACTAGGCCTCATTCTTTTCTTCCACACCTGGTCATTTCTGCTAACCTGCAAGGTAAAGATAGCGAATGAAAATGGGGGAATCAAGAAATTTAATCCTATTTCTCTTCTGCCTGAATAAAGGCCTAGAGTAAACTCCACCTACTAATGTCTGTACTGGAGAGATAGGGGCAGAATGGGCTCACTTTCATTTCATTTTGCCAGATGATTAGGAAGATGCAAGATGACTAGGAAGAGTTACCAATCTCTTTGCTCAGTGTCTCCTGCCTTGCCAGTCACTCCCAAACCAAACTCATACCAGAAGGTGATGGAAGCATTTAAACATTTTAAATGAAGGGTCAGGTAGACATTATAAGGGTGGTATAATGTGAAAGGAACAGAAATAATGCCTTGGTCTAACATACTTCTTCCCATGTAGCATGGGGAGGAGGCTCTATAGACGTAGGCCTTTTGCTTGAGCACCTCTTAAGGTGCTCTCCTCACTCCCCTGTTTTCCCTGGGCATCTTCCTCTTATCTTCATGTCTGCTTCCCAGTCTTGTGTCCTATTTTCTCTCAGGGAAAGAGAGCTACCTCCCACTAGGGTTTCTCAGGCTGTGGCCAGGTACGAATGAAATCTTTCCTCTGCTCAAGCCCTGTCAACTTGGGGTGGTTGGGCTCTGAGAACTTCTTGAGTTAGGGACATGGCAGAGGCTGGTTCACGCCCAGGCCCCACAGCAAGAGCTAGGGCTCGTCTCCTCACTAGTTCCCTCAGAGGAAAAACACCTTGGCAAAGCAAGCATTTTCTTCCTAAGATGGCACAGTCTAGCCTCACATGAGAGAAATATATTCCTCCCGTTAACATGGGTCTGACGGTGTTCTTTTCAAAACAGTAAGCCTGGCTTTATTTCACTAAGGAGCATTTGACCACTTCCTGAGCCAGGCTTACATCATGAGTCACAGTGCCAGCTGTGAATGGCTTTATCTTTGCTATTCAGGACAGTTTTCTGATCCCCACATCTCTTGTCTAGTAAAGGGGAAGAAAAGAAGGTGTCTGAGCTCATCCTTCCTGCTGTTGATTTTCTTTTGCTTCACATATTCCTCCTTTCACAGTATGTGTTAAGAAAGCACAAAAAAAATTAAGTGGAGCTAGGGAAACAGCGGCTGGTGAGAGTATTTTTCCAGAGGCCCTGCAGGAATCAGCTGGTTTGCACAAAGGATTTAATTGGAGAGAGTCTAATAAAGGGGCTATTTACAGAGGTTTTTGTAGAGTTAAGGGAACCCAACAAGGAACGGTGAAGACTAGGGACAACCAACAGCAAGAAGCCAATACTAAAAGGAAGATGGTGTTACTGGGCCCCTGTGAGAGGTGCAACTGTGTAAAGGGGCCACTTGAAAGTAACTGTGGCGAAGACAATGCAGCCACTGCAAAAGCCATGACATGGTAAAGAGGTGCAGGGGAGCAAACAGATTGACCTCGCTCCTCCTGCCTGCTAATCTGCTGCCAGTGTGGCCCATTGGCCAAACCCAGTTAGAAGCCAGAGAGCAAGAAACCCAGGCGATGCAGTCTGCAGACATCAGCCTTTCAGAGCACAAAGCAAGGCAAAGACGGGTGGAGAAGGCGGGGGCAAACAGAGTAACCGACACATGGTGAATATCGGAAAGTTTAAAAAATACTCCACTTAATCCCACAAAGCAAACAACTATGTGGGCTTATGTGTGCATCAAAAGTAAATACTACTACTTTTTGGAATTTCAATAAAGAGACGGCGTAGAGAGCATCTGGTTTCCCATCGCACAATGCATGGGGTTTAGATTTTCTTTCCCTACCCTTTCACATCTTATCGCCTTACTCTACATTCTACGTCTGTGTCAGAGGCAATAAAAATCTGTGTCAACGTGTACGTATTTCTAGAATCACAGATTTTTAGGAAGGCCATCTTGTTGCAATGATCCACCCCTCCCCCCTTTCCAAACACTCTCCTCCACTCACACATCAGGAATTCTTTCGATGGCACTGCTGACAGGTTATCTAATCTGGTTAAATACTTCGGAGACAAACTGTTTACAATCTCCTGAAGGAAACTTGCATTATTGAGCAACTCCAAAAAATTTCTTAACTCTAAACCAAGTCTGCTTCCCTATAATCTGCAGCCATTAGTCCTAGCTCTGCCCTCTGGAGTAAAGTAGCAAAGCAATGACTAATCAAAAGCTAGAAGTCCAAGCAAAACATTCTTGAAAAGGTTATGAAACTCCTGATATAGCTCCAGCATTTAGCAAGAGAACTGAACCCAGGCTTTTGATCTGTCTTCCAGGTTCTCCACTAACTTGCCAACATCTCATCTAAATTCAGGGTGTTCCATGTGGGGTCTGCCCGGCACAGGACAGTGGGTCTGGTTATTCCCCTTGATTTGAACGCCATGCTTCTATGAGTGTAACCCAGGAGTGTGTTTACTTATCTAGAAAAACATTGCACTGTTGGCACACAATGACTTGGTTATTGCTAAAACTCCCCAGTTGTTTTCACATGAGCTTCTATTTAGTCAGGCATCCCTTATGCAGGACTTGTGTGATTTTTTAAAATCTAATATATCTGCAGGCATTTATATCTCTTGTGATTTTCTACTTCCTCACCTGAATTGTGAATTCTTTCAGCATAGCAATGTTCCATTTTTACATCCTCTGTACCTAGCACTGCAACTGATACGTAATAGGTATTCAGCAAGTCTTTATTCGATTAAACTAATTATTGAATTAGATTTTCTTATTTCAACCCCAGATTCCATTCTCAAGATAACTTTGAGTCTTGATTTAGCCATTAGTAATTGTGATATTCCTACATGTTTTATGCCATCTATAAATGCGATAAATACAATGGTTGACTCTAAATAATTGATCTGAATTAGAGACCATGGCTTGGTGCTCTGATAAGAGTATCTTCTTCCTAAATTTGCAACCGGCTTATTAAAGTGTTTAAACCAAGGCATTTAAGTCTCTCTGTTCCCCTTCTTTAAGATGAAACATTAGGTCTTACCATCTGCTTTTTAAAGATCCTTGATAAGGATCAGATATTACAGTTTTTAATATATTTACATCATATAATTTTATATTAAATAAAACCCTGCAATGATTCCTAAATTTATACTCAAATTCTGTTATCTGTAAACAAATTGTTATTTTAGAACTATAAATCACAGACTTAATATATCACCTGTATTCAGTGGGTTTGGATACTGTTTTGCTATTCTGCTCTTAAAAAGTCACACCAACATTTATAAAAAAATTTCCTCTTTTTAGTGACAAGTTTGTCAAAGTTAGGTCCTTAAAGGGAAACTTGAAAGTTTAAATTCCCTCAGTTTAGCTTATAAAAACTTCAAGTCAACTCAACATCATCTGTACCATTTGGTCATGTTTTCATTCTCCTGAGGTGTTTTATTAAATGGGGTCTGGAATCCTAGATTCTCATTTGCTGCTATGGAGCAAAATCAACTCAAGACTGAAGTGAAAGTGTTGGGTCAAAAAGGTGAGGAAGTTAACTGAGGACGAGGACTAGCCACTTTGAGGGAGAAGAATAGGGATACAACGACATTGCTGGTATAGAATTACTAGCTGAAGATCACGGAGGAAGAGAAACAGCATAAAATTGAACAGGGGATGTTTGCAGCACTCAAGAACCAAAAAAATGTCTGAAAAGAGAATACCAGGAGATTTAGTGACACTTCATGCTTATTCCTCCTGATCGACTCTCACCCTTTCCACTCTATTTTGTTCCCTGAGAGGGTGATCTGTAAGTACTACATCAACTGCCCTCTGCCCTCTGACCTCTGACCTCTGACTGGGTCAGCCCTTGGGGAACCCTGGGTGGAGAACGGAGGCAGGAGGAGAGTGAGGTTGGACTATTTATCCCCCTGCCATTCTTTCTCCCTTCTGGCCTCAACTCAAGGCTGTACCAGCTGTCAGAATTCCTTTTCTACACAGTTCTCTCTCTTTCTCTCTCTCTGGATTCCGGTAACTCTTTCCCCTTCAGGCCTGGTTACTGCATAACCCTTGTGGTTTCCCCACACCCTGCACACATCTTTGTAAATAGTTTTTTTTTTTTTTTTTTAATTAAATCACCCAGTTGGAATGCTTCATCTGTTTCCTGGCAGGATCCTGACAGACACTCAGTATCCCATTAATCTCCAAGAAGTGTTTTTGAGTAATTACTATATGACAAAGAGGAATAAAATGGCAAACTGGAGTTAATGCTCCTCAAGGGGCAGCCTGGGGAGGGGGGACAGCCACAGGTACACACCACTATAATACGTCTTGGTCAGTGATGCAGGGAGGCACCGGATGGGGAGGTCTGTGGGGGTGTAAAATAGTCAGGGGCATGGCCTAACTCACAGGTTTCTTGGTAGAGATGAGTTTTAAAGTCGGGCAAATTTAGAGGCAGAGATGTGGATAGGGAGAAGTCAGGAGCTGAGAGAGAAGCTTATTGCCAAGAATATTCCAGGACAGTCAGGTAGGCTGGGTCAGGTGACAGAAAGCCTTGTAGGAGGGGCAGCGCTCCTCTTCCATTTGCTTACTTTCTGTCTCCACCAGGGGAAAAACAATGACACAGGTGAAGTCTGCAGCTTCTCACTGTTAGCCCTTAATCCCTGTCCCACCACCGAGGCTTGACACATACTTCCTTGCTCTAAAACCTGGCCCTTTTCATTGAAAATCACCCTCACATACTTCATGAACATTCAGTGGTCTTTCAAAATGGCAACAAGACAATCTGGTAAACTGGTACTTGGAGTTAAGTTACCAGGAAAAGGCAAGAAGTGAACACCCCCAAATGGATTCTAGAAGACCGGCATGATTAAAAAAATATGATTAGGAGACTTTTTTTCTTTAAAAGTAACAGATGCCACTGACACTTTTCATGTCCAATCAAGAAGGGGAAGAAGTCAGAGAGCAAGCTTCACTTCATCAAGGTGGGGCTTTGGTGCAAATAAGGTCAGGCATAAGAGCACTTTTAAGGTCTATTTTATCACTTTATAGGCAGGTCCAGGGTCCAGGAGGTGCTTGTCTTTCATCTTTAGACTGCAAACTGAGTAGTTTCTTTGCTGCTGTTGTTGTTAGGTGCCCTGGAGTCAGTTCCGACTCTTTGCGACCCTGTCTGTACAACAGAAGTAAACACTGCTAGGCAAGGCCAAGTCCACTGCTGCCCCACAGTACACTACAGGCTCCTCCTTGGCACATCCTTGGCATCAAAGACAGTCAATCCCCTAGGACTGGGGCTCAGGAGGCTTCATTAATCAAAATCATGCGTACACACATCCCCATCCAAAGGGTCCCTCTCTTCTGTTAACCAAGAGCTCGCACCACTGCCCTACTCAGCACTCGCCCCCCCCCCCCGCCCCACCACCACACACATGCGCGCAAATAAGGAAGAGACCGGATTGTTCAGAAAAAGTTGGAGCTAGGAAATTATCTGAACAAATAACTGAACGGTTACTTAAGCCCTCAGCGACCTCGGATGTCTGGGCCAGGGAGCGGGCCCCGTACAGTGAGAGCTCTCAGCTGCCAAAGATGCCTAGGGTGGGGCCGTTTCAGAGCAAGTGGCCAGTGCCCACCCCCAGGAGGCCCATCCCCAGCAGGCCGGCGAGAAAACCCGCGGGCCCCACCCCCTAGGCGGAGACAGCCCCAAAAAGTCTTCGCCCGGGTCGCGCCGCCAGGCTAGTATCCAGAGGCTGCCGCCGCCTCGCCGAGTTCCTGTGGCTGCCGCGGCGCGGAGTATGGGGCGCTGATGGCCATGGAGGGCTACAGAGGCTTCCTGGGGCTGCTGGTGTCCGCGCTGCTGGTCGGCTTCCTGTCCGTGATCTTCACTCTCATCTGGGCTCTCCACTACCGGGAGGGGCTCGGCTGGGACGGGACCGGGCTCGAGTTTAACTGGCATCCGGTGCTCCTGGTCACCGGCTTCGTCTTCATCCAGGGCATCGGTACTGGGCACCTCGTGGGGCGCGGCGGGGAGGACGGTGCGGGCCGGGGGTCCCCGACCGAGAAGCGACAGCCTGGGGCTGACATGGATGAGCGAGGGGTGAGGGTCGGGGAGCTCGCCAGGGGACCCAGTAAGCGGTGCGCGGCGGCGGGAGGGAAGTGGGCGCACCCCCTCCCCCGCCCCCCGCCAGCGCCGGGGGTCGAGAGGCCCTGACAGAGGCCAGGTTCGAACCGACGGGGACGAGCGCGGGAGTTGCTGCTCTGGGCGGGGCGCGCGAGGGCCCGGGGATCATGGTGAGGACGCGCCGAGGGGTCCGCTGGACGCAGAGGCGGAGAGGGCCTGCAGGAGCGGAGTTGGACGCCGGCCGGCCGGCCCCACTTGGTTAACTCCTTGCAGCAAGTGGGTGGGACGCCTTTGAGGCGCACTAGCGACACCAGCAAGGGAGATGCGTGTGTGCAGCGCAGCCGGGCCGCTTTCGGCTTCCTGCCACCTAAAATCGCCCTCCGGCGGAGCGATCTCGCGGAAACAATCTTTTAGCCGAGGCCTTTCGTTGCAGTTGCTTTCAGAGCTGCAAATTAGGAAAGGAAGGCAACGGGGAAAAAAATGCAGAGACAAGTCATTGCCTTGTCTTGTAACATCCTCAGATTTGCTTTGTGTAAAGGCGCAGGCCAGTCAGTACCCAGGGTGAGTAAAGCATCCGCACCAGTTTTCACTCCTTCTGAAGCATTAAACTGTTAGGACTCCAAAGGGTGTTTCACTGCCCTGCTTGGTCATTGGACAGTCTTGAATCCAACTTGTTTATGTAGCTGTCCACTGGCGAAGTTCCTCTGAGGGGTTTCCTGTTGGGTGCTGGCCCGGGTCTCGGGTCTGTAGGGCCAGAGATGCCCCCAGATGCCAAGAGGGGAGCCGCGGCTGCATTGCTCCGAGATGCTTCTGTTCGGAACTGATTTCTCTGGGTCTTGCTGCGTCCGCGTCCTGCTGGCGATGAGCCAGTCCCCGGCCTGCATTCTTTGGGATTACGCTGAGGCGGAGGGACGGCTCCGTCGGTGACTGTTTTTGTTGTCGCTTGTGTAGAGTCTCTCAAAATGTCCCAACAGTTTCCTTCGGCTGCTCTTTGGCTAGAGGAACTTATAAGTAGTGGTGCAAGCGCCATTGATTTGTAACCGCTTTCCGAAAAGTGAAGTCAAGGCCTTGGCAGAAGAAAGTTTTTAGAAAAAAGTAGAAAGAGGTGGACTGAGTTTATGTCGCAGAAAATAATGCAGAGGATGGAAAGGGTTCGGGAAGAGATGTCCACTGGCTGGGACCAGTAGCCTCGCCTCTGAGCAGGCTGCCTTTTTCCGACCAACATTCAACTCACCACAAACAAACAAACCAACGGAAAAAGGCCGACATCATTCCTAAAGAAAACACTTTTTTTTTTTCTGTTTAAAATGTGTGCTGCAGCCTTCGGGTGATGTGGCTACCATTCTTCCACGCTGGCAGGTAATGCTCAGAGGTTTTTCCCAGTCTTTCCTGGCATGCATGGGATTGGCATCAGGGCATGAGTTCCGCTGCTCATCCAAGTTATTTCGTTGCATAATTCTCACCAATTTCGCCACTAAACAAAAATGAGAAAAACACGTTCAAGTTCCAAAAGCTGTCACCAGAAGCACACTTTCCTCATGGTGGAACCATTAAGTGTGGCCAGAGCAGTCAACACCTTCTGTTTGCTCAGAGTAGGAATAGTCAGTTCTTCAGAGCACCTTGTAATACCAAGAAACTTTCCACACATTCTGGAATGTTCTCTTCTCAGAATTCAGGGTAAAAGAAATACGGGTGATATGACTTATCGCCTGAGTTACCAAAGAGCACAGAGTCACAGAATAATGGCTAACGTTTATTAAGTGCTTTCAGTGTGTCCATTATGTGCATTATCTCACAGGTACGTAAGAGTAAACTGAGGCACACAGCAGTTAAGTAATTTACTCAAGGAAGTAGAATGAGTCTCTTCAGTGGCCTTATTTTCAAGGTCCGTTTCTTTGCTTTTATGACAATATACTTATTTTCTGCAAAACATTCTTTTTAGAGAAGTAAAAGCTTTTTCTAAAATACGCCTTGAAGGTCTTCATTCATGTTAGACTTCAGTACAGTTTTCCTAAGAGTTTTTCTAATTTTCCTAAACTTTGAACTTTTCTTATTCTGTTTATACATATTTTGGGGCAAAAATATGAAAATAGGTATTTTGAAAATTTTCATTTGCTGCTTTCATGCAAACCTTGTTTTCTTAAGGCTTAGTTCCTGTATTTGTATTAATGCCCAAGTATTTGTCCTGTCAACATTACCCATTCTGTTTACTATTTGGATCCTGGATCTGCAAGGCACTTTAATTACATAACACATTTAATTGACATTAACATAAATTTTTACAGACATATAGACACATGCATAGTTCTCCCCACTGCTTCCAAATCTTGACCCACCTCCAACTCCTCACCCCAAGCAATAGGAGGGCTCCAGTGGAAGAACCTGTCGTTGAGTGCCATCGAGTCGATTCCAACTCATAGCAACCCCGTGTGACAGAGTATGACTAACTGCCCTATAGGATTTTCTAGGCTGTAATCTTTATGGGAGCAGATTGCCAGTTCTTTCTCCCTCAGAGCTGCTGAGTGGGTTCAAACCACCAGCCTTTTGGTTAGCAGCCAAGTGCTTAACTGTTACGCCACCAGGACTAGGAGTGAATAATTGACTTTATAGACTGGGAGGAAAACACACACGTTACAGACTAGCCACGTTAGAGCAGACTTTTACTGTGTGTTATTGTTTCAGGGAGGAAGATTTATTTCAGATCTGTAATAATGAACATGATGTAATGGAGTTCTTCTGTGATACACAAACTATTTGGAGGTGAGGAAAGGAAGGCTAAAGTCACAGTTATTACTGTAAGCCTAAAATGCCTTACAAATGCAATATACATACAGTAAACAGTATTTGAAACTATATGAAGACAAGTATGAGTCCTTTCAAACACCTTTAAGAAGCTCGCTCTGAAGAAAGCAAGAATTACATAAAAATTACAAAATAAAAATCTCCCTCTCTCTCTCTCTTTCCATACCCACTCCCACGCACAAACACGCATGCACACTCCAAGTGTATTTTAGAGAATATATGTACTCCAAAAAAAGTACAACAGACTATGGGAAATCTAAAACTAAAATGTAAAATCTACTCGGAAATCTAGGTAACAGACTCTGACATGAATGAGGAAGAGTTTCAAAGAGAACTTTAGAAGAGGCTTTGTGCTTCTCTAAAAGGAATGTTTCACAAGAAATAAATATACTGCCAGGAAATCAGAGAAACAAATCTTGAAAAGAAGTCCACAGAAAAGACGCTCTCAACGTGGCAGTTGACCTTTTAAAAGGTTCAGTAAGCTGGAATGTGTTCTTTAGTAAAAGGTAGAAAATTCAGGTGTCTCAATTTAGCAAAAAGACGTCTTGGCAACTCTGTTCTACTTACTTTCTCACGTGTAGACCTGCTTCTGTTATATAAACCGAAGGAAGAGAAACCGAATAGTATAATGATCTCAGGTTGGTTTTGTGAAAGAACGTAACTGCATTTAAGTAACATTTAAAATAAGAGAAAGAAATTAAGAGTAGGTCTAAAAAGGCAGTTGAGATAGCCTATTAATGTGTCTCAATATGACCAAATTCCAAGACTACTACATTTGAAAGGGTCTTGGGGTAAAACCTGGCAAGTAAGATACAGAGACGCTCATTTCAGAAAGTGACCCAAATACTACTCCAAAACCAGACTTGGACACACCATTGATAGGAAGCCTATGAATCTTAGGGAAATGAGGGTTTTTACAAAGCAGTAAGAGAGAATTCAGGGTACTCAAAACGCAATTCCCTTTATAATGTAATTATTTTGCTCACTATTACATCTCTAGCACCTAAAATAGCACTAGAATTGACACATGGTAGCCCGAAAATGGTTCCTGAATGCGTTAGGTGATCGTTTATGTACCATAGTTAGTTAGGAACAAAATGCAACTTTACAGCTGCTCATTTGTGAAGATAAAAGCAGCTTCTAACATAAAAGGTCCCCCGTCCCGTGCTCCCCTCCCATGATTCTCCTGAGCAGAATTCTCAGAACCACTGGCTTAGTCAACCTCAGGGAAGAATGGGCATCGTATCGCACTGGAAATGCATCTTTGTTCTAGGGCCTAAATCTCAGTAGAAGGTTAAATACTCTCTGTGCTCCCTCTTACCTACCCAAGGACATCACTTAAGCGATTCTCCCTTCTTTCTTTTGCATCATTAAATTCTTCCCCCATTAGATTATTTCCAATATGTCATAATTTTTATTATATTTTAAAAAACCACACTCTTGACCCCATACCCTCCTCCAGCTACTGCTCCATTTTTCTGCTCCCCTTACTATAAAACTTTTCACATGTTTTGTCTACACCTGGTGCCTCTAATTCCCCGCCTCCTATGCTCTCTTGGACCCACTTCGGTCAGGAGTTCACCCCACTGCTCTACCACGGTTGCTCTTAACATAGTAACCAATGGTTTCCACACTGCTAATTCCAATGGCCAATTCTCAGTCCTCATCTTTCTTGACTAGAAGGCAGCATTGGATATAATTGATTCCTTGCTCCTCCTTGGAACACTTTCTACGCTTGGCTTCCAGAACACCCCCTTCCCTTGGTCCTTCTCTCCTCACTGCCTACTCCTCCTGGGGTCAACTAAACATTCAGACCCATAAGACTACCAAGACCATACTGCGCACTAGTCTACTCAGAAGGATGTAGGACAGGAACTAGAACTTGCCAGCAGTCAGCATCAGGCATGCCTCCTTAGTGGGCATCCTTGCAGCAACAGGCTACATGAGCAGTCCACGTAGCCCTCAGAAGCTCTCCTCTCCCAGGTGACTGCTCAGGCACCAGGATATGAGATCCACACTGGGGTGGTGGTGGAGGCAAGGCTTAAAACCTCCATACCCACAGAAGCCAATATCTCTTGTAATACTCTGTAGGCTTGGTTTCCAGGGTCCCTGTAAGATATGACAGTTGCTAGTGTTACTGCTCTCTGGGGAGCCCAAAATATGGTATTCCCATCAGGTATTTACAGATTTTTCATTGTTCTTTCCAGTTCAGAAACAGTTTACCAGTCAGGGGTCATTTTTATTATAAGCAATATTGCCTAATAACATTGGTGACAAACCACCTTATCAGTTACCAGGGATCAGAGATAGTTAACAGAAGATCAGTTTCTTACTCGCTATAGTGAGTGTAGGTATTTGCCTTGTTTGAGAGGTGGGCACTGAAGGGAATTAGAAAATGCCTACCCCGCTCAAAACAGCAAACCTCTACTTAGCTCTGGAGGATTGTGGCTATGTGGGGATGCCAGCCCAAGCTTGCCAGATCTTTCCATTTTACAAGAGAATCCAGACTTAAAAAAAAAAAATTGGTTCAAATGAAAAGTTAACCAGCCACAAAAACCTCCAAAACATTGTGCTGATTAAACCAAACCTAGTTCATGGCCTTCCAGTTTGAAAGTGACTGCTGCTAGGATTTTGTTTCGACTTTGTTGCGTTCTTGAATTTTCCTTTAGAAAGTAGAGTGATCTTCCTTTTTAAAAAAAAATAAATTTTATTGTGCTCTAAGTGAAAGTTTACAAATCAAGTCAGTCTGTCACACAAAAACCCATATACACCTTGCTACACACTCCCAATTACTCTTCCCCTAATGAGACATAATGAGACAGCCTGCTCTCTCCCTCCACTCTCTCTTTTTGTGTCCTTTTCGCCAGCTTCTAACCCCCTCTACCCTCTCATCTCCACTCCAGGCAGGAGATGCCAACATAGTCTCAAGTGTCCACCTGATCCAAGAAGCTCACTCCTCACCAGCATCCCTCTCCAACCCATTGTCCAGTCCAATCCATGTCTGAAGAGTTGGCTTCGGGAATGGTTCCTGTCCTGGGGCAACAGAAGGTCTGGGGGCCATGACCACCGGGGTCCTTCCAGTCTCAGTCAGACCATTAAGTCTAGCCTTATGAGAATTTGGAGTCTGCATCCCACTGCTCTTCTGCTCCCTCAGGGGTTCTCTGCTGTGTTCCCTGTCAGGGCAGTCATCGGTTGTAGCCGGGCACCATCTACTTCTTCTGGTCTCAGGATGATGTAGTCTCTGGTTCATGTGGCCCTTTCTGTCTCTTGGGCCCATAATCACCTTGTGTCCTTGGTGTTCTGCATTCTCCTTTGATCCAGGTGGGTTGAGACCAATTGATGCATCTTAGATGGCTGCTTGCTAGCGTTTAAGACCCCAGATGCCACTCTTCAAAGTGGGATGCAGAATATTTTCTTAATAGATTTTATTATGCCAATTGACTTAGATGACCTGTGAAACCATGGTCCTCAGAACCCCACCCCTGCTGTGCTGACCTTCAAAGAGTTCAGTTTACTCAGGAAACTGCTTTGCTTTTGGTTTAGTCCAATTATGCTGACCTCCCCACTGTGTGCTGTCTTTCCCTTCACTTAAAGTAGTTCTTATCTACTATCTAATTAGTGAATACCCCTCTCCCACCCTCCCTCCCCCTCCCTCCCCCCTCTCATAACCACAAAAGAATGTTTTCTTCTCAGTTTAAACAATTTCTCAAGTTCTTATAATAGTGGTCTTATACAATATTTGTCCTTTTGCAACTGACTAATTTCACTCAGCATAATGCCTTCCAGGTTCCTCCATGTTATGAAATGTTTCACAGATTCCTCACTATTCTTTACTGATGCGTAGTATTCCATTGTGTGAATATACCATAATTTATTTATCCATTCATCTGTTGATGGGCACCTTGGTTGCTTCCATCTTTTTGCTATTGTAAACAGTGCTGCAATAAACATGGGTGTGCACATATCTGTTCGTGTAAAGGCTCTTATTTCTCTAGGATATATTCCAAGGAGTGGGATTGCTGGATCGTATGGTAGTTCTATTTCTAGCTTTTTAAGGAAACGCCAAATTGATCTCCAAAGTCGTTGTAGCATTTGACATTTCCACCAGCAGTGTAGAAGTGTTCCAATCTCTCCACAGCCTGAGTGATCTTCCTTTTTAAGAAAAATAGACCAAAGTCTTTTATAACTTTTTTTCTTCCTATAGAAAGTCTCTTAAAAGATCAAAACAGAATTTGATATGGCAAACTTTGGCAGCCTTTTTCTAAGTTTGCTCATGTGTTCATTCATTCAGTCAATTACTTCATATATATTATCCTATTCACTTAATTAGCATACAGTTATTAAGCACTTACTGTCTTGGAGCCCTGGTGGCATAGTGGTTAAAAGCTCAGCTGCTAACCAAAAGGTCAGCAGTTTGAATCCACCAACTGCTCCCTGGAAACCCTATAGGGCAGTTCTACTCTGTCCTATAGGGTCGCTATGAGTTGCAATCAACTCAATGGCAATGGGTTTAGTTTGGTTGGTTGGTATGCCAGACACTGTATAAAACAAATGAATAAGATGCAGCCCTGTCTACAAGCTGTTCCCATTTGAGTTGGTTAGAAATGACTTAACAGTTTTCTTTTAGACATATAGGTTATACTGAGCCCTAAATATTTAGAACTAGTAAATTCAACTCCTTATTTTAGAGATCAAATGCCTGGCCAGGGTTAGACAACCAGGTGATATCAGAGCCAGTACTATTTCTAATGAGTCATAATATCTATGAGAGGCACAACAAATATGGCTGATCTTTCTAACAACACAAAATTTCCAGATATTTTTAAGTGTTTAGACAATTAATTGAAGTTTTTACTTTTCATACAGGTATTTGGTATCAAGTAGCCTTTGTGAGGACTGCAGTCACTTCAAAGAGAGATGCTTCTAGTGCCAAGATGCTTGAAACACATCTTCCAAATCACTTCCTACATTTTGATTCTCCAAAGGTTTTCAGTTTCATGATATTCATGCCGTGAGACAGTTTGAATGTGCAGGCATGTTTCAAAGCTCAGATTCTCTTTGATAGCCACTCCAGGAATCTTTTCAAGAAGTTTATTTAAAGAGGGCTCTCTGCATTTTCGTTTCAACTTGATTTACAGAGTCTGGTAAACTCTTGGGTGCACAGGGTAATGAGTTGTAAAGATTGATAATCCTGTTCTGAGCATTCTACCAAGGAGGGCAAAACAATGCTTAACTTATTCAAAGAGTGAAGGAAAGTGTAATGGGCACCCTGTCTTTAGAAGTGTTTTAAAATTCCAGTATACTTCTAACTCAACAACTCATTCTTATTTAATTTTTGAATTCACTTAAAGATTACCTAAAGCTTTTAAGTGGGTCCAACTGCAGAATACTTTTTGCTTATGTGAAAGGACCATTGAGTCTTATATTAGCTAATACTTGGGTCAGTGGTACAAATTGTCTAGAGTTTCTGATTTGTGCATTTTAAAGGAAAATCTCATTTCCTGGGGAATACTGAATGAATTACTTTGCTTTATTAAGATTTATTTATCCAACACATACTGAATGCCTACTATGTGCCAGGCTACATGCTGAGTGTTGGGGATGTGATGGTAACAAGACAGACATGCTCCTGCCCTCGTGAATCATAAAATTTAATCAGAAGAACTAGAGTCAAAATGTTTTCTGTCTGCGGACATCTCTCTCCTCTGCCCAGCTCCCCTTCACATACACACTTTGACATATTCTAAATTTGCACTGCCTGCTGTAAGACAAATTTGTGTATATAAATATTTTTGTAATGGTGTACTATGGAAAGCTGGCATTGAAGTAGAGATTAATTACATCTTGGAGAATAAATATTTCTACATATTCCTGAGTTTTTATTATGCAGTTAGGGGCTGAGGAATTTTCTGATAATTAAATTCAAATTGAAGTTACTGTATTTTCCTGGGGCTGTTTACTGTTATACACTGGTATCACTTTTTGTTGTTGTTTATAACACTAATATACTACTCTACCAATGATTTTTCCTTTAACAAGATTTAAAATGTATTTCTTATATATATGTGTTCATATTTCACCTCATTTTCTGGAGAAAATGGTCTTGCCAATTAAAGCCTCTAACAGAAAACTCTTGTTTTCATCACAAGTAGCTGTTTTGTACCATTTCCCCTCCTTGTGGGCTTAGGAGACCTTTTTCTTCCTTCTCACTGAACCTCAGGAATGATGTCTAGGTAAGTGCCAAACCAAAGAAGCAAGAAATATTTAAATTCCACTCTCCAGGCACTTTTTGTAACTATTGAGAATAGTTTCCTGTTTAAGAAATGTGGTTTGACTTGTTAAGGTTCCCCTTTTCTCCTGAAGTCTACCAGCTAGTTTATTTATACATTTTTATTAGTATTTAAACATAAAGCTTCTACAACTGCAACATTTTGTGGTCCTCCTTCATTTATCCAGAGAGTGTTTTGAAGCATACTCAACTCTTCAGCAGGGCCTCTGCATAGATGTAAGATGTTGAAAGCTCCATGCGCTATAAGCCACATGCCCCACTCAGAGGTGAGCCTCTCAGATCTTTACAAGGTGCCTATTTAGTTGTTGAGACTAATTGGCTATCAGGTTTGCAAGCTTACAAAATACTGTTTTAACTTTAAAACAATTACAAATTCTTGCAACCCTCAGAAAAATAATATAGTACATCCCCGTGCAGTCACTACCCATATTTAAGAGATGTTAAGATTTCTGCAAACAAAAATTTATAAGCTAGAAAGTAAAGGCTGGTAGGAAGAAGGTTAGGGAAGGATGATAGATGGGAGAAGTTGGAGTAGGCACCCTGACCTACGCAGGAAATTGAAAGAAAAGATGGAAAAACTCTACACTAGAGCCAGGCACTTAACACACCAAAATTGTCTGGGCCCATCTGGATCACAGGCAAGCACCGCTCATGCTCCAGAAACCCCAGAGGATTTTCCTCCTGTGGTAACAGGACAACAGATGGTATTTTATTGATGACTTTATTACTCATTAATCATTCATAAAAGATTATATCATTTCATTCATGCTATTGCTGAAGAAGGAAAGAAGTGCAAGCAATTTGAAAAACATTTGAGTAAACATAAAAGATTTAAGAATCAAGCTTCAACACTCAAAGGGGGTAGATTTTAGTTTTATAGAAAATTTGATGCATACCTCTGTGATGCCTGTAGTAATCAGAACAGTAAAAATTCACTGGTAACAGAGTGTCTTTGAATTTTTGACTTTTTTTTTTAAGTGAATTCTTTACTGAAGAACAACATACACACTGAAAAGTACCTAAATCAAGTGACACATTTTTATAAAGTGAACAAAACTGTATAAGCAGCACCTTGATCAAGGAACAATGTTCCTGGTGCCCTAGAATCACCCTTGTAATCCTGTGTAACCTCTTTCAGTCATGATAACCACTCTTGACTCTGAACATCAGTTAGTTTTGATTTTGGAAATTTTTGACGTAATATGATGCAGATTGGGGAGATAAAGTTGTTACGATTGTTCATAATGTGCTTTTTCTAACAAACACATCCTGAGTATTTCCTTTTCATATGGAGATGTTCAAGTCCACTCATCTAAGATTCCAACCAGGCAGTGCTTGGAGGAGGAGGATGATGACGATGATAACCGTAACAACGGTGTTATTGTTGTGTGCTGTTTTAGTTATCCAGTGCTGCTATAATAAATACCACGAGTGGATGGCTTTAAAGAGACTTACTCTCTCACAGTTTGGGAGGCTACAAGTCCAAATTCAGGGTGCCAGTTGCAGGGGAAGGCTTTTTCTCTCTTTTGGTTCTGGGGGAAAGTCCTTGTCATCAATCTTCCCCTGGTCTAGAGCTTCTCAGCACAGGGAGTGTGGGTCCAAAGGACATACTCCACTCCCAGATCTTCTTTGTTGGTGGTATGAAGTCCCTCTCTCTCTGCTCACTTCTCTCTCCTTTTAACCTCTTATAAGATAAAAGGTGATACAGGCTACCCCTCAGGGAAACTCCCCTTACATCAATTGGATCAGGGCTGTGACCTGAGTAAGGGTGTTGCATTCCACCCTAACCTCTTTAACTTAACCTAATCTTGTCTCATTAATCACAGGCTGAGGTTAGGATTTGCAACACATAGGAAAATTACATCAGATCACAAAATGGAGGACAGTCACACAATACTGGGAATCATGGCCTAGCCAAGTTGACACACATTTTTGGGGGATGCAATTCAGTCCATAACTTGTGCTGTCAAGTCGATTCTGACTCATAGTAACCCTATAGGACAGAGTAGAACTGCCCCATAGGGTTTCCTAGGCTGTAATATTTATGGGAGCAGACTGCCAGGTCTTTTCTCCTGTGGAGTAGCTGGTGGGTTCTATGAGTCAGTGAGTTCTATGAGTCACTATGAGACAGAATCGACTCAACAGCAACAGGTTTGGTCTAATCCAGTATGACCCCATCCTAAATGACGACATCTGCAAAGACCCTATTTCCAAATAAGGTCACATTCCAAGGTCCCATGTGGACATGAATTTTGGGAGGATGCTAATCAACCCACTACAGGTGTCAAGCATTGGAGTGGAATCAAAGAGTTGAAAGATTGACATTTTGTGCTGAAAGCTTAAAAGAGGCTGAGGTCACATCTGTTTTTGTGGGTTTGGATGTTTCTGCCTGAAAATGGACTAAATAATTCCTTAAATTTTAATGATGCTCCGAAGTTTTATATACTCAAATTATAATTATCTTTGGTGGGGAGAGGGTTCTACTTGCTAGGAATTATGAAGTATACATGATACACTGCCAATACAGTTGAATCTGTCTTCCAAGGAAGTGCGGTTGGCCCTCCATATCCACAGGTTCTGCATCAGATTCAAACAACCACGAACTGAAAATATTTGGGGGAAAAAAATGTTATGTTGTTGCTGACGTGTACTCTGTAGTTGGACCTATGATGGCTGTGTCTGTACTGAGTATGGACTTTTTTCTTGTCTGTACATGTCCTAAATAATACAGTATAACAACTATTTACACAGCATTTACTTTGTATTAGGTATTATAAGTAATCAAGAGATGATTTAAAGTATACAGGAGGATGTGCATCAGTTACATGCAAATACTGTGCCATTTTATAGAAGGAACTTGAGCATCCGAGGATTTTGGTATTCACCGGGGTCCTGGTACCAATCCCCCATGGATACTGAGGGATGACTGTATTCTTTAAACTTTTTTCAATCTGCTCACATTTCCAAATATCTAAATTTTCTCTGACATGGATGAGAGGGAGTGGGTAGAAGCAGGATATTGTCTTCAGAGCAAAAATTAATTGAATGTAGGTTAAGGTGACCATATAATCTATTGTCTAAACTACAACACTTTAAAAAACCTTTTTATTGAAGTTTAATCTACATTCAGAAAAGTATACATATAAGTATATAGCTTGATGAATCATCCCTTACTGAACACCTATGTAACCAACGCTGAGATCGAGGAGCAGAATATTAGTGTTGTTTGTTTACAGTTGCTATTGAATTGGCTCCAAGTGATGGCAACCCAATGTATAACAGAATGAATCATTGCCTGGATGTGTGCCATCTTCATAATTGTTGGTATGTTTGAGTTCGTTGTTGCGGCCATGCTGTCAGTCCATCTTATTGAGGTTTTCCCTCAATTTTACTGGCTCTCCACTTTACCAAACATGATTTTTCCATGATGCCCTTTTCCAGCGATCAGTCCCTCCTGATGGCTCATCCAAAGAAAGAGAGTTGAAGTTTCAGACAATATTCTGTTTTCACTGGCTAACTTTCATAAGTAGATCGCCAGGCCTCACTCTTCCTAGTCTGTCTTAGTCTGGAAGCTCCACTGAAAACCGATCCACCACAAGTGACCCTGCTGGTATTTGAAATACTGATGGCGTATCTTCCAGCATCACAGCAACATGCAAGCCACCGCAGTACGATAGACTGACAGACAGGTGGTGGAGAATGTTACTGGTAGCCTGAAATCCTCTGTGTGTTCCCTTCCAGTTGCTGTATACTCCTTCATGAGATGAATTTTGCCTGCGCTTTCACTTTATATAAATTGTTTGTGCCTGGCTTCTTGGGATTGACATTGTGGGTTGATCCATATCATTATGTGTAGTTATAGATTATTCATTCTCACTGTTGTATATTCTCTGGTGTGGAAATATCACTATTTATTATTCTACTGGCGATGGGCATTTGGGAAGTTTCCACTTTGGGGCTACTACAAACAGTGCTGCTAATAATATTCCAGTAGAGGTCTTTTGATGAATATATTGTATATTTCTTTTGGGCATATACTCAGGAGTGGAATTGCTGGATCATAAGGTATGCATAAGCTTAGCTTAAGTAGATACTGCCAGTTTTCCAAAGTGGTTGTTCTCATTTGCACTCTCATTAGCCAAATATGAGAGCTCTGATTACTTCACATCCTCTCCAATACTCAGTACTTTCTGTTTTTATCCATTCAGGTGGATGGTAGAGATATTTTCTTTTGGCTTTAACTTGCATTTCCCTAATGACTATTTATGAGTTGATTACTTCTCTTATGCTTATTACCACTTGGATATATTCCTTTATGAAATGTCTATTTAAACATTTTGCATATATTTCTATCATTAATCTGTCTTTTTCTTATAAAACTAACACACATCTAAGAAGGAGACAACAGGCATAAACCAGATCATAAGATCAAGAGTTTAGTTTTGGATGTATTCAGTTTGAGATATTTGGGAGGCATCTATATGGCGATGTAGAGAAAGTAGTTAGGTATGTGGGTCTGGAGTTAGGCAGCAAGTTCTGGGCTACCCGCACCCGCACCATACCCATTGCCAACAAGGCAAGTTTTGGGCTAGAGATAAAAATTTTGGAGTCCTTGCCATGTGGATAGCATTTTGGTGGGAGAGTGAATGAGACCACCCTCACAGAGAATGCAGGGTGAGCAGAAGCTGTAGGAATGAATCTGAGGAGCACCCATGTTAGCAAATTATAAGTGAAGAAGATGCTAGCAGAAGAGCCCAAGAAAGAGCCACCGGAGAGGCAGGAGTAACACAGGGAAGTGAAGAGAAGCAGAACCAAGAGAAAGGGACTTCATGAAAGAGTATCTGGCATGTCAAACTGTCTTGTGTTGCTTTTTTTTTTTTTTTAAACACATTCTGTCCTTTTTTGTCTCTCCTTAGCCATCATCGTATACAGACTGCCATGGACCTGGAAATGCAGCAAGCTACTGATGAAATCCATTCATGCAGGCTTAAACTCCGTTGCTGCCATTCTTGCAATTATCGCTATGGTGGCCGTTTTTGATTACCACAATGCTGGGAATATCCCCAATATGTACAGTCTGCACAGCTGGATTGGATTGATAGCTGTCATACTTTACTTCTTACAGGTCAGTGAATCGGTGTATTTATAAACAAGTAGAAAAAGTAAAACAACTCAGATACGGTAGATGTTCTCTAAACATTCAGTTTCTTGGAAATATCCCATTCCTACTAGTCCTTGTGATGAGTTTGTTTCCATTATAAGTATTTTCCCCTAGAAGGGCCACTGGAACTGCAGAATTCAGACTGTGAGCTTGAATGTGAGATTTAAATTTTGACAAATGTCTGTAGGAAGGTTTCCATCTCATAACATCTACACTAACATTTCTTGGACTTTTAAGTTCCATGTGCTAAATAAACTAGCATTGGCAAGAGCTATAGATTTCTTCCCCACGTTCTCTATGATTTCTATTTTCTAGGTTTAACTTTATGAGTGAAGAGATGAATTTATATTTCTTCGTTGGATTTTGAAGTACAATGACAAAATTCAGCATTCTATTTTATTTATCCCTTTGTCTTCCCTTCAGTTTTTTTTTTTTTATTTTATTGTGTTTTCAGTGAGAGTTTACACAGCAGATTAGGTTCCCATTTAACAATTTATATGCAGGTTATTCAGTGGCATTGATTACATTTTTCACAATGTGCCAACATTCTCATTAGTACCATTCTGTTTCCAATAATCTGTTTTCCCTACCCCTTTGCTTTCTCTTTGCTTTAGGGTAATCGTTAACCATTTGGTCTCATATAGGTAATTTTTTAAAGGAGCATAGTACTCATGGGTCATATTCTTTATCTTTACAAGCCACTCTGTTATTAGTAACAAGGTAACCTCAGTCTCAGGGAGTCCTCCAATCTCAACAGGTCCAGTAAGTCTGGACTTTTTGAGAATTTGAGTTTTGTTTCACATTTTTCTCCCATTCTGTCAGGATCCATCTATTGTGGCTCTGCTCAAAACGGTCGATAGCAGTAGCTGGGCACCATCTAGTTCTTCTGGTCTCAGGGTAGATGAGGCTGTGGTTCATGTAGACTGTTAGTCCTATAGACTAGTTTCTTCTCTGAGTCTCTGGTTTCCTTCATCCTCTTTTGTTCTGGACAAATAGATACCAATAGTTGTATCTTAGATGGCCACTCTCAAGCTTTTAAGACCCTGAACACTACTCACCAAACCAGGGTGTAGAACATAAATTTTATGAAGTATATTATGCCAGTTGACCAAGTTGTCCCACAAGAGTACGGTTCTAAGCCTCCAAACCCACAAAACCAAACTCACAAGGTGTTTGGATATGTCTAAAAAGGATCCGTAACTGTGCCCTCTATGTGACTTACTACATATATGAATATATATGCATGCATACACATACCTGTATATACATTGTGATGGTTAATGTTATGTGTCAGCTTGATTGGGTTATGATTCTCAGTGCTTTGGCAGACACTGGACTGATTGCTCTTCTGTAAGTAATACAGTGTAATCACTTCCATGATGTAGTCAGCCCATCAGTTACAAGAGAATTTTCCTTAGGGGTGTGGCCTGCAACCAAAATATATAGACATTCTAGGAAAGCTCACTTGCTTTTGCTCTCAATCTTGCATCTGACTCGTCATCATTTGATCTCTGGTTCTTGGGACATGAGCCAGCAGCTGCTGCCTGACCTGCAGATTTGGGATCCACCAGATCCCACAGCCCTGTAAGCCAGCAGCCCCTGCAAGCACATGAGTCAGGAGAAGCCTCTAGCCTAGCACCTGACACACAGATTTGAGACTTGCCAGTTTCCACAACTATGTGAGCCATTTCCTCGAGATAAGTCTCGTTCTTTCTCTCTCTCTCTAGTTTTACTTCATGAGAGAACCCAGCCTAAGACATCCCAGTGCCGTCAAGTCGATTCCGACTCATAGCAACCCTACAGGAAAGAGTAGAACTGCCCCATAGAGTTTCCAAGGAGCGCCTGGAGGATTCAAACTGCCAACCCTTTAGTTAGTGGCCGTAGCACTTAGCCGCTATGCCACCAGGGTTTCCAGCTTAAGACATACATATGCATATAGATACATCTGTATGTTATACATATGTACACATATTTATATACCCATATACATATATGCATATATATATGTGTAACCACACACTTTTTTTTTGGTTGTTGTTGGTATTATTGCTTCCCTTCACTTTTTAAAAACACATACTCTTGAGAGCAATCTGTTTTGGCTTGCTATTTGGCTATTCTGGGTCACTGAGGTAAAGGTTAATTTAAAAATTCTTTTTGGTGTTAACCATTTTGTTGAAAAATCTTTATAAAATATATTGATTCACTGCCCTTCCTTACTTAGTACAGTATATAATCCAACTACTAGATTGGGACATCATTGGGAGCTTTACTCTTCTGTGAATATAGGAGGAATAAGAAACTAGAGTGAATCCACAAAACCCCAAAACATATCCTAAAATGTACGACCCCTTGCATCAGTCAGAGTTCTCCAGAAAAAACCGAACCAGGAATATACACATATGTACATAGAGAGAGAGATTTTAAAGAATTGGCTAATGAGATTGTAGGGGCTGGCAAGTCCAAAATCCATAGGTCAGGTAACAGGTTGGAAAGCCCAGCAGTCTTGAGTTCAAAATCCATAGGGCAGGAGGCAGGCTGGAAACTCGAGTAAGATAACTGTGTTCTGTCTTGAGGCAGAATCTTTCCCCCTCAGAAACCTCAGTGTCTGCCCTTCAGGCCTTCAGCTGCATGAATGAGGCCCACCATGTTGTAGAGGGTGATCTGCTTTACTAAAGGTCAATTGCTCTAAGTGTAATCACCTGTAAATACCTTCATCAAAAAAACCAGAGCAGCCGCCACTGATTCTGACTCCTGGTGACTCCTGGTGTGCAGAGTAGAACTGCACTTGAAGGCTTTCAAGACTGTGCCCTTTTGGAAGCAGATCATCTGGTCTTTCTTCCAAGGTGCCTCTGGGTGGATTCGAATCACCAACTTAACAGTTTGTGCATGGCAACATCTAAACTAGTGCTTGACCAAACAGCTGGGCACCATAGCCTAGCCAAGTTGACATATAAAATTAACCCTCACATCCCTTAAAAAAAATGGTTCTTTTACCAGACATTTATTTGTCATTTTTCTTTTTCTTAAGGAATTAAACTGTAGTGGGACACATAGTTATTCCATTATTTCTATCTTAAATGGCTTTCTGAATTTTAATTAAAGGAAACTTAATATCTCTATGGACTCTATTAATTATTTAAGTGTGCATTACCAGGCCTGGGGGTGGGGTCGGGGGAATGGAAAAATGCCAGGCAGGAGGGAAGCACTAAGAAAACCTCGTATCAAACATGATCTTTTCGATCACTGAGGAAAAAGGAAAATATCTCAAATTGGACAGCTGAACCTAGCTCAGATCTCAGGCATCCATAACACCCTCCTCTCCTCAAGGTTAATTTTCCCTCAGTGTTTTCAGCCACTACCTCGCATCTGGGAGGTAGCTTCCTCCTCTTCTTCCAACTAGGGTACCCTCTGCCCAGAGAGAGTAAGATGGACGAGGGCAGGGACCACTGAGGTGCTGCCGGCTGCTTTGGGAGACCCACTTCGTTTACTGGCATCTCCTTAGGAATTTCCTGCACTCCCTATTCTGTTTTCAGCGGTCAGTTACTGTCTTAGTCACCTAGTGCTGCTATAACATCGATACCACAAGTGGATGGCTTTAACAAAGAGATATTAATTTTCTCACAGTGTAGTAGGCTGTAAGTCCAAATTCAGGGCGCCAGCTCCAAGGGAAGGCTTTCTCTCTCTCTCTGGGCTCTGGAGGAGGTTCCTTGTCATCGGTCTTCCATTGGTCTGGAAGCATCTTAGCGCAGGAACCTCAGGTCCAAAGGATACACTGTGCTCCCAGTGCTGCTTTCTTGGTGGTATGAGGTTCCCAACTCTCTACTTGCTTCCCTTTTATCTCTTGGGAAATAAAAGGTGGTACAGGACACACCCCAGGGAAACTCCCTTTACATTGGATCAGGGACATGGCCTGAGCAAGGGTGTTATATCCTACCCTAATCCTTTTTAACCACAGGCAGAGATTATGATTTATAAAACATAGGAGAATCACAAAATGGAGGACAACCACACATGACCTAACCAAGTTAATACACACATTTTTGGGGGACATAATTCAATCCATAACAGTTACCCTGGCTTTTTCTCATTTCCTCTGCACTGCATCAGAATGCAGGTTACTATAGCCTGTGCACTGTGTGAAGCATTGTACATAATTCAGTTAATCCTTTAGTCACCCATGACGTGGTTTATTGATGGTGAAGATGCACAGAGAGGTAAATAACTTTTCCTGCTACACAGCTAGTGGCAGAGCAGGCACTCAGGCCGAGGTCTGTCCAAGCCCTGAACCCTCCCTATAATCCACTACTTCCACGACTCCCCCACGATCCCTCAGCCCATGTTTGAGCATCCTTAGTGGACAGCCATATCTCTGAGGAAGAGAGGGGAAACCACCCAAACTCACACACAGCTTACCTGTGAGAGTGTGTCTATAGTTCTGAGCATAGTAGTTAAAATGAGTTAAAATGCCTTTACTGAATTAGGTATACACCAAGCCATTCTCAGAACATCTGAAAAGATACACACCAGAATGTTAACACTGATTATCTCTAGGTGGCTGGATTCTAGTAGATTATTTTTCTTTTCAATTTCTGTATCTTCTAACATTTCTGTAACATGCATGTATTTCTTTTATAATAATAATAATAATGATAAATGCTTTTAAAGTTTGAAGAAAGATTTTCTATACCAGATATGCCCTTTAATCTGGATTCTCTAAAAGCCAATATATACTCTGTTATGTATCTTAGTATGTAAATTTAAGAAATATCTAAGAATTAATAAAAAAGAGAATACTTATTCTAAAATCTATAAGTCTTAACTAAAGTGGTTCTCAGAGAAATATAGGTTTAAATGGTTTTATTTATTTATTTTTTGTAAAGAACTTAAAATACACCAACTACGTATTCACTTTAGAAACTACAAAGAGAACAGCAAAATACACAAGGAAAAATGACTTAATAAACACCTTTAAAAAATCCATGAAGTATTTTATCATTTTTCTATTATTGCCGGAACAAATTACCAAAAACTTAGTGGCTTAAAGCAACACAAATTTATTACCTTACCGTTGTCGCAGGTCGGAAGTGCAGGTTGGTTCAGCTGGTTCCTCTGTTCAGCGTCTCACAAGGCTGAAATCAAGGTGTCAGCCAGCCTGGGCTTTTGTCCAGAGGCTCTGGGGAAGAATCAGCTTCTAAGCAAGCACATTTAGGTTGTTGGCAGAATCTAACTCCTTGACGTTGTAGAGCTGAGGTCCCCATTTCCTTGCTGGATATTAACCTCTCAGTCCTTGTGAGCGGCCCCCTCTTCATCTCAGAGACAGCAATGGTGTGTGGAATTCATTTCATGCTTGTAAACTCTCTGACTTCTCCTGCCACATCTCTTCTGCCTCTAGCCAGAGAAAGTCCTCTGCTTTTAAGGACTCGTGGGGTTAGATGGGGCCAACTCAGATAACTCAGCATTATTTCTCCATCATAAGGTTCGTAACCTTATTAAAAAAAGAATATTACAGTTATAGCTTCTGACCCACGAGTGAAGTCTATGATATATACTTCAGTTTAAAAGATAATGGGGAGTTATGTGTCTAGTAGAATGTTATTTTTGGAGAAAGAAAGTAAAAAAAAATACATGTATAGATGTGTCAAGAAAGGTATGGGAGAATATACTAAACTGCTACCATTGTAGGAGTGGGATTGGCTGGGGAATTACTGATTTTTAAAATATGTCTTGTTTGATTTGCTTGAATGTTTAAATATATATAAATCATAAAAATTGTATATATTATGTATAAATTACATATGCATATAAATGTGTGTATGTATGTATGTGTGTGATTTTTTATATATGTGTGTGTGTGTGTTTCTTGTTTTAGTCTAAGAAAAATTAACTACATTTCAGCTTTATTCCTTTGTTGTAAGAAAGCTTTTTTATTTGTGTTTCTTCTCCCTAGAAATGACAGAACAGATTTCCCAGGTGCAGGAAGGGAGAAATTAAAGAACAATTCCTTTCTCATTGGGAAGAAACCATTTCTAAACTTTCTTTCTCCACTTTTGATAGGTGCTGAGCTCCTTCGTTATGACTGACAAAAATGCCTGCCTCCATATTCTTAGTTGCAAAAATACATGAGCCACAAAAATATGCTTTGACAGAGATGTTTTCTGTCAGATTTCATAGGTTTAAGTGAAGATGAATTCTCTCTTAGTGGCACTTCCAGGGGCTGCCACTTCTGGGTAGAGGACAGGAAGTAGCCACTCTGGACACAACTGCTGCAGGCTGATTTGCTACTGGCTGTCAAAACACCAGCCACAGGGGTGTTCCCAGCTGGAACGGCCAGTGCACTTCAGGCACTAAGTATAAATTGCGTGCAGACCATTCACCCAAGTTTGTGAGGTCGGTTCACACTCTCAGTCCAACTCAAGAAACAAACCTAGCGCAGAGTATGAAGAGAAGGGAGAGATTTTGAAGATTAGATCCTCTCGACCTTAGCACTGTCAGGGTTTGATTTAGTTCCTGTGTGGAAAAGCAGGATTTACCTGCCAGGTGAAGCCAGTGTCTGGGTTGTTTCAATAAATGAAGGAAGGAGGGAGGGAAAGAAACAAGTGACAAAAAGATCCAACCAAAAAGGGCCCAAAAGTCTTCTTACCTCACGTTTATCTGTGGATTGTAAAGCATTTCTAGCTTACAGTTTTTACCATTTGTAAAATCTAACTGTGGCATTTTTGAAAAAAAAATATATGTATGGTTATGAAATGGACTCCCATGATTCCACCACCCAACCTGATTTAGAAAGCATAGATGTCCCCTGTACCCTCCTTGACCCCTCATCTCTCTACCTACCCCAACCCTTAGAGGTAACCATTCTCCTGACCTCTCGTTCCCTTTTTATTTATAATTTTACCACATACTATGAATGTCCAAACAATATATTGTTTAGGTTTGCTCTTTTTTTAATTGAATTTTTTAAAAGTGATCTCATACTATGTATGTACTATGTATTCTATTGAGACTTTTTTTTCACTCTACTGATTCAACCATATTGATTCCTTTACCTGTAGTTCATTCATTTTTACTTTCGCATTCCATTGTATGACCATACCACAAATTTATTCATTCTTTATTTGGGTTATTTTAAATTGTTTTCTGTTACAAACACTGCTGCATTGAACAATCATGTACCCATCTCCTGGTACTCATATGCAAGGTTTCTCTAGGCATGTACTTAAGAGTGGAATTGCATGTTCAGCCTAACATGTTTTCTGAAGTACTGACTCCAAGTATCTTCCTGCAGCAGTATGTAAGAGTTCCCATATGCCATATCCTCATGGACGGTGGGTTTGTGAGACATGGTTAGGGATCTAGGCTTTAGTCTGGGAATAGTGGGAAGCTACTGGAAGATGTTAAGCAGATGAGTTACATGATATGATTTTCACTTAAAAAAATACCATTCTGGCTCCAGTGTGGGAGACGGTTTGGAGGCTGCACAGAGTAAACATAAGAACACTCGCTGGAAAGTCTTTACAGAAGTTCACATGGAGCATTTTTAATCAAAATTAACATTCCGTAATAACTTTTTTACTTTAATTTTAAAAGCAATTTTCTTATGGTAGAAAAAATTTTAATAGTGAAAATAAGATTTAGGGGAGTTGAATAGCCCAAGGGCCCTGTAAGCAAATTTCTAATGTCCCACCTGCTTAAATCATTGAACCCCACAGGATTACAGGAGACACACACAATAAATCATGAAGGAAGTGAGAGAAAACAGTAAAAAGCTTAGGAATGAAAAAAGGCAGGAGAACAGGGATGTGGGAAATGTATATTTCTGTGGGTGAGAAAAGAAAAAAGCTTTTTTTCTGTGGGTAAGTCACAAAAAAGATACGGTGACTTATTCACAGAAATTTCTGATAGTCACTTCCTCAAGACACATTTTTTTACAGAAAGGACAACATGTACTTCAGGAATTGCTCCTTTAATCCTTATATCAAATTCACTAAATTCACTGAAGGAGAATCAGGAATATCCTGAGCCACCCTCTGAACCGTTTCTCTTGTTTTCAAGCATTTGTGGTATTGAGTACAAACCAAAATACGCAAATAGCCTATTATGTATTTTTAATTTCTTTCCATTCATTACTGTTGTCTATAAACTGATTTTATCCTGCCTTAAAAAAAAAAATTTTTTTTTTTATCCTTCTGGTACCCCCATTAGTCCTTTGATCTGAATCAGAAAAAGGCAAACAGTGATGTTAGTGCTTTTCTCCTCATTCTCTCTTATTCAGTAGTTGTTTTTTAAAGGTGGTAGGTTCCAGATTTTAAAAAGAAAAACAAAACAAACGATTGCCATCAAGTCCATTCTGACTCATGGCAAGCCCACGTGTGTCAGAGTAGAACCGCACTCCATAGGCTTCTGGGTGGCACAAGCGGTTTGTGATTGGCTACCTACCCAAGGGTTGACTGTTGGAACCCACCCAGCACTCTGCAGAAGAAAGTCCAGCGAATTGCTTCCGTGAAGAAAACCGTATGGAGCCATTCTACTCTGTAACACAGGGGGTTGCCATGAGTCAGAACTGACTCCACAGCAATGAGTTTTGTTTTGTTTTTTAATCTTCACAGAAGAAGATCAGCAGGCCTTTCTTCTGCTGCTCTGCTGGGTGGATCCAAACCGCCAACCTTTTGGTTAGTAGCCAAGCGCAAACTGTTTGCGCCACCCAGGGACCAAATAGAAACTTGGAGGAAAAATGCCCTTTTAGACTCAGTAATTCATTAGTCGCTAAATCATCTTTACTTTCTTGAAGAGAATACTTAAGAGGCAGGAAATGTGGGGCAACAAAACAAAAACTGTGAATGTATAACACACATGACTTCAGTTTATATATGAATCTTGCTGTCTCTACTGCAGAGAAGTATCCCACTAGAGATTTAATTACCAAGGAAATGGAGATAACTTTTCTGGAGAACTCATTTGTTCTTCATGAAACAAAACTGTCAGTTTTTTTCCACATAACTTTTTAAGTTGAACTGAGTAAATTATGCCTGTTTATATTTGGTTTTAATGATTAAAAACTCTTATTTCCTTCCTCTTAGCAACCTTAGGAAATAGATTAAAAAAAACAAGTATCAGAATGTTCACTGTAGCCTTGTTAGTGATAACAAAAAAACAGAAACAGAAACATCTATAAATACAGAACTGAATAAATAAATTATGCTACATCCTTAAAATTAAAATAGAATATTAGACAGCCACCAAAAAGAATTAACTAGATAAATGTGTGCTGATATGAAAAGATTTCCAAGTTATACTGTTAAGGGAAAATAGCAAGATGCAGAAAAATATGTATAGTTAGCTCCCTTTTCTTTTATACACACACACACACACACACACACACTGAGCCCTGGTGGCACAGTGGTTAAGAGCTTGGTTGCTAACCAAAACTACCCTATGGAACAGTTTCTGTCCTATAGGGTCGCTATGAGTTGGAATCAACTCAGTGGCAATGGCTTTGGTTTTTGGTTTTATATATACATATATACTTTGGTTTTATACATACACAGACACACATATATATAGAGAGACTCGAGTAACGAGGAGCACTGGTGGTGTAGTGGTTAAAGCACTCAGCTGCTAACCAAAAGGTCCGCAGTTCAAACCCATCAGCTGCTCCCTGGGAGAAGGATGTGGCCGTTTGCTCCTGTAAAGATTTACAGCCTTGGAAACCCTATGGGACAATTCTAATCTGTCCTATAGAGTCACTGAGTCAGAATTGACCCAAAGGCAATGGGTTTGGTTTTATTTTTTGTTTTTCGTTATGCTTGCAAAGGGTTAGAAATTCTCCAGAAGGAAACATGAGAAAGTGGTGACAAGTATTACCTTTGGCTAGGGGAACTGTGGATTAGGGTAACTTACTTTTCATTTTATGCCCTTGGTCCTTTATGAAAGGTTTTCTCACTTTGTACATATTACTTTTATAATAATTTTAAAATTAAATTACAGTTTAAAATTAAATAACCTTTTGCACTTTTTTTGTGTTTAGCTTCTCCTAGGTTTTCTCGTTTTCCTGCTTCCATATGCTCCACTTTCTCTCCGAGCAGTTCTCATGCCCATACACGTTTACTCTGGACTTCTCATCTTTGGAACAGTGATTGCAACAGCACTTATGGGATTGACAGAAAAACTGTTTTTTGTCCTGTAAGTTGCATACGTTTCCTAATTGTAATACTTAAGCTATAACATATTAAGTACTTGTTCTTTGGAAAATGTAATATAAATATTGTTTTAAACTATATTAAATTTTAAAATAAAAAATATCAATTTGTAAAAAATTTTTTATTATGCATATATCATCATTATTAAAAGCTTGGAAGAAGGACCAAAAAGTCCAACAGATTCAAGTGCAGTGCTCAAGTTCTGCATTCCCTTTCAGTCTTTCTGATCTGCGTGTTTTTATATGAATTGTAATTAAAATGTACATACATTCTTTTCATGTTTTTTCAATTCTTAAGTGATACAAGTGTTCCAGATGCTATATTAAAATATTATATGAACATCAATTGCATGATTATGATTTTTTAAACAATTTCATAGTATTCCATTGAGTGGCTTATAGTATGACTTAAATTTCTCCTTAATATCAATCTTTAAGGGAATTTACATTGCAGCTCTACCAGTGTACAGTTTGAGCAGTTAAATTCAGCACTGCTTTGAATGTTGTTACACTATTTGTAATTTAACACACACTCTTATTTTTCATAGGAAAAATCCCTCATACAGTTCATTTCCACCGGAAGGTATTTTCACAAATACCCTTGGCCTTCTGATTCTGCTGTTCGGAGCCCTCATTTTTTGGATAGTCACCAGACCACAATGGAAACGTCCTAAAGAGCCAAATCCTGACTTTCTTCACCCCAACGGAGGCACTACAGAAGGAGTGGACGGCTCCATGGCAATAAACTCTGGCAACAACACAGACAAATCGGATTTAGAGTTAAACAATGAAGTAGCAGCAAGGAAAAGAAACTTCACCCTTGATGATGCTGGACAGAGATCCACCATGTAAAATGTTGGCATGTGTAACTCCACTTTTACAAACCAGCCCTACGCGTTGTTAGCATCTCCTGTTTAGCCATAAGATGATTGAGTTACATACTGTCAATATTTATTTTAATCATAAAGTAGGATTTCTTGAAAGACTATGTATTGATTGGGACCTGTGAACTTACGTGAATTGGAAACGACATGATCAATATAAACACAGTCGGCCCTCCATATCCACAGGTTCCACATCTTCAGATTCAACCAACAGTAGATTCAAAATATTTGGGGAAAAAAAAGACTTCTTTTTTTCTTGTCATTATTCCCTAAACAGTATAGTCCTGTATAACAACTATTTACACAGCATTTACATTGTATTAGGTATTATAAGTAATCTAGAGATGATGTGAAGTATACAGGAGGATGTGCATAGGTTATATGCAAGTTTTGCTTGGATTCACAATCAACACCCCAGAAAGCAACAGTTAAGAAGTTAGACAATGCATTGCATTCGGCAAATCTGCTGCAAGAGATCTCTTTAAAGTGTTAAAAAGCAAAGATACCACTCTAAGGACTCAGGTGTGCCTAACCCAAGCCATGGTGTTTTCAGTTGCCTTATATGCACGTGAAAGCTTTCTTATTCCAAAAAATAAGGAAGACCAAAGAAGAATTGATGCCTTTGAATTACGGTGTTGGCAAAGAATATTGAATATACATACCATGGACTTGCAGAAGAATGAACAAATCTGTCTTAGAAGAAGTACAGCCAGAATGCTCATTAGAAGCAAGGATGGTGAGACTTCATCTCACATGCTTCGGACACGTTATCAGGAGGGACTAGTCCGTGGAGACAGCCATCATGCTTGGTAAAGTAGAAGGTCAGCGAAAAAGAGGAAGATCCTCAATGAGATGGACTGACACAGTGGCTGCTACAATGGGCTCAAACATAGCAATGATTGTGAGGATGGTGCAGGACCTGGCAACATTTCAATCTATTGTACATAGGGTCGCTATAAGTCAGAATCAACGGCGCCTAATAACAACAACAGTGACATTTTATATAAGGCATTTATATATACATATATAAAAGACCATCCATGGATTTTGGTGTCCACAGGGATCTGGAACCAATTCCTTGTGCATACTGAGGGATGACTGTATATAAATTGTGGTCATGTTACCTTTTTCTTGTTGAGGACCAAAGCATTTGTCACAGTGCCTTACACAGAATCCCAGTGCCTCATGCAGAATAGATGCTCAACATATGTCTATCGGTTGATTAATTTGGTAAACTGGCAGCATGATGTGCTTTGATCATTTAGTCATTTCCCAGGAGCTCAATGATTCCAAAACTAAGTAGAACTAGTACTAAAGTTTCAGAGTCAGATCATGACTCTCCAGGACAGGGTTTAGACTATGATGCTATACAGATATCATGACTAAAATACAGGGAAAAAAATTTAGGAAAATAACTGGAAATTTAGCTCACTTCTCCCCACCTCTTCTCCCTCTTCACCACTCCAGCTGGTCTGTGCTCACATCTAAGACCAGGCTTTATATTAGGGTATTTTGGAACAGTGACTGAGCCCTGAGTGACTGAAGAAATCTTGGGTCAGGCCTGGAAGATTGTCCAAAACCCAACTTAGTCCCAGTGCTTCCTTGGGATTGGTATACTTTATGATCCACAATCCCAAACCTGCCTAGAATGAGAATAGGTCTGAATGTTTAAGCAGCATAAACTTCTTTGCAAACATCCAAGAGCACTTTTTCTTAGGTTTCTGTTTTTATTTTTAAAAATACTTGCATAGCACTTGTATATATTCTATTCTAAGCACTTTTCAAATATAAGCTCATTTAATCCTCGGAAAAACCCTGTGAAGTAGGTACTGTTATCCCCATTTTATAGATGGGGAGCTGACATTTGGAGAAGTCAGATCCCTCATTTATAAAATGGGAGTAATAATCGTACTTGCTCAAAGGTCGCCCAGCTTGTAAGTGGTGGAACTGAGATTCAAAACCTAGCAGTCTGGCTCCTGAGTCCATGATCCTAACCACTTCGTTATGCTGTGTTTTTCTGTTTTATACTAATTTGCACGAACTTAGACCCCTCTGAATAATTCTTAATTTTAGGAATAGAGTGGTGTTATTAAGGGGTGCTTCTTTACCTTCTGGCTCTCTCTTCCAAGACAAATGCCCCAAATAACCAAGGGAAAAAGACCAACCATACCTGGAAATAGGGCACAGGCACCCTGCCACTGGTGGCAGAGTAGGTTTGGATATGACCCTGACGAATCAAATTTAATTTTTGTTCTTCAAATCTTAGCTGCTGAACAGCTTTGGCTGTGGAGATGGTAGGCCTGCCTACCCTAGGTCATCATGAGTCGGAATCAACTCGATGGTAAGCGCATGCTACTAACCAAACAAATATATTTTGATACGTGGATGTTTCATTACATAAAGGTGCAAAAAATCCCAGGTTTTTTTGGGTTTTTTTTGGCGGGGGCAGGGGAAGAATGACTGAACCCTGAGAATAGAGGCTGCCATTCCATTTCATATAGGCCAAAAAAGCAGTTATCCATGAAAAGTTAATTATGGATTTGGCACTAGAATAGCTCCGTTGCAAAGTATTTGAGCACTGTTCGTCCCAGCCCTTTACTTTATCTCTCATGTGGACTAATATGAGGGTAATCTTACAGATATTATAGGAACTTCTTTTCTTTCTCAGCCCCTATGAAAACAATGCATAGTAAAATATATCTAGAAAATCTTTCTGTTTGAGACTCTTCTTTTAATAGGCTTTATATTCTAACGATAATTGCACCTTTATCTTTCAAAAGCTGATAATTCCTACCTAAACATCTCCCTCCAAAATATCTTATAAAAAGCCCTCAAAAAGAATAGGAGAGAAGAAAGCCTCAGGTATCAATTCCAAAACAGTGATTGAAACCTCCCCAAATAATTATAGCTTATATCATCTGCAGAGATGGTCTGGCTTGGCTTACCCCATAATCTAATTTCAGAAAAGAAAGCTTTAACACTCATCTAAATCAACACTAAAGCCTTTTTTCTCAAAGGGTTTATTGAGAAACTCAAGTAAATATATTTTTTTGAATTAATGTCATCAAAAGTGTACAGCTTCCTTTGCTCCTTACGTCAAACTGAGCCCTCCCTCCAAAGTACTTTCTTTACTTGTACGGCTTCATTTAAGCTGTGATGTTCAGAAACAGAATCTCAGATCTTACAATCAAACGACAAAGAAGCCAATTGCACTTTTTCAGGAATACTGACAAGTGGTTGCCATATTCTAAAGGACAGAATAAAGAGTATGTCTCATTGTTAATTAGGCTCTTCTTCCTGCTGAGTTGGAAATTCCAGTGCAGTACTGGTGGACCACGTCAACTGCCAAATCTAAAAGCACAAAGGAAGAAGTAAATCTTGATGCTAGTTTTATTGCAATCTAATGGAATTTTTATCTTGCTATGTCCTGTTTTAGATAACTCCAACAGGAAACTATAACTGCTCTGTCTTACAGCTACACATAGGGAAGAATAGGCAAGGTACTTGAAGACCAGAAGTGTAAAGAAAAGATTTTTAACTTTAGCTATTCTGGGCCCCATACAATTCCATATAAATTTGAGGATCAGCTTTCCATTTCTGCAAAAAAGACCGTTGGAATTTTGATAGGGATTGCTTTTGGGAGTATTGCCACATTGACAACGTTAAGTCTTCAAATCCATGAACAAGAGATGTTTCCATTAATTTAGGTCTTCATTAATTTCTTTCAGCAATGTTTTGTAATTTTCAGTACACAAGTCTTTCATCTCCTTGGTTAAATTTATTCCCATGTATTTTATTCTTTTGGATATTATTGTAAAATGGAGTTGTTTTCTTAATTTCCTTTTCAGATTGTTTATTAAGATTTCTATCTTTAAATTTGTCTTTTTATCTCAGCACATTTATTGAAAAATATTAAATAACCTGAACATTTTACAATTTTGTAGGAATAATATGCATTTATTTTTTCTTGACTTGTTTTTATATAGTAATAAAAGTTATTTAGAAGCCTTTTGTTTGTGCTATCAATTTGTCCAGGTTAGAAGATATAGGCACCTTTTTTTGTTGTTGTTTGTTTGTTTTAGGTATAGGCACTGTTTTGACATTTTCTTTCCTATGCTTTTTATTTGTTTGTTCAATGGCGATACTTTCTAAGTTCCTTTATTGAAAATGCTATCAGATTTCTCTATAAAGTGTACTCTGAGCACCATATCTTTCACATTGCTAAAAGTATCAGAGGAATGTTTCAAAACTATGTCACACTCCTGCCATACGAGATCTGAATTGGAGCCACACTGTAGTGTAGAAGGGTGCCATAGATGTAGGCAACTAAGGCAGATGCTGTTAAGTTGGAAAATCAGGGAAGAAAAATGCTGGTTATTACACAACTCTCTGTTTATAGTAACTTGTTTTAGAGAAAATACATAATTCATGATGAGTAAATTGGGATTTTTTTTCAAATAAGATACATCAGTAGGATCAAAGTAGTGGCAATGCTCATACCACTCTTAATATGACAGCTTGTTTAGCCTTTTTCTCCTGGGAAATGTAAGTGACATTTTATGTCATATGTAGCTGTTATGACACTGAGGACACTGTAATACTCTCTGCCCTGTTATACAAAGAGCTGTAATATTCTGTGTTAATTGAATTTTTATGTTAAATCATTTTTTGTCACTGATTTATATTGTTAATTTCAGGGATACTGTATTTCATTTCAGAGCCCTGGTGATGCAGTGGTGAAAAGCTCGGCAGCTAACCAAAAGATCAATGGTTCAAATCCACCAGCTGCTCCTTGGAAACCCTATGGGGCAGTTCTACTCTGTCCTATTGAGTCACTATGAGTCAGAATCAACTCAATGGCAATGGGCTTTTTTTTTTTTTTTGTATTTCATTTCAGGTTGATCTTAAATGAGTACTCGCCAATTAAGTTCAGAATGCTTTACATTGTACCCCTAAACCAACACTTTGGTGCACTTTGAAAGCTGCTACTTAACAAAAAAAGCTCTATGATCTAGAAAGCAAAGATTGTTCTTGTAAAAAAACAACCATTTATTTCCTTATAAATTACAAACATCTTAAATCTGTGCTTTAAATTGAAATTTGGGCAGAAAATCTCTGAGCTAGGTGACTTCCAGGTGGTCACCATGAATTCACCTTCTCCTCTTATGCATGTTCTGCTCCTCATATCAAGAGGTGAAGTTTATTTCCTCTTCCCTTGAATCTTGGCTGGCCTTTTTGGCCTCCTTTAATCAACAGAAAAGGAGCTTTGGTGGCATAGTGGTTAAGTGCTGGGCTGCTAACTGAAAGGTTGGCAGTTTGAACCCATCAGCTGCTCCATGGGAGAAAGATGTGGCAGTCTGTTTCCATAAAGATTACAGCTTTGGAAACCCTATGGGGCAGTTCTACTCTGAGATGGCAGATGCATGAGAGATTCTAAGTGAGATCAGCAGAACCATCGAGTTGAGCTCTAGTCAACTCACAGAATAATGAGGAATAATAAACTGTTGGTATTTTAAGCCATTGAGTTTTGGGGTGGTTCGTTATACAGCAATGGATAAGTGATACATCATTTTTATTGTAAAAATCTAAATGAGTGTAGAAAAAAATCTAAGAGATGTTTTCCTAGGGTTTATTAAATTTACCTTAGAAATTTTTGTTTATTTTGGGTTTTATTTGAATAAAGAAGTTTGGTGATAAAGACAGTACAATGTGGAGAAAGTATAGGCAAAAAGATCAGTGGAACAGAGAGCCCAGAAATAGACCCACACAAATACAGTCAGCTGATCTTGGACAAAGGAGCAATGCAATTCAATGGAGAAAGGAACAACTAGACATCCACATGCAAAAAATGAATCTAGATACTGACCTTACACCTTTGAAAAAATTAACTCAGAATGGATCACAGAGCTAAGTGTTAAACACAAAACTATACAACTTCTAGAAGATAACATAGGAGAAAATCTAGGTGACTTTGGCTTTGGCAATGACTTTTTAAATACAACACCAAAAGCACATCTATAAAGGAAAAAGTAAGTCGATCTTCATTAAAATTAAAAACTTCTGCTCTGCATAATACACTGTTAAGACGATGAAACACAAGCCACAGACTGGGAGAATATTTTTGCAAAACACATATCTGATAAAGGATGTGTATCCAAAATATACAAACAACACTTAAAATTCAACAATAAGAAAATAAACAACACGGTTTAAAAATGGGCAAAGATCTGAACAGACACTCATCAAAGAAGATATACAGATAGCAAATAATTATATAAAAAGATCCCCAATGTTATGTATCATTAGGGAATTGACAATTAAATTAGCAATAAGATACCGCTACTCACCTATTAGAATGGCTAAAATCTAAAACACTGACAATCGAAAATCTAAAGCACTGCAGGCCAATAGCAACCCTCATTCATTGCTGGTGACAATGCAAAATGAAGCAGCCACTTTGGAAAGCAGTTTGGTGTTTCTTACAAAGCTAAACATAAGTTTACATATGATGCAGCAATTGCCCTCCTAGGTATTTACTCAAATAAACTGAAAATTTATGTCAACACAAAAACCTGCACAAAAATGTTTATAGGAGCTTTACTCACGATTGCCAAATATTGGAAGCAACCAAGATGTCATTCAATAGGTGAATGGATAAACAAACTGTGGTGTATCCATACAACCGAGTATTATTCGGCAACAAAAATAAATAAGCTATCAAGCTACAAAAAGACATGGAAGAGTCTTAAATGCATATTGCTAAGTCAAAGAAGCCAGTCTGAAAAAACTACATAATGTATGATTCCAACTATATGACATTCTGGAAAAGACAAAACTATAAGAGGCAGTGAAAAGATCAGTGGTTGTCAGGAGGAGGGAGAAGGGGGAGGGAAACATAGGTAGAGCACAGGGCATTTTTAGGGCAATTAAACTATTCTGTAGGATATAGTAATGGTGAACACATGACCTTATGCATTTGTCAAAATTCACAAAATGCAAAGAGTGAACTTTAAACTATGGACTTTAGGTAACAACAAATGTGGGAAACTTAGGCAAGATGTTAATAATTGTAGCAACAGTGTTCTGGGAGGGGATGAGGGAGACATGCAGGAACTCTCTGTGGTTTTGGTGCAATTTTTCCGGAAAGGAAAACTTGCTCTAAAAAGAAATATTAAAGTCACTGATGCTGATTATGTACAATCAAATACCTCTTGGGATTTGTTTTCTTGGTTTGGAGGTTTACCGTCATGGTTTCATGGGACATCCCAGTTAATTGACCTAATATCGTCTTTAGTGCTTCTGTTCTACCTACTAGTTTGTTGCTTAGTGCCTGGGGTCTCAAAAGCTTGCAAGCAGACATCCAAGTTACAACAATTGTTCTCTATTCACCTGGAGCACCAGAGGAAGTAGAAGAGTCAGGAGTAGGAAGAGCGAACGGAACAGGTGGCTGATTGCCTTCATGAGCAACTGCTTCCTTTGCCATGAGACCAGAAGAACTGGATGCTGCCTGGCTACAATTACTGAACGTTTTGATCAAAGATTCTACAGAAGAACCCTGATCAAAAGGGGGAAAATGAGAAACAGAACTTAAAACTCTCACGGACTCTAGACTTTCTTGAGCCATAGAGGCTGGATGAACTTCTGAAACCCTTGCCCTTTGAGATAATCTTTAAATCTTAAGGCAAAAATATCCCCTGAAGCCTTCCTTAAACCAAACAATAGTTTCGCTTATTTAATAAAGAATGTCTGCCTTAAGCATTGTGCTCTTTTAAAGAACTATCTATACGGGATCAAATTGACAAAACCAACTCGAGAGGTTACGAATAAATTTAGGGGGCAGTGAATTCACGTTAATGGTGGAGGAACAATTCAGAAAAGGGAGGCGAAAATGATTGAACAACTTGAAGAATATAGTCAATGTCACTGAATTGTACATGTAGAAATTGTTGTCTGCAACTAATAATTTGGTATATTTGCTTTATGACATTTCTATCTATCTCTGTATTCCTTTATTCATCAAACAATCCATCTTAAATTTTTGATACATTTCAAAATTATCAGTAAACATCAGTAAATTGGTGTGGGTAGACATTCTTTTCTTGTTCAATATCATAGAGGGAAAGCATTCAATGTTTTATCATTAAATATGATGTTATCATATATGTTCTTCATCAGGCTGAGGAATTCTAATTTGCAGAGTTTTTGTTTTTATCATGACTGGGTGTTAATTTGTGTCACATGATTTTTCTACATCTACTGAAATAATATTTTTTCTTTATTTTGTTAATATAGCGAATTACATTGATAGAATTATAAATTTGGACCAATACATATATTGCTCAATTTGATTTATTTTGTTAAGAATATTTGCTCTTTGCTCATGAGAGATATTGGTCTGCAGTTGTTTTTTTTTTGTCAGGTTTTACTATCAAGGCAAAATTAGCCTTGCAGAAGTATTTGCGAACTGTTCTGTCAGTGGCGTAAGTAGGGTCGGTGTCACCCAGTGCAGTAACTCATGGTGTCACCCCAACTCCCCAGTGGGTGAGGTGGCCCGCCTACCCCCCCGTAGGGCCGAGTGCCCCATTGTATGTCCCACCCTTCCCAGCCTCTCCCGCCACGGCTCTCCGTAGCTCCTTCCATCCACCATTGGCCAAAGTGCCACAGCCTACCCACCTGCACGCTGACTGGCTGGTGAGGTGCGGGGGAAGGAAGGGAGGTGAAGAGTTACCCACTGGGTGATGGGGAGTGGTGGGGGGGTGGTAGTGGTGGCGATAAGTTACCACACCGAGTGACAACAACTCTAGTGACGCCACTGCCTTGGCAGCCCCTTCCCCTGCGGCGCTGGCTTGCCTACTGCTGCCACCGTCACCACCACCCTGGACTGTGGGGGTCATTTTGGTGCCATCACCTCTGACAGTGTCAAGGGGTGCTGTCCACACCCTCTGAACCCCCCCACCCCCAGTGACACCACTGATTCTGGTCTCTATTTTCTGAAAGAATTTGTGTAATATTGATATTATTTCTTCCTTCTTTAAATGTGTGACAGAATTTGCCAGTGAAACTATCTGAAATTGTGGTTTTCTTTGTGGGAAGGTTTTTTGATAACGAACCCAATTTCTTAAATAGATATATAGCTATTTCAATTTTCTGTCCATTACAGTAAGTTGTAGTTTAAGGAATTTGTTTCAATGAAGTGGTCAAATTTGGGGGATAAAATTACTTATACAGTGAAAACTGTGAGAGCCAGAACTCGACAGACTGTCTTGTTTTTCTGGGTCTCACAAGTTTCTGGCCTTCGACAGGGTTCAGTCTTACCACTTTTCTATAGCTTGTTTTAGTGGAAAATATTTTACTTTTCCTCCTCTGACAGGTTTCTGCCTTACACAGGTTTCTGGCTTATGAAGCATAATATACCAAATAGTCAATTAGTTACTAATGCTTATCCTTGAGCCAGGGTAGGATAATGGGCATTTAAATTTCTTTTTTTGCTTATCTGTATTTTCTACAATTAACATGAATTATCACTGTAATAAGAAAAACATTACAAATATTTAAAAATACATTATGATCAGAAACCCATTTGCTTGGTTGACATAATTAAAATTTTTGTTTGGTCTAACCTGAGAAGAAATAGAATACTTCTTAAACCAAAATAAGTGCTTCCTTAACATCAGGAAAGAGGAAACAAAACATTTGCCAAGAACCCAACCTGGTCAGACACCAGATGGCCTGGGGAATCATTTACTTTGCAGCATCGTTAATCCTCAGATCCTAAGAGGCACAAACATCCAAAAGTCTTCCAGAAGTAATGCAAATTCCTGGAAGCTGGGCAGTGTAGAATCATAAGACTGGACAGATTAAAAAAGATCTGGGTTCTTGTACAAATTCTGTCATGGCCCAGGAATGTAACCTTGGGCAAGTTATGTAATCTCTCAGTCCTTCTTATTCACTCACAATTACTTATTGAGGCCTTACTGTACAGTGACATGGGCACTGTTCTCAGGTACTGTCCAAGGGTCATGCTAGAATGCTATGATTCTATATTATTTTATAATATATTGTGCTCAACTTAATTTATACCCCCATTTACAGAATTATGCAGAAATCTTATGGTTCAAGGGTGGAGTAAACCTTTTTTGTAATCTAGCTATCAAGGGCTCCAGAAAGGAGAGCAGGTAAGTGAGATTTAAAAGGTGACAAAAGAGGCAAGACTGGGGTAAAAGATGAACTGTGTGAAGAGTCGGAGATGGGCCAGAACAGAATTCACTCAGCCCAGGTCAGCTTGACCGGGAGGAGGTGGGGGAGAAACCCTGAACAAAAACAATGGGCAAAACTACAGATCACTGTGGTAAATCCCCAAACATGACAGTCTAAATAACTTCCTTTCCTCTACATTCAATTCATTGTTCTCTTCAGGCAACAACAATCTGAACCAAACAAGGTTTATTTATGTGTTTGCTGTTACTGCAAGAGAGGGTGGAATTAAGCTAAACACCTATGTCCTTGAAAATCTAATACGGGACATAATGTATAAGGCTGTAGATTTTGACAAATATGGGGAATAGGGGCCAAAATCAATAGAGGCTAGTGTTTTGTTCCATGGAAAAAAAAGGGCACAAACAAAAAAAATTATCAGAAAGGCCACAATAGTGTCAGGAAGTTATTTTTATGCTTCTTAGAAGATATTTAGACACATTGTTAGACACTTTCCTTCAGCAATTAAGAGTTTTTTTTTTTTGAGGGGTATATAATAATATGATTGTTTTTCCTCATTACAAACAATTTTCAAGATGCTTATCCATAAAATTCAAAGGACTATTAGTAACAAGCAACTGGAAAACAAACATGCTTCTAAAGAATGGAATGCAGGAGAAGTAATATGTGACTTCTGATGCTAGCTTTACCCTGGCTCTCTCTTGGAATGCTTTCTAACTTGGAGCTCAACCACCATTCAGTGAGGAAGCCAAGAAACCATATGGAAAGGTCACATGTAGGTATTCTGGTGACAGTCCCAGCTGAGATCCTAGCTGCCCACTAACATCAACCACCAGTCACATGAATGAGGGAGTTTTCCCAGTCCCCAGTCTCCAGCCACCCAGTTGATCCCCAGGGGAGCAAAGACAAACTGTTCTTGCTAAGCCCTGCCCAAATTAGAGTTTCACGTGCAAAATAAATGTAGCCATTGTTTTAAGTCACTAAGTTTTGGGTTGGATTGTTATGCAGCAATAGATAACCAGATGTTGATATGCAAATGCCTACTAGAAATATCCACATATCTACATAAAATGTTGTCTCAATTACAATATTTTACCCATTGTAAATTACAATTACTTTATGGTCCCCAGCTTTATCACTTGCTGACTGTGGAATCTTCGGTATGTCAGTCTCTGAATTTTAGTCTCTGCAACTCTGAAATGGAAGTAAGAATAATCGTCTTTTTTGTTGTTGAAAATCATATTTATGAAAGTAATGTAGCAATAAGAAAAATGATGATATAGTGTAGGTTATAAAGCCGGGCTTGAATGGTTAGAATGATATAAAAATATACAGATGAGAAATAGATGAATTAGATTAATAGGATTAAAAATAATTTTCCTTCCATTTTCCAAATTTTCTGTAAGATTATTTACTTCAGTTAAAAAAAAAAAAAGTACCTATTTTAAAATCCCATTTTTTTTCCCAGCCCAAACCCAGGGGGGTGGGCTTCTTTTCACTGACCTCCCTGCCCCTTCTATCAGGCAAAGTGACGATTCCAGGTTCAAGGATGGCTGGGAAAAGAAATAGAGACAAAGCAGCATAATATTGCTTGGAGTTTGGGGGTTAATATAAGATTGACTCTAGCACCCACATTTCCTACCTCCCCAGCCACCACTTCATTCCTTTACCCTGTAACCCCTGGATTAGTTAATTCTCATCTATATGGGCTAAGTATTGGAGCCAGTGCCATATTAAATTCCCATTATTTAAATAACTGGAAATCAAGGCTATCTGAGCTCGGAGGTGGTATAATCCAATTGTCAAGGGAGGTGGTCAAAACTAGGGATTTGAACCCATTCATTCCAGTTCGAACCCCCGATGAGGGTTTGCACTTCCACCCTAGATATACCGAATCAGAATTTACAGTTTAACAAGATCACCATGTGATTCTTATGTATAATAAATTTTGAGAACCACTGCTCTACTAGTAATAAGCCCTGGTGGCGCAGTGGTTAAAGCGGTCGGCTGCTAACTGAAAGGTCAGTGGTTTGAAACCACCAGTGGCTCCATGGGAGAAAGATGTGGCAGTCTACTTCCATAGAGATTTACAGTCACTATGAGTTGAAATCCACTTGCCGGCCGTGGGTTTGGTTTGGCTCTACTAGTGGTTCTCAGGATCGGTAGCCAACCAGCAGCATTAGCATCACCTCTAACCTGTTAGAAACACAAATTCTCAGCAGGAGTTCGATGAACAGACCCTGGTCAAAATGCATGGCTTGGAAACCCACCTCTACCACAGTTCTAGGGGAACAAAAGCATTTTGTCCTAACTACTTCACAAGGGCTGATATGAGACCCTGTAGGAGAAAGTATTTTGGGAACTGTCAAATCCTATGCAAATGTAAGTTACTGTTAGAATAAAAAAGATTAAGTCAAGTCCCATTATCACTCTAAATCAAAATATCGTCTCAGTATGTGTAAAGAGAATAAATGTGACATTTATAGTAGAAATTCAGAAAGAATAGTAAATCTAAATATTCTGTGAGATATTTTAATTCACAAGTTAGTATCTTGAGGGCAAATTTCTCTGGGGTAAAGAAACCACTTAAGCCAAATTTTGTTGTCTTCTTAAAATGCTGAGGATAATCTTGTGCTGATGTCAGATTTGTGAAAAGTAGGTCCCTGGATGGCACAAGCAATTTGCACTTGGCTACTAACTGAAAGATCGGTAGTTGAAACCTACCCAACAGCACCGTTGAAGACCTGGAGATCTGCTTCTAACTGAAAGATCGGTGGTTGAAACCTACCCAACAGCACCGTGGAAGACCTGGAGATCTGCTTCTGTAAAGATTACAGCCAAGAAAACCCTACAGAGCAGTTCTACTCTGTAGTCCATAAGATTGTCATGAGTCCAACTTGACAGACACAGGTTTAGGGTGTGAACAGTTAATGGTGAAAAACTGTGTCTGCCCTAAGATCGAATGGGGACATGGAAAAATGCCAACAGTTATCAGATGCAGGTTAAAGAGTCGGCACCCCAAAGGGCAGTAACAGGAGTCCAGAGCAGGGCTGGGCCCACGAATCTATCTACCATATAGAGTGCATAGTCCATGCAGCCCACGGGGTCAGTGACAGAATTTCAGAAATAGAGAGGTCTGCCAGAGCCCTCCATGAAGAATATATGAAACTGAAGATCAGAAGCAATGTCCACAAAAGAAACCTGGCAATCAAGAACAGGGTTTTTTGGTTGGGCAGTCCATATAGCAGCCAGCAGCACAGAGTCAAACTTTGTCTGTGGTACTGCTTTTTCTTTTTTTCTTTAAAAATTTCCCTTCCCTCAATAGTATGCTGTTATTTTAACAGTTATACAATCCTTGATCGGTGAGAGATGATTGATATATCAAATTGATTCTTTTTTTCTCCAGATTGTCTCTTTTTTTAATTATTAAAAAGTGCAGGCTCTACAATCCAGAAATATCCACTCTTCGGGATACATTGTGGAGAAACTCTTACACATGTGCACTACAAAATATATTGTTGTTAGGTGTCATTGAGTCGGTTCGGACTCATAGCGATCCTGTGTACAATAGAAATAAACACTGCCCAGTCCTGCACCATCCTCACAATTGTTGTTATGCTTGAGCCCATTGTTGCAGCCACTGTGTCAGTTCATCTCATTGAGGGTCTTCCTCTTTTTTGCTGGCCTTCTACTTTACCAAGCATGATGTCCTTCTCCAGGGACTGATCCCTTTTGATAACATGTCCAAAGTATGTGAGACATAGTCTCGTCATTCTGGCTGTACTTCTTCCAAGACAGATTTGTTTATTCTTTTGGCAGTCCATGGTACATTCAGTATTCTTTGCCAACACCGAAATTCAAAGGTGTCAATTCGTCTTCAGTCTTCCTTATTCATTATCCAGCTTATACATGTATATGAGGTGATTGAAAACACCACGGCTTGGGTTAGGGGCACCTTAGTCCTCAAGGTGACAGCTTTCCTTTTCAATAGTTTAAAGAGGTCTTTTGCAGCCAATTTGCCCAATGCAATGTGTCTTTTGATTTTGATTTCTGCTGTTTCCACGGGTGTTGATTGTGGAACCAAGTAAAATGAAATCCTTTACAACTTCAATCTTTTCTCCATTTATCGTGATGTTGCTTAATACAATACGGCCTACACTAATTACAAAACATATATAAAAAATATTTACAGCAGCATACTATGTGATCAGAAAAAAATGGAACATCCGATAACCTAACTGTCCCAGAGGAGAAAGAATAAATAAATTATGGCAGGTGCATACAATGACCACACAGCAATGAAAATGAACAAACTGGTTATATACATTGACATGGATACAGGAGGTTGCTATGGTGGCCCCCCTAAAAGATATGTACATGTCATAGCCCCCAGAACCTGTTAAGTGTGACCCTATTTGGAAAAATGGACTTCATAGATGTAATTAAATTAAGGATCTGAAGATGAGATAATCCCGGACTATGTGGGTCAGCCCTAAATCCAATGACAAGCGTTTTAGAAGAGACAGAAGACACAGACCGAAAGGAGAAGGTCATGTGAAGATGAAGGCGGAGACTGAGTTATGCAGCCAGAAGTCAAGGAACGCCTGGAGCCACCAGAAGCTGGAAGAGGTAAAGAACAGATTCTCCTCTAGAGACTCAAAGGGAGTACAGCCGGCTGACACATTAATTTAAGACTTCTGGCTTCCAGAACTGTGAAAGGATAAATTTCTGTTTTAAGCCAGCACATTTGTGGTAATTTGTTACTGCAGCCCTACAATGGGTGAATTTCACAATCATAAAATTGGATGAAAAAAATCATTACACACAAAAAAGATACCATCTAAATAAAGTTTTAAAAATATTTATATTGGTACTTGATATTATTTATAGTTTTTTTTATAGATACATATATATTGATAAAAGCATAAAAAAAGGAATGGGAATGATACATACCAAATTCGGGGATGGAAACCTCAGAGTGATGGGAAGGAAGGAGATACAATTACGCTGTACAGAGGCTTCATCGGTATTTCTTCAGCTGAGTAGTACAGTCAAGCATGATCAATATCATGTTATTACACCACTGGGAAAAATTTACATATTTCATAACAACTATATTGAAAATAAAATTTAAAAGAAAGAAAAAAAAAAAAAGGAAGACTTTACAGTTCTTTGAAGGTGGGGATAATGCATGACCTTTGGAATGTCAGCCAGAATGACACGTATTTGATTTGGGGCATATGTGCCTCCTGATTCTTAATAAGCAGATGAAAATCACTTTGTTAATATTCAGTGTTCTGATGTCGTTTACAAATAATTCCAATAGTAACCTTTTTCATTGGAAAAACAGTAACCTTTTCATTGGCACCTGTACAGTGCCGACTCTGATTACTCCCTGCAGATATTGCTTTGCTAAAAATTAATATATCATACTTTCTAGAATGACAGACTGTGGGCTGGAATAAGAAAAACAGTAATTTGTAAGATGGAGTAATTACTGGAGGATCCAGGTATTATTTGCTGACTTTCTTCTTCTTTGTTCTCAAGCCAACAAAATTATCCAGTCCACATTCCCCAGGTCTTTTACTAGCCTTAATCTTAGGTTGTCTATCAAAAACAATACTGTTGTGGATTAATAAACACCACAAACCCATAATAAACTGCACAGGACCTTCGTCTTCCTAGGTAATAAGTGAGCTCTGCTGGAGCATTATCAAAGTGTGACTGGCTGACTAGAGGCAGCTAGCTGGGCTGCTGATCACTTGTTCCCTTACCGCCTGAAGTTGCCTTACTGACTGCGCTCTTGATAACAGCCACCAGGTGGCAGCAACTCCACGGCTGCCAACCAGTGGCCTGTAAGGGCTACCAAAGCCGCCATTGACTTCCTCATCACCAATAAGGTGCTTCCGGTTTCAAAATTAGATTTGGTTGTTTCTTTTAGTTCTGGGATTTATAAAAATATTGCGATCATTTTTAATTAAAAATCATTCATGTTTAATCATAACAAATTAATTACAAATTATTAAGTATGACAGTACTTTTGATATCTAGTATAAGTGGCCTCATTCTTTTTTTTTGTACAGCTGATGGTGAAATACGTTATTATTCTAAAAAATCATGCCCATTTCCCAAAGTACACTAGGCGTGTGAACATTTTAAAATAATGACGTACATGTATATTGGAAGGTACAGTGGTTGTCAGACATCTACAATATTCAAAGAGAAACAGATCAATGTTCCAAACAATTAGAATTTAATAAAGGCCAGGATCACCTGACAGTAAGTAGATTACAAATGGTTTCAGTGGTCTCTCTGGCAGAGCAGCATTACTAAACCCAGCCTCAGCTGAAAACTGTCACATCAAGACAGATTTGCTTATTTTGTCTTAACAGTGTCCAGATTTGGAAATTCTAAACCCTTGAGCAGCAAGCTCCCCAAAGGATGGCTAGAAAGGGGTCCTCAGAAATTTCTGTAAAGGAAGGCTCTCTCCCACCTCTCAGATGTAAACATTCTAACATACCAGAGATACATAAAGAAAAAGACAGGCTCATAAACTAGAGAAAAGCCTTCTCTAAGTTGAACATAAATGTGGAACATTAGAGACAACGTGGTGGGCAGAAACGGCACCGGCATTGCAGCCTGGGAACACAGATTTGAACCCTCTCCTAAGGTAGAATCTAGTATGTCTCTTCTGTATCATGGACTAAATAATACCTTTCCTACTGACCTCCCCAGGTTACTGTGAGACAATAGAACAAATAATCTAGGTGCTCAATAAATGTTTGGTGGATATTATTGAATTATGGTGAGAGAACTTTAAAAATTGTGCTTTACAGACAACACAAAATACATAATCATAAATAGATATTGTAGTAATGGTTTTTTTAAGATGAACAAATTATGAATATCCTTCCGTCCATCCTGAGCAGTGGTTCTCAACCCTGGGGAGCTGTTGTCGATTTTGTTTGTGGTGTTGGTTTGTGATTTAGGAGATCCCAGGTATTACAGAATAGAACTGCTCCACAGGGTTTTCTTGGCTATAATTTTTATGGAAGCAGATTGTCAGGCCTGTTTCTTCCAAAGAGCCACTGGGTGGGTTGGAATTGCCAACCTTTTGGTTATCGGCTGAGTGCAAACCATTTGCACCACCCAGGAACCTTCTCTGGAAAGCTTTTAATAAATCTCACTGCCCAGGGTTTTTGGGATGTAATCAATCCATTGGTTTTGTTGTTGGTTGGTTTAGGGCAAAAGTAAAGTTAGTGTCTTGGCAGCTAACAACAACAAACCAAAAACCTGTTGCCGCCTAGTCGATTCTGACTCATAGCAACCCTATAGGACACAGTAGAACTGCCCCCATGGGGTTTCCAAGGAGTGGCTGGGGGATTCAAACTGCTGACCTTTTGGTTAGCAGCCAAGCTCTTAACCAGGGCTCCCAACAACAACAAGGATGGCTATTATAAAAAAACTGGAAAATGACAGGTGTTGGCAAGGGTGTAGGGAAATCGGAGCCCTTGCCCACTAATGGTGGGATTGTAAAATGGCACAGCCACTGTGGAAACAGTTTGGTGGTTCCTCAAAAACTTAAACATAGAATTATCATATGACCCAGCAATTCCACTCCTAGGTATATACCCAACAGGCTTGAAAGCAGGGACTCAAACAGATACTTATACATCAATGTTCATTGCAGCACTATTCACAATACCAAAAGGTGCAAACAACCCAAGTGTCCATCAAGAGATGAATGAATAAACAAAAATAAAATGTAGTGTATATATATATTGCATATTATTCAGCCATAAAGAGAAATGGAGTCCTAATACATGCTACTATGATATGAATGAATCTTGAAAACATTATGCTGAATGAAGTAAGTCAGACACATAAGAACAAATATGATCCTATTTATATGAAATATCTAGAATACGCAAACGCATAAAGATCAAAGTTTATTAGTGGTTGCCGGGGAGGGGGGAGTGGGGGAGGGGTAATACTGCTAAGAAGCACTGAGTTTCTGTTAAGGGTGATGAACACTTTGGAAACAGATAGCGGTGATGTTTGCACCACGCGATGAATGTAATTAATGCCACCGAACTGTACATGCAAAGATGGTTGAAATAGCAAGTGCTTCGTTGTATATTTTTTTATCATAATAAAAAAGTAAGTTAGTGTCGTTATTGAATATTGGTTACAATTGAATCAGAGTGAACAGATCTGAGTTTCAAGTTGGAAAAAAATTCTATTTTGTATGACCAAAAATACAAGGCTTCTTTTTCTTTTTTATGACAATTAGTTTGTTTTTTTTTTTCCTTCTGGGCAAAAAAGAATGAGCCCTGGTGGCCCAACCCACCAGTTGCTCAGTGGAAGAAAGATGTAGCAGTCTGCTTCCGTAAAGATTATAGCCTAGAAAATCCTACGAGGCAGTTCTAGTCCGTCACGTGAAGTCACTGAGTTGAAAGCTGACTCACCAGCACCTAACAACAACGTGGTTATTAGATGCACCCTAATTTATTTAACCAATCCCTTGTTAACAGTGGTACGCTTCCAATTATTCTATTATTATAAAGAACCAAAAAAAAAACCAAACCAAACCCAGTGCCGTTGAGTCGATTCCAACTCATAGCGACCCTATAGGACAGAGTAGAACTGCCCTATGGAGTTTCCAAGGGAGAGCTTGGCAGATATGAACTGCCGACCTCTTGGTTAGCAGCTGTAGCACTTAACCATTACGCCACCAGGGTTGCCATTATAAAGAACATTACAGTGAATTCCTGAAACACAGTTTTTTTGCACAGAGCCTTGATCATTTGTTTGAATGATTCCCCCACGTTTAATGCTTACCCCTGATCAGTTGGGCAGACTTTCAGATGAATCAGTAAACAGGAGGATGAGATGCTTGATGCTACTGTCACAATCTAGAAGTGCCCTCCAGAACAGGCGGATTTCGAGGCCAATGCTGTTAAATAAAGCGGGCCAGACTTAACCCATAATATTCACTAGATCAGTGGTTCTTAAACATTAACATCCATAGGAATTACCTGTGAACCTCGTCAAAATGCAAGTTCTGGTTCAGTAGCTCTGGGATGGGCCCTGAGATTCTGTGTGTTTAACCAGCTCCCAGGTGATGTTGACGTTTCTGGTCAGTGCTAAGATAATGTCCCATTAAACTGAATATACCTGTTTCTCATCTTTGGGCTTCCTGATAGTGTAAAACACAATGCTTCCCACAAGTAAAGGGTGAGCGTTGAATTGAATATCTACTTTCAATAATGTGTTTATTCAGGCTAGTTCGTTTGGGCCCTGCTCTTCAAAGAAAAAGGTTTTTGTTTTGTTTTTTATTTTTAGCATGCTCTCCAATTTCCATGTTACTATAAGCAGCTTTTCTTTTAAGAGATAATCCAAGGTTTTATAGCTAAAATTGGTAATACATCAAGAATTCAAAAGTGAACAAAGCAGAAATACTTTTTCCTCCATTCATTATAGAAATATTTTGACTTTCATGGGTAGTGTAACTTGGAAATCTGAAGGGTAATGAACATGCTTAGTAATTGGGGGGTTTCCCAAGAAACACGACATTTTTGGCCAGGGAAATGACTTTGCAAATGGAAAAAATAAATACAGAAACACTTGTCAATTTTTTTGTTTCAACAAGATAATGTAAACCACTGTCTACTTTGAATATTGACAACACTTGGCGTTTAAATAACTTTTATTAAAAAAAGAACAATACAGGTTTATTATAAGAAATTTGGACAAGTTAATTAAAAAAAAAAATTATCTCTAAATCCAGAGATAACCACCATTAACAGTCTATTGCAAACATCCCCAAGCACCTCAGCAAGTTAGGAAAATCCTCATTTCATCTCTGGTTCACAAGCTCCTATACCTCACTTCCAGGCACAAATCTCCAATTTTTCTGCTTTTTATCCTAGGAAGTAGGTATAGTAAACCCAAGACATTCTTAAGACCTATTTCTTCTCCCTATCCTTCATCCGCCATATTAAACGTGTTTTACTTGGGGGAAAATTATTACTAAATCATCTAAAACTTTATGATACTTATTTTCACAGTGAAATTATTCCACTTGTATCATAAGGGGAAATTTAATTGTTTAATGGTTTCTAGTTTTTTTCAAACATCAGTTTAGCAACCTTTCATTAGTGAGTTGGCAGCCCATACTATGTCAAGCTAATTAAATATATTAACCCTTGCATAACAGCTCACATACTGTGTTCAGTTAAAAGGATACTGCAGGATAATTATTGGAACTAACATTTGATTCCCCCACGCATCTGTCAGTTCATCTTATTGTGGGGGATTGTGTGTTGCTGTGATGCTGGAAGCTATGCCACTTACATTCAAATACCAGCAGGGTCACCCATGGTGGCCAGGTTTCAGCTGAGCTTCCAGTCTAAGACAGGCTAGGAAGAAGGAGCAGGCGGTCTACGTCTGAAAAAAATTAGCTAATGAAAAGCTTATGAATAGCAGCAGAACACTGTCTGATACACTGCCGGAAGATGAACCCCTCAGGTTGGAAGGCACTAAAAATGCAACTGGGGGTGGGCTGCCTTCTCAAAGTAGAGTTGGCTTTAATGACTTGGATGGAGTCAAGCTTTCCGGACCCTCATTTGTTGGTGTGGCATGACTCAAAATGAGAAGAAACAGCTGCAAACATCCATTAATAATCAGAACCTGGAATGTATGAAGTATGAATCTAGGAAAATTGGAAATCATCAAAAATGAAATGGAATGCATAAACATCGATATTCTAGGCATTAGTGAGCTGAAACGGACTGGTATTGGCCATTTTGAATTGGACAATCATATGGTCTAATATGCCAGGAACAACAACTTGAAGAGGAATGCCATTGCATTCATCATCAAAAAGAACATTTCAAGATCTATCCTTATATACAGTGCTGTCAGTGATAAGGTAATATCCATATGCCTACAAGGAAGATCAATTAATATAACTATTATTCAAATTTACGTACCAACCACTAATGCCAAAGATGAAGAAATTGAAGATTTTTACCAACTTTTGCAGGCTGAAACTGATCAAACATGCAATCAAGATGCACTGATAATTACTGGTGGTTGGAATGCATAAGTTGGAAACAAAGAAGAAGGATCGGTAGTTGGAAAATACGGCCTTGGTGATAGAAATGATGCCAGAGATTATACGACTGAATTTTGCAAGACCAATGACTTCTTCATTGCAAATGCCTTTTTTCACCAACATAAATGGCAAGTATACACATGGACCTCACCAGATGGAATACACAGGAATCAAATCGACTACATCTGTGGAAAGAGACGACGGAAAAGCTCAGTATCATCAGTCAGAACAAGGCCAGTGGCTGACTGCAGATCAGACCATCAATTACTCATACACAGGTTCAAGTTGAAACTGAAGAAAATTAGAACAAGTCAACAAGAGCCAAAGTATGACTTTGAGTATATCCTACCTGAATTTAGAGACCATCTAAATAGATTTGAAGCGTTGAACACTAACGACCCAAAGACCAGACAAGCTGTGGAATGACATTAAGGACATCATACATGAAGAAAGAAAGAGGTCATTAAAAAGACACAAGAGAAAGAACAGACCTAAATGGATGTCAGAGGAGACTCTGAAACTTGGTGTTGAACGGGCAGTAGCTAAAGCAAAAGGAAAAAATGATGAAGTAAAAGAACTGAACAAAAGATTTCAAGGGGTGGCTCGAGAAGGCAAAGCAAAGTATTCTGATGACATGTACAAAGACCTGGAGATAGAAAACCAAAAGGGAAGAACACGCTCAGCATTTCTCAAGCTTAAAGAACTAAAGAAAAAATTCAAGCTTCGAGCTGCAATACCGAAGGATTCCACAGGGAAAATATTAAACAACACAGGGAGCATCAAAAGAAGACGGAAGAAATACACAGTCACTATACCAAAAAGAATTGGTTGACATTCAACCATTTCAGGAGGTAACATATGATCAGGAACCTATGGTACGGAAGAGGCAAGTCCAAGTTGCACTGAAGACATTGGTGAAAAACAAGGCTCCAGGAATTGATGGAATATTAATTGAGATGTTTCAACAAAGAGATGCGGCACTGGAAGTGCTCACTCATCTGTGCCAAGCAATTTGGAAGACAGCTGCTACCTGGCCATCTGATTGGAAGAGATCCTTATTTATGCCTATTCCCAAGAAAGGTGATCCAACTGAATGTGGAAATTATCAAACAATATCATTAATATCACATGCAAGCAAAATTTTGCTGAAGATCATTCAAAAGCTGCTGCAGCAGTGTATCAGCAGGGAACTGCCAGAAATTCAGGCCAGATTTAGAAGAGGATGTGGAACCAGGGATATAATTTCTGATGTCAGATGGATCCTGGCTAAAAGCAGAGAATACCAAAAAGATGTTTACCTGTGTTTTATTGACTATGCTAAGGCATTTGACTGTGTGAATCACCACAAATTATGGATAACATTGTGACGAATGGGAATTCCGGAACACTTAATTGTGCTCATGAGGAATCTGTACATGGATCAAGAGGCGGTCATTCGAACAGAACAAGGGGATACTGCATGGTTTAAAGTCAGGAGTGGTGCGCGTCAGGGTTGTATCCTTTCATCAGACCTATTCAGTCTGTATGCTGAGCAAATAATCCGAGAAGCTGGACTATATGAAGAGGAACAGAGCATCAGGACTGGAGGAAGACTCATTAACAACCTGCATTATATAGATGACACAACCTTGCTTGCTTGCTGAAAGTGAAGGGGACTTGAAGCACATACTGATGAAGATCAAAGATCACAGCCTCCAGTATGGATTACACCTCAACATAAAGAAAACAAAAATCCTCACAACTAGACCAATAAGCCACATCATGATAAACGGATAAAAGATTGAAGGATTTCATTTTACTTGGATCCACAATCAACACCCATGGAAGCAGCAGTCAAGAAATCAAAAGACACATTGCATTGGGCAAATTGGCTGCAAAAGACGTCTTTAAAGTATTGAAAAGCAAAGATGTCACCTTGAGGACTAAGGTGCCCCTGACCCAAGCCATGGTGTTTTCAACTGCTTCATATGCATGTGAAAGCTGGACGATGAATAAGGAAGACTGAAGAAGAATTGATGCCTCTGAATTACGGTGTTGGCGAAGACTATTGAATATACCATGGACTGCCAAAAGAACAACAAATCTGTCTTGGAAGAAGTACAACCAGAATGCGCGTTAGAAGCAAGGATGGCAAGACAACATCTCACATACTTTGGACAGGTTATCGGGGGGATCAGTCCCTGGAGAAGGACGTCATGCTTGGTAAAGTAGGGTCAGCGAAAAAGAGGAAGAACCTCAATGAGATGGACTGACACAGTGGCTGCAACAGTGGGCTCAAGCATTGCAACAACTGTGAGGATGGTGCAGGACTGGGCAGTGTTTCCTTCTGTTGTGCATAGGGCCACTATGAGTCAGAACCAATTCGATGGCACCTAACAACATTTGATTAGTGCCTTAGACTTTACAGTGTATCCGTATACAGATATTTCACATGTATTTTATTATGTTGTCCCCATAGCAACTCTGTGAAATATTAGTTTTGTCTCTATTTTATAAGTGAGAAAACTGAGGTTCAAAATGCTAAAGGATTTGTTAAGATTCTCACATGCAGAGAGCGGCAGAACAGAGAAAGTGGTATATATTTTTTTCTACTACTACTTTCTGTTTGTAATTTCCTTATGAAAAATTTTCAGAATAAAGAAAAGCCTTCATTTAAAATGATAAGATTCATGTGGGAGCTCTCTGTACTCGTGTCTCAAATTTTCTGTAAATCTTAAACTGTTGTAAAATAATAAGTTTATTTAAAAGTTTAAAAAGGTAAGATACATAATCTTACAGTTGTCAAAATATCATTTTTACAAATGGTACTTTTCTCATCTCCATTTCTGTCTGTGCTGCTTTTAAAATCCTGTGAAGTACCATAACCACTGACCACCTGGTACTCCTGGTACTAAAGTCTGGACTGTTGAGTTCTTCCACCCAACAGACTAATTCATTCAGAATTCAGAATCTTAGGGTATAAGGAAGCATCTTTTTCAATGTGGCCAAAGACACAATTCCCCTCTGTTTCTAATTCAGCCCGAGATATGTGCTGGCATCAATAAATTGAATTCCACGCTCATGAAAAATAAGCATTACTAGGGATGATTCCCTTAGAACTCTGATTGTCCCTCCATTCCAAATTTAACGTGCCCACGCTTCCTCACTACCCAAGAACCCATAGCTTTGCCTTGGAATCTTCCCTGGAATTTCACAATGAGTGACTGGCAACTCTTCTGGTAAAAGCAGGGCTCCAGCCAAGATCAGGTCACTTGGCCTGCATAACGGCATTATACTTAAAACTACCACTCTCTGAGGAGTAGGAGTCCCTGGGTAGAGCAAACCATTAAGCTTCTTGGCTCCTAATCAAAAGGCTAGAGGTTCGAGTCCTCCCAGAGGCACCTAGGGAGAAAGTCCTGGTGACTCTGAGAAAGCAGCCATGGAGACTCCTACGGAGCACAGCTCCACTCGGACACATACGGGTTCCCACGAGTTGGAAATGACTTGACGGCAACTGGTTGGTTTTTAGGAATAAGAAGAATTAGCAGTGGTTAGCAAGGTCTTTTTGTTACAGGGTTCCAGTTTTGTCCATTCTTTTCCTTTCCATCTTCTGTCTTCTAAGGATACCAGATGGGTTTTTGGGATTTGGGGAAATAGAACTCTTAGGAAAGGGGAAGAGACTGAGGACAAGAAGCACTTGAGCTGGTATTGGTGGAGAAATTTCTATATGGGCACGTGGTCTCCTCTGGGAGTTTCTAGCTTCTTTTGCAGGTTGTTGTAACCATATGAATAAGTTCTGGCCAATGAGATGTGAACCAAAATAATGTGTGTAACTTTGGAGGTATCCTTTAAGAGAACAAGGTGTGTTTTCCCTTCTTCTTCCCTTTCTGCTACAGTAATGTGGGTGTGGGAATGAGCCACCTTGGTCACGAGGGCAACACCCAAAAGATGATGGAGCAACAATAGGGAAAAATCCTGGGCCCTCAACTACTTTGCAAAGGAAAGCCACTATGCTTTCACGTGAAAGAGAAATAAACTTCTAACTTGTCAAAGCCACTGAACACCATTTCCTACCTGCTTGAGTGGATTTTCTCCCAAAGCCAGTATCTGTGTCAGGCCCGGAAGTGCCTTTTAGACTCTGGGTCCTCCCAGCATACCCCACCCCGTATAATTAATTAGGCCAGGTTTAGGACACTGCATGTTGCAATGTATTCTGTACTTTCTCCTCTCTCCTGTTGTTTTCAGATATGCTGTCTGTGAAAAGCATTACACAATGTTCTTTTCCTCGTTCTCTGAGTTTTCAGTCAATCAATCTCTCTCTTTTGCTCTCTCTAAGGCTCTGTTATTAAGCTTGCCATCTTTGTGCTTGTTGGCATTAAGGCTGCAATTCTATGGTTCTACTGCTCATTCCAACTGACTTGTTGCACAGTAGAACAGGGCAATTTATCACCTTCAGAAAACTCTGTCCGCACTTACATAGGAAAAGGGCAGGCTCTCTCACATAAAATCACTAGACTACTTTCACAAGGAAAACAGTTTCTCACTGCCACATCTCATGACACAGTCACTCTTCGAAGAACCAGCTCCTGCAGGAAAGCTAGCAGTTGTGGGAGGTGGAAGGTCATTCACCCATGCCAGAGAAAATGGCATCTCAACACAGAGAACGATTAGTAATTCAGGAAAGCCATTGGCATCAGAAAGATGGCTCAAGAATTACAGTGGCATTTTCACAGGAGGGCAGAATATGGCAATGGGAAAATCTAAGAGCAAGCTGTATTATAAGAACTAGACAAGTAGTTGGTATCCGAGTGGTCTGTCAGCAGAAGTGGGACTCAGGCATCACGCAAAAGTTCAAGGACAGGACTCAAGGTCCTGGGAATAGTGATTCTCAACTTTATTGTGCCTCTCAGAATAAAGAAGCGTCAGCCCGAAATGGCAATAGTGCTGAGGTTGAGAAACCCTGCTCTACATGGATTAATGTTGACAGGCCAGGTCCCCTATCTCAGGGATGTCCCGGGTTCTGAGAAGCCAGCCAAGGCACAGGCTCAAGTACAGGAAAGTAAGGCCTCACCCCAATTGTCAAAGTTTGGCTGCAGGTCAGAGAAGCAAGCCTGAAACCCATTTATCAGAACTGGTGCACAAGGTCATAAGCAGACTCGGAGCAAAAGTGAATAATCCTGAATCACCAGGGTATCCCACTAGAACAGCTTAAACCCCACTAGAAAACTAGCAGGGTTGTTGCACAGCAGGGTTCTTAACCTAGTTCCATAAATGATTTGGGAACCAGGGGCAACCCATGTACAGATATAAGAGGACCTTGAACCTCCTCAAATTATATGCAAAATTATGTGTGTTTTTCCCTTTTCCTGGGGCAAGAATCCAAAGCTTCTCCTAGGATCTGAAAGTGGGCATAAAACCCCAAAAGGTCAGGAACCATTGCCGATGACCTAGGCTGAGTCTGTAAGAGGTGAGCGCAAGGTCTTCACTAAGGAAGAGGAAGGATGTAAAAATGAGGGATCAGCTAACAGCACTCATCATGCACCAAGTACTGCTCTAGGTGCCTTACTTGTATTAACACATATAATCTTCATAACCATCTTATGAAGCAGGTACTTTTTTCAAGCCCGTTTTAAAGATGAAGAAGCCAAAGCTAGAGAGCACATTTCTTGAGCCTCAAGTAAAATCTGCAAACTTGAAGAGAGATCATCCAACGCTACTGTTTTTTTTTTGAGTGCCATGAAAAGGTAGGAAAGGGCTGGATTATAAAATAATTTCTATTTCTTCTGGAGTGTGTTTGGTGATTTCTATTTTCTAGGCTAGTGGTTCTTGATGTTTAGTTACCTGGGGACTTGCTAAAAATGCAAATTCTTAGGCTAGAGGAACTCTCAGATTATTGAATCTCAGGCCAACTGTATCAGAATCTCTAGGGATGGGGTCCAACAACCTGTGTTTTAAAAAGCCCTCTGTTGTTGTTAGGTGCTGTCAAGTCGATTTCACCTCCCAGCAACCCCACGTGACAGAGCAGTACTGCCCCACAGGGTTTTCTAGGCTGTAATCTTTACGGGAGCTGATCGCCAGGTCTTTGCACCATGGAGTCGTCAGTGGGTTCAAACTGCCAACCTTTTAGTTAGCAGTCTAGTGCTTAGCCTTTATGCCACTGGGGCTCCTTTTAAGTCCTGTAAAGATTCGGAAGTTTTAGAAACACAGTCCTAGGAATTTGTGCATTTCACCTGTTTTCAAATTTATTGGCAAAGTTGTTATCTTTTGCGTTCCTTTAGCGTATGAGTTATGTCCTCTTTTCATTGCTAATATTGTTTATTTGCATTTTCTCCTTTTTCTTGGTCAATTTCTCTAGATGTTTGTAAATTCTATTTTTGTTGTTGTTTGCTGCCATCAATGCACAACAGGATCAGTCTGTTGTGATCCATCGGGTTTTCATTGGCTGATTTTTGGAAATAGGTCACCAGGCCTTTCTTCCTCATCTGTCTTAGTTTTGACAAACCAAAAACCAAACCTGTTGCTGTCAAGTCAATTCTGACTCATAATGACCCTACAGTACAGAGAAGAACTGCCCCATAGGGTTTCCAAGGAGCATCTGGCGGATTTGAACTGCTGACCTTTTGGTTAACAGCTGTAGCCCTTAACCACTATGCCACCAGGGTTTCTGTCTTAGTCTGGAAGCTCTGATGAAATCTGATGTGCATCACAGCAACACACAACCCTCCACTGACAGAAGGGATGCATTGGTGGGAAATCAAACTGGGACCTGGTCTCCTGCAAGGAAGGCAAGAATTCTACCACTGAGCCACCATAGCCCTCCGTCACTTTTTCTAGTCTTTACAAAAGACACATGTCCCTGTTCTTCATTTTCTATTCAGTTAATTTCTTTTATTATTTTCATCCTTCTACCTTCCTTTTGTTTAGTCTGTTGTTCTTTTCCTAACTTTTTAAGTTGGCTGATTATTTCATTTTTTTTTTAGGCTTTCTTATTTTTATTACTGTTTTTAAGCTATAAATTTCCCTCTGAATACCACTTTACCTCACAATAATGGTCAAGATAAAATTTTTGTGGAGCACGTACCGTTACAAGGTGCTATGCAAAATGTTTTATATGCATTGTTTCTCCAATCTTCACAAAACCCTAGGAGATGGGTACTATTATTACTCTTCATTTTATCAATGTGGAAATTGCAATGAAGGAAAATTAAGTAATTTCTCCAGGATCTCAAGGATAGATAGCATGCAGGAAAGCTGGGATTCCAATCAAAGTCTGCCTGAGTTCAAAATGAGTTATTGAACCATTTCAACGTGTTTTATGAAAAATGGGATATTTGAGCTGAGAGAGTAAGGAAAAAAATGACATCATCTGGCTTTAAAGCTTTAGAGTAAAAGGTAGCTCATAATTTGAACTACTAAAAAGGGAGAGAAAAGGATACAGGTTATTAAGGAAATAATAACAATCCAACCCAAACTCAGAGAATACGGTACAAGCTGCAGAAATCTGGAAAGCAGTAACAGGTGTTACCAAGACAGCCTGGGTTCCCAGGCTCTCTGGCAGAAAGAAACTTGCCTTTCTCTGCCTAATTCAAATTGTTATTAATTTGTGCATTCCTGGCAATATCAATTTATGAAAAAATAATTTTTAATCCAAATGGCTATATTTGTAATGTACAGTCACATCACTGACAAACACATTTTTACCCTAAAATAAAATAGTCTCTTCGCTAATCCCAGACCTTGGCTTCAAGCCCACTGGCTTCTTTGCTTTTATTATTTGCAAGAGAATCCAGAATTCAGAGTGAATAAAAGAGCCGAACAGGAATATAACTCCTGATAATATTGTCTCTGTGCCTTGTGCACTTATCCTTTTTGTCACTCCCCAGGGGAAAAGCAGTTATTCTTACTTATGCTAAATCCAGTTGTTCCCCACGGCAATCATGTAAATCTTGGCACCAAGCACTCGGCAGAATAAAAAGTCAATGCAGTGGGAGGTGTGCACAGAGAGCAACAGGTGGCCCCGAAGCCCCAAACTGTTCCATCCATTTTATCCTAAAAATAAAGAGTTCTATTCATCAAAAACTTTTATATATTCCTGTGATTTTTCTTACAAAAAAAGCCAACATGGTATGCAGGCAAAGAATAACAACTCTGGGTTCACAAACCATGCCGTCTTTTCATTTCCCAGAGTAAGCAAATAATCTAGGAAGAGGACAAGCGGGAGAGGCTCCGTGTCGACTGTATTCGCCAGACAAAGACCGTCTCCTGCAAAAAGGGATCTGAGCTCAATTAGACATCCAAGTTCTTCAGTTTGAGGGACACGCTTCCTTTCCTGCAGGTCCAAAATGAATCACCCAAAGCCTAATTGTGAGAGATTTCATAACTTTGTTTCAATGTGATTTCTAAGTATCACAGATTTCTTGTCATTTCTTCTCAGTAAAAGCGAGTTGATTACTTAGGAATCACCAGAATTTAAAGATTTAAGCCTTACTCTCCCAGTCTCTCCTGTTTCCTCCCAAACTTTAAAAACAATTAATCCTCTTTCTGTTGTTAGTCCAAATTATTGTATGCTTTAGAACGTTTCCTTTACTAACACGATAAACGAAAAATACCCCCCCCCGCAAAAAAAACCAGTGCCGTAAAGTCAATTCCAACCCATAGCAACCCTATAGGACAGAGTAGAACTGCCCCATAGAGTTTCCAAGGAGCATCCGGCAAATTCAAACTGCTGACCCTTTGGTTAGCAGCCATAGCACTTAACCACTACACTACCATACGATAATATTAGCTAAAAATTTTAAAGAGTTAACAAAAATCACAATCCCACTCCACTAAAAAGTCATTTGGTTTCCATTTCCCAGGCCCCCTCTCTCCTAAATTTGTAAGCATTTAGTCTTACATAGCTATAATCCTAGCATAGATTGGATGTTTTAAATCCCTAATATTTTCTTGCATCCTGTCTTCTGTTTTTCTCTTCATTCATATCTTCCTCAAGGATTGTCAGAGAAGGAAAACAAAAAAATCTAAACCAGTCTTTTAGTTATTTTACTAGATGTAATTGCCCATGCCCATCAATAGTCAGTTTGGATAGACGTTGAAAATACTGGTAAAAATGAGGCAGGTACATTATCAATGGATTTCACTTAATCTTACATGTGAAATTGAAAGATTTGGCTATACAGAAAAATCTAGTAAGGGTGATAGTTCAAGGACTAGTAGTGCTTTGGATTGGATCATGTTTCCTGTGGACAGAGTGATGGCATACGTCTCACACTGTGACTGAGGAAATCTATACTGTGAACTATCCTAGAGCCCAAACGTCAGCATTATAAAGGAACTTTCTACACTGTGTTGCTCAGGTTGCAAGAAACCTCATCAAGACACCTCAAGCATTCAAATATAGCAGATAACATATTTTGTTTTTTTCTCCATCACAGGAATTTGTGTGTGTGTGCATGCGTGTGTGTGCGCACGCACGCTTTAGGTGAAAATTTACAGCTCAAGTTAGTTTCTCATACAAAAATTTATACACACGTTGTTATGTGACCCTAGTTGCTGTCCCTATAATGTGACAGCACACTCCCCCTTTCCACCCCACATTTCTCTTGTCCATTCAATCAGCTCCTATCCGTTTTTGCCTTCTCATCTCACCTCCAGACAGGAGCTGCCCATTTAGTCTTATGTATCTACCTGAATTAAGAGCACACTCTTCACGAGTATCATTTTATGCCTTATAGCCCAGTCTAATCTTTGTCTGAAGAGTTGGCTTTGGGAATGCTTTTAGTTCTAGGTTAACAGAGATTCTGGGGACCATGTCTTCTGGGGTTCCGCCAGTCTCAGTCAGAGCATTAAGTCTGGTCTTTTTACATGAATTTGAGTTCTGCACCCTACTTTTCTCCTGCTCCGTCAGAGACTCTTGTGTTCTCTGTCAGGGCGGTCATTGGTGGTAGCTGGTCACCATCTAGTTCTTCTGGTCTCGGGGTCATGGAGTCTCTGGTTTATGTGGTCCTTTTTGTCTCTTGGGCTAATATTTTCCTTGTGTGTTTGGTATTCTTCATTCTCCTTTGTTCGAGGTGGGTTGGGACCAAATGATGCATCTCAGATGGCCACTCACTAGCTTTTAAGACCCCAGATGCCACTCACCAAAGTGGGATGCAGAACACTTTCTTAATAAACTTTGTTATTCTAATTGACCTAGATATCCTCTGAAACCATGGTCCCCAGATCCCCGTCCTTGCTACTCTGTCCCTCGAAGTATTTGATCAACCACTAGAATTTTAAGATTTATTGATATAACCCCCCCCAAAAAAAAGCCCAAACCAAACCCGTTGCCATCGAGTTCGACTCATAGTGATCCTACAAGAGAGACTAGAACTGCCCTATAGGGTTTCCAAGGAGCACCTGGTGGATTTGAACTGCTGACTTTTTGGTTAGCAGCCGTAGCTCTTAACCACTACACCACCAGGGTTTCCATTGAAATAACAGATACAGTTAACTTCACAAAGATGCAGACCTAATTTCTTTTTAAAATATTAAGAGAATACAACAGTACCTGTTTCAAGTTTAAGTTTAAACTCTACTATTTAGTCAGTATTTACAGTATTTGATGTGAGCAGATAACATTTTGCAGTATCAACTGAAGTTTTCTCCTCAACCTTTCTTGTAACCATTACACTTCATCCCCTTTCAGACAGCAGATAACTTCCTATGCTCAATGTCTTTAGGAAACGAGTGCATGAAGCCAAGAGGAAAAAAATCATTGCTCAGCTTTGAGTTCTAACTTAGACTCCTAAAACTAAGAGCAGAAAAAAAAATTTAGTCATGGAAGTAAGTTTTCTGATGAAGGAGAGCCAGACTGGTTGAAAGAGGCAAGTCTCATATTCCCTTAAAGGGCTCAATACCACATAGCCTTATGCAGCAAAGCACAGAGAGGGGAATACTGTAGAACACAAAAGAGCAGTTTACCTGCCTATCAAAAGTGAGTTTTGAGCAGGGGTGAGAAAAGAGATTCCAAGATAACTCATCTAGGACTTGGGTTTCACCCAACCAATCATGTGTGGTAGAGTGCAGAGTATTAAATAAAACCTAATATTTGCGGGTCTCCCTGGACAGACAGAGCCATGCTTGGCCCCCAGGGTTGCAGTTGGGGAGTGTGCAAGCCTCAGAAAGAAGGGCTGCATGCAGCACGGCTCAAGAGCAGAATAGTAGTTATGGCCAGACAGGCGTCCAGGCAGACTCTAGGTTTCCTATAACTAGATTAGGACATCTTCTCATCTTCTTTCTGAACCCAGCATGGTTTGGGGAATGCAGCCCAAAGTCTTTGACCCTCCAAAAGAAAGTAGAGATAACTACATTGGCCATGGAAGGGAAAAGATTTCATTGGGGTGGGGGGAAGAGCCAGAGTGTGGAGCCAGTCTTAGAGCTTTTAGGTTTAGAGGTACCAACCAGGAATGGAAGAAAGATCACTCAGGGTCACATGAGCCTCCAGGCACTTACAAGTGGAGCTAAAGAGCTTTGGAACACTTACCCAGCAGGGCAGATGCCGGCAGCGAGGGCTAAGGGGCTGACAGGCCAAGGAACTACAAAGCAGAAGCTGAAGAGACAAGAACACAGGAAACAGAGCTGCCTCAGTCTCAAAGGATAGGGCCACAACCTCTGGGGTCTCAAAGGGTGGGGCCATGGCCTCTGAAGTTTCAAAGAGTAGCGCCACTGTCTCCAAGGTTTCAAAGAGTCAGATCTTCACCAGCTCAGGTCTGGAGTGTGGGGCTGCTGTTCACAAGTGCCAGCAGAATGGGGCCAGATCTGCTGTCCAAAACATAAACGGCAGGGCTGCCATGCCCAAGACGCAGAAGAATGGGGCCTGCTAGAGTTGAAGGGTTAGAGTCACCACTCAGATGGACTAGGAGCATGGGGCCGTCCAAATGTGACAGAGCAGAGTTGTTCCAGTGGGCCTGGAAGGCGGAGTTGAAGCCCAGGGCCAAGGGTCCTCCATCCAGAGTGTGGCCAGTACCCAGAGTCTGGAGGGCAGGGCCATTGCCTAAACGGTCCGAGAGAACAGAGGGTTATTTTCAAGCCTTGAGGCTAATGTAATGTGCTCTGTTGACTTGCTTGGTGCCTGTTACCCCTTCTTTCCCTACAATTTCTCCTATTTGTAACAGAAATGTCTAGCTTGTACCAGTTCCGCCACTGTACTTTGGAAGCAGATAACTTGTATTCTAGAGTTCACAGATGAAGAATTTTTGGATTTGGGACGTGGAGTTGATTTAAGGCTTTTGCTATGATACAATGAGGTGAATGTGTTTTACATGTGACAAGGACATGAATTCGGGAGGGAGGCTAAAGGGCAGAATGTTATGGATTGAATTGTGTCCCCCAAAAATGTGTATCAACTTGGCTAGATTGTGTTTGTCCACCATTTTGTCATCTGATGTGATTTCCCTTTGTGTTGTAAATGCTATCTCTATGATCTTAACGAGGCAGGATCAGAGGCAGTTATGTTAATGAGGCAGGACTCAGTCTACAGGGTTGGTTGTATCTTGAGTTAATCTCTTTTGAGATATAAGAGAAGTGAGCAGAGAGACAGGGGTACCCCATGCCACCAAGAATGAAGAACCAGAAAGGGAGTGGATCCTTTGGACCTGGGGTCTCTGCGCTGAGAAGCTACTAGATCAGGAGAATATTGATGACAAGGACATTCCCCCAGAGCTGACATAGAGAGAGAAAGCATTCTCCTGGACCTGGCACCCTGAATTTGGACTTCTAGCCTCCTAGACTGTGAGAGAATAAATTTCTCTTTGTTAAAGCCATCCACTTGTATTTCTGTTATAGCAACATTAGATAACTAAGACAGGGACGATGGACATTACACAGAACAAAGTTTCCTCCTGGTGCCAGGACCCTATGTAAATTCCTACTCCCCAACACCTGGGAATTTATATCTCTCCAGAGAGAAAGGAAGAAGGGGAAGAGGATAATTCCATGTTTGACGTGTGTTTATTCAAAAGAGAGTGAGTTGAAACCAAAGACTACAGTTAAGTTAGAAAAACACCACCTTTGTACATATGAGTTCTGGGACTCTAAAATTCATACCAGCTATATAAGGCTGGAAAAATCTGGTAGCACAGAGGTTAAGAGCTACAGCTGCTAAACAAAAGGTCGGTAGTTCGAATCTACCCGGCACTCCTTGGGAACTCTACCGGGCAGTTCTACTCTGTCCTATAGGGTCGCGATGAATCAGAATCGACTCAACAGCAATGGGTTTGGTTTTTGTCTATAAAGCTAGATGTGCAAGGAGATCGGAAATAAAATAATCCAAGTAACTAGACCTTAGGAAAAACAGAATGGGTAGTTCAGTTGGGCCACAGGGGCTTCTCCCTAGTGTTTGGTCATTAATGTGATTCAATGTCTTCCTGTGTATTTGCTCTCTCCTCTTCCAACTGGGCAGATCAGTTTCCCTAGAGAAGGAATCATATTGGCCCAGCTGTCTGTTCACTCCAAGCCTCACCTTCTCAACCTACCCTCCTCACCCTCAATCCCCGCATATATAGACACACTTTATGCATAAAGACTAGCTAAAGTTGAGTGAGGCAAACTTGAGAAATGATATTCTCAGTATCTATAGTTGAAATATGGAAACCCTAGTGGCATAGTGGTTAAGGGCTATGACTGCTAACCAAAAGGTTGGCAGTTTGAATCCTTGGAAGCCCTATGGGGCAGTTCTACTCTGTCCTATAGGGTCTCTATGAGATGCACTGGGTTTTTTTTTTTTTTGGCATAGTTGAAATATGGGAGGAAAATACCCACTGTGCAAGTCAAAGGATGTCCCTCAGTTAGCTATTATCATCAGTATATTAGATCAGATTACATTAGAACAAAACCTTGGCCTACACTTTTCTTTATTATTCTATTTGAAACTACGTTTTTTTACCTTCCTTGGGAATTTTCTAATCATCCTCTGTAATTATTCCAAACATGTAAATCCCACCTCTCTAAGAAGACCAGAAAATCCTTTAGTTTTTCTTATGTTTCTTTTGGACCTTCCACAGACTCTGGGAGAAGGTTAAACACATAGAAAATGCTCAAATGATAGAATATTTTCAATTACTCATTTGCTCTGGTAGACATTTACTAAATTATATTGAAAGTTTAGTAAATTGAATTGAATTTATTTAATTGAATTAAGATTTCCAATTAAGAAGGCAGTAATTATTTGAAATATACTGGAACTTTACTAATAGGCACCTCCATCCAGAGCAGTTAAGCTCTGTGCTTGCAGTCTCCTAAACACCTTTTTATTAACTATAACCTGCTATAACAGAAATACCACATGTGGCTGGCTTTAACAAACAAATTTATTTTCTCACAGTTTAAGAGGCTAGAAGTCCAAATTCAGGGTGTTGGGTATGGGTCTAGGGGAAGGCCATCCTCTCTCTGTCAGCTCTGGAGGAAGGTCCTTGTCTCTTCTGAGCTTCTGTTCCTGGGCAATCTTCATGTGGCTTGGCATCTCTCTTCCCCCATCTCTGCTTGCCAGTGTGTTTAATCTCTTTTATACCTCAAAAGAGATTGACTCAAAATAAACCCTATACTAATTCTGCCTCATTAACATAACAAAGAAAATTAATTCCCAAATGAGATTATAGCCGCAAGCATAGAGGTTAGGATTTACAACACATATTTTTGAAGGACACAATGCAATCCATAACATTCCACCTCTTGGCCCCCCGAAATTCATGTCCTTGCCACATATAAAACACGTTCACCCCCTCACATCATCACAGAAGTCTTAAATCAACTCCAAGTCCAAAATATCATCTTCTGAAGCATCTAAATCAAATATGGGTGAGACTTTAGGTGCATTCCATCCAGGGGCAAAATTATTCTTCACCCGTAAACCTGTGAAATCTAGAATACGAGTTATCTGCTTCCAAAGCCCAACACTCCAGAATGGAGTTGGTGAAGATCAGACTCTTCGAAACCCAGGAGGCTGCGGCCCCACCCTTCAAGATCCAGGTGACTGTGTCCCCACCTTTTGAAGCCCCAGAGGCCATGGCCCCACCTTTTGAGACTGAGGCAGTTCTGCTTCCCATGCTGTTCCCAACAGTTCTGCTGATCTCTGAGCTGCTCCAGGGATGGTTCTTTTCCTCTCTTGGAGGACAACAGATGTAGCTCCTTGGCCTGTTTCCTGACTGAAGAATTCCAAGAGGCAGGCAGTTTTCTTTTCTTTCATCCCGTCCCTGTCCCCTTCAGTCTAAGCTGATGGGTTTTCTGCTGTGGCAGTTGATTAGATTTATCAGTCACAGGCTTAATCTACTTAACAAAAGACTGAGTCACCAAGTCCTTGGTGAGCATTTTAGGGCATGTCTACTTAGTTTGTACAACAGAATTTTTCAAATCTTTAAGTTCTGTTTTCATTTTGCACAGTTCATTTTCAAGTCCATCTCTTTCCTCTCACATTTTACTGTAAGAGGAAAGGAGAAGCCATGTGGCCCCTTTAAGATCTTGCTTAGAAACCTCCTCAGCTAGATATCCCTGCTCATCATTTACAAGTTCCACCTTCCACCAAAGATTTGAACATAATTCAGGCAAGTTCTTTGAAACTACATAAAAAGCTTCACCCTTCTTCCATTGTCCAATCACATCTTCATCATTTCTTTTTAAAGCATCAACAGAAGCATGTTTAATGTCCACATTTCTAGCAACTTCCTGCTGCTGGCACCATAGGTATTCTCTGAGGATAGAGATTTTCTGTAAGGCTCTCCTCACTTCCTTCTGAGCTCTTGACAGAATTGCCTTTAATGTCCATAATTCTACCAACAGTCTCTTCAAGAAATATAAGCTTTTACTATTAGGCTCCTTAAAAGTCTTCCAGCATCTACCCATTACCCAGTTCCACATTTTAGGTATCTGTTAGAGCAGCACCCCACTCCTGGTACCAAATTCTATCTTAGTTATCTAGTGCTGCTATAACAGAAATACCACAAGTGGATGGCCTTAACAAACAGAAATTTATTTTCTCACAATTGAGGTATTGTCCGAATTCAGTGAGACAGCTCTAGGGGGAGGCTTTTGCTCTCTCTGGATCCTACATCCAACTCATCATCCTCTGATCTTCAGTTCTTGGGATGTGAGCCAGCAGCCTGCAGCCTGACCTGCAGATTTTGGGATTTACCAGTTCCCACAACTCCATAAGCCAGCAGCCTTCCGCCTAACCTGCCGATTTCGAATGAGTCAGTCCCTGCAACCACGAGAGTTAGAAGAATCCTCCAGCCTGACGCCTAACCAACAGATTTGGGACTTACCAACCTCCACAACTGTGTGAGCCATTTCCTTGAGATAAATCTCTCTCTCTGTCTCTCTATAAATATACACACCTCACTGGTTTTGCTTCTCTAGAGAACCCAGCCTAAGACACCATATCATTATCACACATACACAAAAAATTAACCATAAGTCCTTAGTATCATCAAATATTCAGTGTTCAAACTTCCCCAATTGCCTCATTAATGATTTTTCAGAGTTTTTACAGTCAGGATCCAAATGAGGTCTATGCTTTGCATTTGGTTGATGTTTCTAAGTCTCTTTTAATGTTTAGGTTCTTCCTTTCACCTTTTTTCTGCTTGTAATTTATTTATGGAAGAAATAGGTCATTTGTCCTGTAGGGTTTTCCATATTCTGGATTTAGCTGACTGCATCCCTGTACTGTGTTAACTCAGAACCTTGGTGGCTCAGTGGTTAAGAGCTTGGCAGCTAACCAAAAGGTCAGCAGCTTGGTTCCACCAGCTGCTCCTTGGAAGCCCTTTGGGACAGTTCTACTCTTTCCTATATGGTCACTATGAGTTGGAATAGACTTGATAGCAACAAGTTTTTTGGTACTGTGTTAATCATGTTCTTTAGGCTCCTGTACTTCCTGCAAACTTATAGTTTAATTTTCAGCTCTCCCAATAGTACTTTTTGTGATGATGGAAATGTTCTGTATCTGTACCTGTGGTATTGTAATAATCTGACTGAGGAATTGAATTTTTCATATTATTTTATTTTTATTAAATTTAAATAGCCACAAGTAGTGCCTACCTTATTGGAGAGCACATAAAGGTTAATTTAATTTAAACTTAAATAGCCACATGTAGCTAGCGGCTACTCTACTGGACAGCACATAGATTAAGTTTGATTGTTTAACAAGAATAGTTCATAAGTGGTGCTATGAACTTCCACCTGGAGGTGCAAAGTGTCTGATTATCTCTCTTTTTATGTTAACAGATTTGGTGATTGTTGTGTATATCTATTAATTCATTCGAGAATGTCAAAATGGTCATATTCCATCATTCCTTCCTTATTAGTTTAAATCCTCGATCAAGAGAAGTTTCCTCTTGTCAACAATTTGATTGTCTTGAAACATAATTTATACAGTGTCCCACAAAAAAATTTTTTTTTTAATTTTTATTGTGCTTTAAGTGAAAGTTTACAACTCAAGGCAGTCTCTCATACAAAAATTTATATACACTTTGCTATATAATCCTAGTTACTCTCCCCCTAACTAGACAGCATACTCCTTCCCTCCACTCTCTATTTTCATGTCCATTCAGCCAGCTTCTGACCCCCCTCTGGCCTCTCATCTCCACTCCCAACAGAAGCTGCCCATATGGTCTTATGTGTCTACTTGATCCAAGAAGCTCACTCTTTACCAGTATCATTTTCTATCCCATAGTCCAGTCCAATCCCTGTCTGAACAGTTGGCTTTGGGAATAGTTCCTGTCTTGGGCTAACAGAAGGTCTGGGGACCCTGACCCTTGGGGTCCTTCTAGTCTCAGTCAGACCATTAAGTCTCGTCTTTTTACAAGAATTTGAGGTCTGCATCCCACTTCTCTCCTGCTCCCTCAAGGGTTCCCTGTCAGGGCAGTCATCGGTTGTAGCTGGGCATCATCTAGTTCTTCTGGTCTCAGGCTGATGTAGTCTCTGGTTTATGTGGCCCTTTCTGTCTCTTGGGCTCATAATTACCTTATGTCTTTGGTGTTCTTCATTCTCCTTTGTTCCAGGTGGGTTGAGACCACTTGATGCATCTTAGATGGCCACTTGCTAGCTTTTAAGACCCCAGATATCACTCTCCAAAGCTGGATGCAGGGTGTTTTCTCAATAGATTTTATTATGCCAATTGACTTAGATGTCCCCTGAAACCATGGTCCCTAAACCCCTACCCCTGCTACGCTGGCCTTCAAAGCGTTCAGTTTATTCAGGAAACTTCTTTGCTTTTGGTTTAGTCCAGTTGTGCTGACCTCTCCTGTATTGTGTGTTGTCTTCCCCTTCACCCAAACTAGTTCTTATCTACCATCTAATTAGTGAAAACCCCTCTCCACCCCCCATAACCATCAACGAATATTTTCTTCTCTGTTTAAACTATTTAGGAAAAAATCTTTTAGTGCAATGAGACAGAGACATAATATGCTGACAATGCTATCTAATTTTAATCTGGACTTCTAACAGCTATGTTTTTAAGAAAAACATGTTTTTCCTTAGTGGTCAAAACCAGGATGTGAAGCCACATGCCCTGAGGGGTCTTGACCATGACACCATCTGCACCCCTCAAAATACACATACTCAGGAAGACTGTTGTCTGGGTGCTGTTGCCAGCAAGGTATTTTTGCAAGAAATAGACAAAGAAAATACATGTAAGCATCTTGTGATCACTACCCAAGTATTCTGTCAAAGCTATCTGTAATCTCTAACGGTAGCTATTACTAATTGGTAACCAATCAGTGTTTTGCAGCTAAACCCTCTGGGGGGTATCTTTCCCCCACCTTACAAGATTCCACCTTCCACTTCCCTAATTGGAGAAGCACCAATCAAGAACAACCTGTGGTTGATGTCTGTTATAACAGTATAATTATCCCTGATTCAGACCACTTCTTTGGACACCACTGTCTCATCTCAGTGAGCTGTGCTGTTCCCAGTTCAAACTGTAATAATTGCTTGGAATAAACTCTGCGATTTTACCTTGAACAGACTTGGTTTTCTGTACCACAGTGACAACAGGAAAGGTAAATTAATTGCTCCTTCCCTTTTCTGATTTTTTTTTTCAGAAAAATGAATTGATTCCCTAACATTCTCCAAAGATGATCAATAATTTTTTGTTTAGCATCATTATAAACTCATTGGTTTTCATGGGTTTCAATCCACTGCAGTTATTTTTCAGCTTGATGCTAAAATTCTCTCATCTTTGGCCCAGGGGAACCTCTTCAAATTGACCTTTGATTCCTTTTGACATGACCCCAGTAGTTTTTCATAGCATCCTTACCTTCTAATATGACAAGATGTTCTGAGCTTGTAATCACTTTCTGCCCTAGTTAAACAGTTACTTGCCCAAGGAGCCCTTTTTCTTTTTTAGTGGGAAATTGTATTTAGAAACTATAGCCTGCATGCTAGGGTGGATCACTGATGTTGGGTTTGTCATTGTTCCTAAATCTTTTCAGTAGCTAGAGCTAGGAATTTTTTTGAATAGAAAATGTCATGGATTTATAATTCAAATTTAGGATTACATAGTTTTACTTAAGTCTGATTTTATATTTGTAATTGTATTATGTTGAAAATCTGATTCCTAACGAACTGACATAATTACTTATTTACTTTGTCCTATTTTACACATAACAGTTTAGAATAACTATACCAATATTATTACTGTGATGGATTGAATTATGTCCCCCCTAAAATGTGTGTATCAACTTGGTTAGGCCATGATTCCCAGTATTGTGTGGTTGTCCTCCATTTTGTGATTGTAATTTTATGTTGAGAGGATTTAGGGTGGAATTGTAACACCACCCTTACTCAGGTCACCTCCCTGATCCAAGGTAAAGGGAGTTTCCCTGAGTTGTGGCCTATACCACCTTCCGTCTCTTAAGAGATAAAAGGAAAGGGAAGCAAGCAGAGAGTTGGGGACCTCATACTACCAAGAAAGCAAAGTGCCAGGAGCAGAGTGTGTCCTTTGGATCCAGGGTCCCTGCACCTGAGAAGCTCCTCAACCAGGGGAAGATTGAGGAAAAGGACCTTCCTCCTGAGCTGACAGAGACAGAAAGCCTTCCCCCGGAGCAGATGCCCTGAATTTGGACTTGTAGCCTACTAGACTGTGAGAAAATAAATTTCTCTTTGTTAAAACCATCCACTTGTGGTATTTCTGTTATGGCAGCACTAGATGACTAAGACACTAACAATATGACTACTAGAAATAATTTAAGTTTCTTTTTGTTTGTTTGTTTTTGCAGTTCTTTTTGTGTTAGGGTGCATCCCAGTCGAATTATTATGTTTTAAGATATCTTAAAGTAGTTGGTTAGCAGCCGTAGCACTTAACCACTACACCACCAGAATTTCTGGGCTAATTTCTAACCTCATTGTATGGTTAAGCTACCCACTCAATCCACAATGGGGTTCATTAATTTCATTTTGCTGTTGATTTTTTTAATAGTTATTTTAATCATGTAAAACATTTACATGGTTCCAAAGTCAAATCCCTAAATAAGGTAAATTCAGAGATGTCTAGCTTCTTTCACTAGTCTCTTGTCCCTTTTTCCCTCCCATCTCTCTGGGAAACTTTTTTTAAAAATTAATTTTTGGTCTATCTTCCACTTAAATTAAAAAGGAAATCTGGAACTTAAAAAAATTAGCAAGTAACCCGAGCTATAAGCATTCCCATCTTCTCTGGGGGCCCACTTCATCTTTAATTCTTTTGCAGAAAGTGAGGGCAATGGTAGTAACAATACCAGTTACAGTTTGCGTAAGTGCGGTTCTGGTTCTGGCTAGCAGTTGAAAATACCAAAGTTGCTTCATACTACTCTTTATGTCTGTTAGAGTTACTAACTAGGTGTGAAACCATTTCACATTTTCTGCTGATACAGCCCTTTGATCTCTAGGAATCAAAATGCTTGCGGCAGTGAAAAAGTACCATCAAAACTCGTAAACTCTCAATGAGAAATTCAGGTGCACTTGCTGAATCCTGGAAAAAGAAAGGATTGGGGGAAATAATTTAGCCCATTACTGTACTTAGGTCTGCAATTAATGCATTTTAGGTAAATATTATGACAACCAACACTAAAAACATACTTGTAATAGATCTTCATGTTTGGTAGCCATGAGAATGCTCCTTGCAGATCTATACGCCAGGGGGTACACCTGACCAGACCTCAGTGGCTGCTGCCCTCTGAAATTCATTGCAGCATTAAAAAAAATAAATAAATAACACTTATTAAGATACAATTCACATAAAATTTACTCCTTTAAAGTGTACAATTTAGTGTTTTTTTAGTATATTCAGAAAGCCGTAGAACCATCACCTTTATCTAATTCCAAAACATTTTCATCACCCCAAAGAGAAAACCATCTGCATCCATTAGCCCAGAAATTCTGGTGGTGTAGTGGTTAAGTGCTACGGCTGCTAACCAAAAGGTTGGCCATTCAAATCCACCAGGCGTTCCTTGGAAACTCTATGGGGCAGTTCTACTCTGTCCTATAGGGACGCTATGAGTTGGAATCGACTGGATGGCAACATTTTTGGGTTTTTCTTGTACCCTTTAGCAGCCACTCTCCATGTCTCCCTCTCTCTAGTTCTGGAACTACTAACCTACTTCTTGGCTCTCTGGATTTGCCTATTCTGCACATTTCTTATAAGTAGAATCATATAATACATGGCTGTTAAGGATTGAATTGTGTTCCCCAAAAATATGTGTTGTAAATCCTAACCCATGTACCTATGGTTATAATCCCATTTGGGAATGAGTTTTCTTTTTTATGTTAATGAGGCAGTATTAGTGTAGGGTATGTTTTACGTCAATCTCTTTTGACACATAAAAGCAGATTAAGCAAGCAGAGATGGGAGAAGATATATGACATGCCACATGAAAATTGCTAAGGAACCAAGGAGTAGAAGCTGAAAAGAGACAAGAACGTTCCCCCAGAGCACACAGAGAGAGAACTTCCCCTATAACTAATACCCTGAATTCAGACTTTAAGCCTCCTAAACTATAAGAAAATAATTTCTCTTCATTAAAGCCACCCACTTGTGGTATTTCTGTTACAGCCGCACTATATAAGACAAGTGGCCTTTTTTGTCTGGCTTCTTTCACTTAACATAATGTTTTCAAGGTCCATTCATGTCATGGCATGTATCAGTACTTCATTCCTTTCATGGACAAACATTCCACTATACAGATTTACCATATTTTATCCATTCCCCAGATGATGAACACTTGAGTTGTTTCCACCATGTATGTGCACTACAATGGATATTTTAAATATCCCAAAGTCAAGAAATGCAAATGGGCCTCATGCAGAACTAGAACTAGGAAGTCAAAACCCATCAGGAGCTAAAGAATCTGTGCTCTTAATGGAGCCACATGGCCTCCGTCTCTGCTCTTCTCTGTGCTTTTGCCTCATTCTTTACCCAGTCTGCAGTGTGGCTTTCTCTGCTTTTCTGTGGGGTCTAAAGTTGGTTACCCCACAGCTTCAGTGTTTATATTTTCCCAATTAAAACACTTATAGTATTATGTTCACATTTTATGTCATACTGAAGAATACTAAAAAAAGAGTAATACTGACTTTACACTTTGTGAATTTTATATTGATTTTAGCAATTTTTATTTCTATGATGCTGTACTTTTTTCCTAGCCTGGTAAGCCTTGAGCATTATTTTAAAAGGCCCAGAAATATGTAAAATTTGGAATAGATTTAAAAGAAAATATGTTCTCTAACTAGAGTCTGAATATATCATTTTGGTTAAAATGTTTAATAAATGAAAAATACACACATAACACAGACACTGGCTAGTATCTCTCAGTATTTAATTAAAATCATGGAAGGATCTTTTGGGTTAGGAATCATCCTTTAATTCAACAGTGATCTATGACAGGTTTTAGGGCCGAGAGTAAACACATGGTCACAGGGGCCCACCCTTATGGGAGGCTACAGTTCTCAGAGATGGGGTCCATGTGCTGAGCAGATATCTGCCAAATGTGTCTACTGCACTATTACAGACAATTAAGCACGGTGCTGCCACACCACCTGCGACAGAGATAGCTAGCTATCCATTGATTCATGACCCTGCTTCCATAGGTTAGAGTTGTACTGGGCATTAGCTGCTCAGAACTACATTTCCCAGCCCTCCTTGCATCTAAGTGAAGGCATATGGCTAATGCTCACCAATGGAATGCGAGCAGAAATAATGAACCACTCCAGGCCTGGATCATACCACCTGCCACCCCCTCCCCAACTCCATTTCGCATATGTCTGCTCCCCTTCTCCCAGATGAAAGCAGAGGACTCTGAAGGCCTAGAAAGGGGTCAGCAACCTTTTTCTATAAAGGCCAGATAGTAAATATTTTAGGCTTTGAGGACCATATGGTCTGTGCAGCAACTGTTCAACTCTACCACTATAGCACGAACACAGCCATAAACAGACAATATGATGGATGAGCATTGCTGTGTTCCAATAAAACTTAATTTCCACAAACAGGCAGCGGTGGGGTGGGGCCACAGAAGTTCCAAGTTTTAGTCCTGCCTTTGTTGTGTCATCTTGGCCACATCATGTAACCTCTCTGAGCCTCAGTTTCTTCATCTGTGAAAGGAAGAAGCAGGACTGGATCTCAAAATTCTCTAATAACTCCATGATTCTACAACGTCAGCCCAACAACTATTATTTACATGCAACTTCTAGCCAGGATGTATTTTCTTTTTCTGTATTTTAAGAAATACACAAAATATTGATAACCTTCCTTCACAACATCTTATAAAAGTCAGAGAAAATTAGCTCAAAAGTATATGCAATTAACCTTTTTTTCCCCCAAGTTTGAGGGAAAGTAGAGAAGAAAATTGTGAAGGAAGAAGAAAAGCATCAGGTACTTCTACAGTTTATAGAATTTAACAGACTAAATACAGCAAGCAAGTTAGTGAATGCGTTCCAAGTACGTGCTCTCATTGTGCCAGACCACAGGGTGTTGGAACTTGATCACAGCCATCATATGAGAGGAAAATTGAAAGTCTTTCTTTGGGAACTTCACTGCATCATTTATTAAATAAGTACCCTGTGAGCTAAAGAATTGTTTAGCTCAACAGCAGCAAGACACATCAAGAAGAGAGGAATGATGACATGAGTCCTTCTGACAATTGAGCAGTTTGCTCAGTAGAGAGAAGTTAATGTGTTAAAAAGAAATGTCAACAATAATAATAGTAATAATCATCGAGATCTATATTTGTGTTTAGGTAGCAACCTACTTTCAAGGAGCTCTGAGCATATTAACCCTCTCAACAACACATTGGTGAGATACTAGTAAATAATATACTATTATTCTCCTTAAACAAACAAAAAAAACTGCAAAGCACTTATTCATGTCATATTTATATGTGTCTAAGTTTCAATATATTCCATATAACTTCAGGGGACAAATTTTGTTGACTGTCATATAGACTATACCTATACCATTCTATACCTATACCATGCCTATACTATACCTATGCCATTCTATACCAAGAATGACAGTAGTAGAGATTTCTGTATGACTAATAATATAGGAACGATAAACCTCACTTTTCATATATAAGGTTCCATGTTATTTCAATCCTCAGAATAATCCAATGAGGCAGGCTGAACTCATGGTATAAATCCCATTTGGTAACTAAGGAAATTGAGGCACGGGGGAGTAAACAGCATGCCCACACTCATTCAGCTAGCTACAAGCAGAATGAAAACCAATATACAACTCTTCTGACTTGAAAACAATTTCATAGTTAATAAGCAGAAGTTTCGCCTTGGATAACTGAAGTGGGACCAGTTATATATATGTTTTCAGGACTGATATCAAGAGTTGTATCTTCAATGCCAACATCCCTATATTGACATCTGAAGAAGTGTGCACACATATGGTAACTGAGGCACTACCAGTGGAGAGCATCTTTTGGTCACAAAGCAAGGTTAGGGATGTGACAGGAGCCAGAATGGCTGAGGAGGTAAGAAGGCTGCCACTATTTGTGTTTTCCTCCAACTCTGTCCAAAACAATGCCATGATCCCAGATTATAGTTCAAGGAAGGCTTTCCTTAGGAAGTGGTGCTTGAAATGAGAGCTGAAGGCTGAGTTGTCCTTAACTAGGTGGGGAAAGAGTATTCAAGATGGAAGAAGTAGCCTATACTGCTGGTCTATGTTTATTTGGTTACAAGTTTCTTTGTCATGTTATTTAGAACACAGAAATATTTTAAATAAAGTAAATCAAAAGATTCCTTCAATAAATTATAGCACATCCATCTAATGGAATACTGAACTGTCACTAAAAATATTCTGTGTATGTATAATCATTGTCATGGAATGATCCTTAAGACACACTATAAACTGAAAAAAAGCTTGTTACAAGTAATATGCATATATAATCCTATTAATATAAAATAATGCATGTGGTGTTTGTAGAGACAGGTTTCTTGAAACACTGCCACCAATATATTTACAGTTATTACTTCTAGGCAAAAAGAAATTTGAATAATTTTTATTTTTTATTCACATTTTTAATTGATTGAATTTTCTACATGAGTAGATGTGACCTTTATAAGGATTAAAAAATTTTCTTTTTCAAATTGTGTTTTAGGTGAAAGTTGACATAGCAAATTAAGTTCCCGTTTAACAATTTTTATACAAATTGTCCCATGACATTGGTTACATTTTTCACAATGTGTCAGCATTCTCATTATTTCCATTCTGTTCTGTTTCCATTAATCTAGCTTCCCTGCCTCTCCTTACCTTCTCATCTTTGTTTTAGAGTAAATGTTGACTGTTTGGTCTCATACAGTTGCATATTTAAGGGACCACAGTACTCATGGGTGATATTATTTATTTTATAAGCCAATCTATTATTTGGATGAAAGGTGACCTCTGGGAATGGCATCAGTTCCAAGTTCTGAGGGTATTTTAGGGCAACAGTCTTGGGGTTTCCTCTAGTCTCTATCAGTCCAGTAAATCTGGCCATTTTAAGGAATTTGAGTTTTGTTCTATATTTTTCTCTCATTCTATCTGGGACTTTCTACTGTGTCCCTAGTCAGAAGGTCAGTAGTGGTAGCTGGGCACCATCTAGTTCTTCTGGTCTCAGGCTAGATGAGTCCGTGGTTCGTGTGGGCTATTAGTCCTGTGGACTAGTTTCTTCTTTGAGCCTTTGGTTACCTTCATTCTCTTTTGTTCCAGATGAGTAGAGGCCAACAGTTGTATCTTAGATGGCCACTTGCAAACTTTTTAGACCCTAGAAGCTACTCACCAAACTAGGATGTAGACCATTATCTTCATGATCTATGTTATGCTAATTGACCAAGTTGTCCCATGAGGCTATGGTCCTAAATCCTTTAATCCAGTAAACCAATCCCACGAGGTGTTTGGATATATCTAGGAAGTCTTTGTAACTGTGCCCCCTATGAACGTTGTTATATATATGAATATATAAGCAGAGCACACAAACATGTATATACACATGCCTACAGATACACCTATACATGCACATGCATGTACTCACATATGCCTTCCTATACACACATACACATTTATATCTACCTGTGTAACTATGCACATATTTTTTGGTTGTTATTACTGTTCCTACAAAATTGTATGTTATAGCATTTACCGAACTGTCCTTTATTCTGGCACACTTCTTAGTGTCTTCGTCTACTTTGGCTGAGTTTTGCAGCCTTCATCTGTATTGGGTATTGACTCTCATTACCAAAAATAACAAGTGTCTACTATCTAGAAAGTGATTTCCCCTCTCTTGCCCACCACCTCTGGTAACCATCAAAGAACTTTGCTTTCTATGTGTATAACTATTCTTGTCTTTTTATAAAAGTGAAACCATACAATATTTGTTCTTTATATAAGGATTTTTAAAAACCACAATAATATCTGTTGAGGGGAAAGAAGATTTTTGGAACAATATTCCTCTATGATCCTGTATTTATAAATACATATGTATAGAAAAAAAGGCTGAAAGCAAAGTGTTAACCATGTATTAATATGAGTATTTTTATTTTCTTCTTCTGTTCCTCCTTCTTTTGTTATCTGTATTTTCTTATTTTTTCCACAATGAAAATATGTTTCTTGGATGATAAAACCATTCTTTAAAGTTAGTTTAAAAAAAGACTCTAAGGGTAAAAATCACTGATATGCAAGGAAATCAATGAAAACATCCCTGACAGGTCCAGTGCCATTCAGCAGGACTTCTTAAGCTTCCTACTAGGGTTGAAAATCCATATTCGTTGCTTGATATCTGAGTTCTCCAGGTCTGTTATTGAATCGTGACTTTCACCATCTTCTTGCTAAACTTCCCGACTTGCTTCATAAACTTTTTTTTTAAATAATTTATTTTTGTTGTTGTTGAGAATATACACAGCAGAACATACACCAATTCAAGAATTTCTACATGTACAGTTCAGTGACATTGATTAGGTTCTTTGAGTTGTGCAACTATTCTCACCCTCCTTTTCCAAGTTGTCCCTCTCTCATTAACATAAACTCACTGCCCCCTAAGTTTCCTGTCTAACATTTGAGCTGCTGTTGTCAGTTTGACCCCATATACACAGATCTTAAAAGAGCACAATGCTCAAGGCAGACATTCTTTATTAGTTAAATGCTATTCGGTTTTAAGAAGATTTCAGGGGATATTTTTGGTTTAAAGTTTAAGGTTTAAAGATTATCTCAGGGCAATAGCTTCAGGGGTTTATCCTGTGTCCATGGATCTAAAAGGTCTAGGTTCTATGAGAATTTGAAATTCTGTTCTGCATTCCTCCCTTTTGATCAGGATTCTTCTACAGAAGCTTTGATCAAAATGTCCAGTCTTTAAGAACTCTTTTTTTTTTTTAATAATTTTTATTGTGCTTTAAGCAAAAGTTTACAAATCAAGTCAGTCTCTCACATATAAACTTATATACAACTTACTACATACTCCCATTTACTCTCCCCCTAATGAGTCAGCCCGCTCCCTCCTTCCAGTCTCTCCTTTCGTGACAATTTTGCCAGTTTCTAACCCTCTCTACCCTACCATCTCCCCTCCAGACAGGAGATGCCAACACAGTCTCAAGTGTCCACTGATACAAGCAGCTCACTCTTCGTCAGCATCTCTCTCCAACCCATTGACCAGTCCATTCCATGTTCTTTAAGAACTCTTGATACTGCTCTTTGCTCCCCACCTCTTGTCCCTGTTCCTCAGGTGACAGGTTAAACCTTTCTTCCAACTGTGACTCTAGGTCTTACTCATTTATGATTTTGATCTCTACCCATCCCCATGTCATATGGAGTGTGACATAGAGACTGAAATAAAATCTGAAAACAAGAACTGAAAGCTATATCTCATCCTTACAGAGGCAATAATGTCTTTAAGAACTACTCACTTTAAAAGTAAGGTCTGAGATAAATCTTTCTTTCCCCCAAAGCTGATACTGCTAAAACGAACTGGGGCTCAACTATCCCTTCCAAAAATTGTGGAATGAAGAATCAGGATGGCATCCACAGAGAATTTCAATTTAGATGTTTTTTTCTAACACTTACTGGCTCTCTTGGCAAAGAGAAAAACATTATCCATGTTCTTCTAAAAATTGTTTTTGAAATTACATCTTTTTGTACTTGCTCTTGGTTGCCATTACCGACTAGGATGACCTATTTGCCAATCCCAACACATAGCAGCAGTTTCCTGGCCTGAGACTATTCTATAAACTTATGAGGAGGAAGGAAAAAAAAAAGCTAAAAGCAATTACATAGAGGAGCGCTTGTGAAATAACGAATTAAAAATCAGAAGGGAGCAGAGGATATAATAATTTCTCTGTCATGGCAGTTTCTCTTTGTTATAAATGTCCTTATTTTTAACATGAGTTTCCAGGGTGCTAAACCAATTAAACTGAGGCTATGTTTAAATATTCTCTCTGAAGACCTAGTTTAAAATACAAAGTGAAACTTGACTTGAAATTAACCTTTCTGAAATAAATAGTTCTGACTTTTGCTGTGGAGTAGAAGAGTTAGCTACTGTCAAACAAACGTATTTTCTTACAGAATGTACAATTACCATTCTTTAAAAGCTGAACAGAAAGGCAACTTGGTTTTAAAATAATAAAAACTTGAGGTTTAAAGTGGTTTCAGGTTGATTTTTAAGGGGAATATAATATTTTCATCATCAGTCCCTTGAATGTATTTATTTGATCTCAAATCTTTGTTGATTTGCTGTCATTAAATCTAGAATTCAACTACATGAGTCCAGGGGTAACCAGTCTGACTCATGAGGGGCTTGTCTAATCTTAAATATACATTTTTAAAAAAATTTTTTGACACTGTGAATGAAAATATCCTTTGAAAGGCTTTAAAGACATTACCAGGCAGAGGCATATGAGGACACTGTATCTAATCCCAGCAATCCAAAAAGGTATTTTTATAGCAAATTTTATTTTGGAGGTGGGGAGGGCAGAAAGGAGAATGTGCAAGATGGGGCTTTATCAATGATATTGATACATTCTGACTTCTAACTTCAACCCAACCTTGCATTAATATTTTTTATGCCAATTTAATGTGTGCGTGTGTGTGTATGCGCACGCACACTCACTTAAATATTGTCTTAATTGTAGTTGCTCTCTTTAAGTGTAGCAGTGCTGTTTGGAAAAAAAAAAAAGAAACAATGGTGACTGTTTACAATACAGAGCAGATAACAGTGACTGTGAATGGTCAGCAACTCCGTGTAACTTCTGGATTGGGTGTACAGGTCAGTTTAGAAAAGTGACCTGGAGTCAAGAGTGAGTCCTATGAGACATATCAGGAAGGAACTGGAGAACCCGCTAAGAAACTTCCTCTCCCTATCTCTTCTGTCCCCTATCCCCCACAAACTGCAGTTCTGCGAGGTACTTGAGTTGGTGCTTGTAAGAATTGCTAGGGTAGAAATATAAAGCAGTGCACACTGGCCAAAGTGATTCTGGCTCTTGGTGGTTCTTCGTGTTGGTTTGTTGGATTGTATTTGTACTGAACTTTTGCCTCAGCGGCCTTCATAATATACACATCTGGATTATAGTCTATGGTGTTTGAGAGTCTCAAAGCTGCCCAGGGCCTATGGTTTGTTCCCCTCATGTTCACTCCTGCTATTGTGAGTTAAGATCAGACCACATTGTGTGCCAGGCACCACAGGAAATGAGTACTGGGTACCACAGCTGAGGGCCCAGGTCACTGGCCCTTACTTTATAATTCCAGAAATTACTCATCAACTGTTCAAAAGCGGCCCAAGTTTTTGCTAATGAAACATTTTCTGCCTTCAGGGTAAATCCGTGATACACATTACCAAAACAACAGTACCTCACAGGATTCTACATAGGTTTTGGGGTAGATGTTTATACTTGCCAAAATGCATTTAAGCATTAGATAATTTTATTGGGGACCCATGGTTAAAAAAGAAAAAAAGGGAAGACTTGTTTTGGCTTCTAATTATCTTCTATAATTAAAGTTGGGCTCATTTTTTCGTATTAATCACTTACCTACATTTCCAGATTTTATTTTCGCCTAGTCTGAGGGCCCGAGTTTCTGAAAAATCAGAAAAGCACCCAAAAGTCACTTTGTAAAATTTATTCTAACATTAACAAACATTTAGACCAAAGCAAAGATGGGAAGACAAGGAGGTACAGGAAAACTGGATGGATAGAAATGGGGAAGGCAGGGTGGAAATGGTGAGAGTGCTGATACATTATGGGGATTGTAACTAACGTCACAGAACAATTTGTGTATGAGTTATTGAATGGGAATCTAATATGCTACGTAAACTTTCACCTAAAACACTATAAAATATATTTTTAAAAAAGAACTCCTTAACAAATATTTTTTCTTGCAGCCTTCAAAATTATGTGTAAGACTGAATTAACTGAGAGCAGTCAAGTGGAAACCCAGATGCCCATTTTCCCCATGTTCAAGTAGATTAAGTGGCTTGCCTAATCTTATATACATATCTTTTAAATTTTAGCTCAGGTAAAATAAGAATATTTCCTCTGTTATGGGTTTGTTAGTGGGTCAGTTGCTGGTCATTTACTAAAGTGCTTCAGAGGCAAAATGTACAGACCACTTTAGGATTGGCCCCCATATTATACAGTTTTCAGTGGTAGTCAAAAGGAGTTGGCTTCATGAATGAATCTTGAAAACATTACGTTGTGTTGCTACTGTTCAGTCAAGTCGATTCCAACTCATAGCAACCCTATGTACAACAGAACAAAACACTGCTTGGTCCTGCAACACCCTCATAATCATTGTTATGTTTGAGTCTGCTGTTGCAGCCATTGTGTCAATCCATCTTGTTGAGGCTCTTCTTTTTTGCTGACCCTCTATTTTACCAAGCACGATGTTCTTCTCCAGGGACTGGTCCCTCCTGATAACATGTCCAAAGTATGTGAGACGAAGTCTCTCCATCCTTGCTTCCAAGGAGCACTCTAGCTATTCTCCTAAGACAGATTTGTTCATTCTTTCAGCAGTTCATGGTATATTTAATATTCTTTGCCAACGCCATAATTCAAATTTATCAATCATTCTTCAGTCTTACCTATTCATTGTCCAGCGTTTGCATGCACATGAGGCGATTCAAAACACCACGGCTTGGGTCAGGTGTACCTTAGTCCTCAAAGTGTTATCTTTGCTCTTCAACACTTCAAAGAGGACTTTTGCAGCAGATTTGCCCAGTGCAACGTGTTGTTTGATTTCCTGACTGCTGTTTCCATTGGCATTGATTGTGGATAAAAGTAAAGTGAAAACCTTGGCACCTTCACTATGTTCTCCATTTATCACGATGCTGCTTCTTGGCCCAGTCGTGAGGATTTTTGTCTTCTTTATGTTGTTATGTCGAGGTGTAATCCATGCTTTGATCTTAGCTGGTGCAAACAGTGAAGCACTCGACTACCAACCAAAAGTCGATGCTTAGGTCCCCCCAGAGGCACTTCAGAGGAAAGTTCTGGTGATATACTTCCGGAAAATCAGCCACTGAAAACCCTGTGACGCGGAGGAAATAGGACTGTGGTTGGGGCGTAGAAGAGTTCTACTCCGACACACACAGGACCACCACGAGTCAGAATCAACTTGATGACAACTGGTTAGTATATGGACTGTGGAGATACTCAAAGCCAAGATTTGGGACCATCCACAAATTCCCAAAGTCATACCACGTATCAGCGTCCTATATGGGACTCATGTAACCCACCTTTAGTCAACAGTAGATTTCCGTAGTTTTCTATCACCATTTTATAACCAAATCCATAAATGGAAGATCACACTCAGTTAGTGGACTATTTATTGACAAAGTGATGATCTGTTCTCCCTTTACTTCATTTTTCAGCCTCAGGTTTTGTCTTGGACAAAACTATCCCCTCCCTAGGCTAGATTTTTTTTTTTTTTTTTTTCCTAGGCTAGATTCCCAGGCACCCTCACCTCTGTTCTCTTATCCTACCTGTTACTTCCCCAGCTAGAGTTTTAGTGCCTTAGCATCCTGGGTCCCCTTCCTTCCCTGTTGTATCACGCCCCCAGTTTGAAACCAAACCAAACCGGTTGCCATCGAGTCAATTCTGACTTACAGAGACCCTATAGGACAGAGTAGAACTTCCCCCTAGGGATTCCAAGGAGTGGCTGGTGGATTCAACTACTGACCTTTTGGTTAGCAACCCCAGTTTAGCTGACCCTAAATTTCATCCTCACCAGGTCTAAGGCCTCAACTAATGAATCCGGCCAACTAATCAGTGTTAAAATACACCAGTGGAAGAAGACTAAGGGCTCTTCCAGGTAACCGGTATTTTCTATCTAGAGCCCTCCAGAGACAAGATACCAGGCAGGCATTTACTGTCTGTAATAGAGACTGTGGATTGGTAATGTTTCTGAGTCAATTAATTTTTGGCACATAGGGTAAAGATGTGGTGACAAGAAAAACATGAAAAAAGATACCTAAACTAGTCCTACTTGGACATCTCTTTTTTCCTCTTGTCTTTCTGCCTGTTATACTACTTTCTAACTTCCTCTTTCTTCTGGTTTATTTCTTTTTCCTTAGACTATTTTTTTTAATTAACACTTTACATCACATATTTAGGTTAATTTCATAAGCACAACCAAGGGCCTCAATTGTTCCATTTGTAAAATCAGAATTATTTTAGTTCTAGGATTATAGCTGAGGCAATGTTGGCTTCCTCTGTCTGAAATATTTTACAACTAAAAATATATGTATATATCGTCTAATTAAAGAATGAAATAAACTCCCATGCACCTATAATCAATACAGACAAAATTTCTTGTTTGCTCCTCCCTAACCCCACATTCCATTCATAGATTACTATCCTGAATTTGTGTTTATTCTTCTCTTGTTTTTATTTACTATTTTATCACATACAGTTATATCCCTAAACAATAAATGGCTCAATTGTACATTTTTGGGATTTTATATGATATACTTTATCTGTGCTTCTACAACTTGCTTTATCTCTCAATATCATGTTTGTTAAGATTCACCTCTTGATCTAGGTAGCTATAGTTCATTTATATTGTTCCACTGGAGTCAACAGTATGAACATATCACCATTTTGTCCCCCACAGGTCTGTCAGTTTGTCATATTGTGGGGACTTGCATGTTGCAGTGATGCTGGAAGCTATGCCAACAGTATTCAAACACCAGCAGGGTCACCCATGGTGGACAGGTTTCAGCTGAGTTTCCAGACTGAGACAGACTAGAAAGAAGCATCCATAAGTCTACTGAAAAGAATTAGCCAGTGAAAACCTTATCAATAGCAGTAGAACATTGTCTGATACAGGCTGGAAGATGAGGCCCTCAGGTTGGAAGGCACTCAAAATACGACTGGGGAAGAGCTGCCTCTTCAAAGTAGAGTCAACCTTGATGATATGGATGAAGTCAAGCTTCCAGGACCTTCATCTGCTGATGTGGCACAACTCAAAATGAGAAGAAACAGCTGCAAAAGTCCATTAATAATAGGAACGTGGAATGTACGAAGCATGAATCCAGGAAAATTGAAAATCATCAAAATGAAATGAAACACATAAACATTGATATCCTAGGCATTAGGGAGCTGAAATGGACTAGTACCTGCCATTTTGAATCGGACAATCATATTGTCTACTATGCCAAGGAATGACGACTTGAAGAGGAATGGCATTGCATTCATCATCAAAAAGAACATTTCAAGATCTGTCCTAAAGCACGACGCTGTCAGCGATAGTATAATATCCATACGCCTACAAGGAAGACCAGTAAATGTGACTATTATTCAAATTTATGCATCAACCACTAAGGCCAAAGATGAAGAAATTGAAGATTTTTACCAACTTCTGCCATCTGAAATAGATGGACCATGCAATCAGGATACATCGATAATTACTGCTGATTGGAATGTGAAAGCTGGAAACGAAGAAGGATCAGTAGTTGGAAAATATGGCCTTGGTGACAGAAACGATGCCAGAGATATCATGATAGAATTTTGTAAGATGAAGAGCTTCTTCATTGCAAATCCCTTTTTCACCAGCATAAACAGTGACTATACACATGGAACTCACCAGATGGAATGCGGAATGCATAGGAATCAAATCAACTACATCTGTGGAAAGATTCTAGAAATGTGTTGACTTTGGGAGTCTAGATTTCTAATAATTTATCTGTATTTCTCTTACATTTTCTATGTTGACGATCACATCATCTTAAAAATATTGACAGCTTTATTTCTTTCTCTCCCCTCTTGCCCTTCTCTCCCCTTGTATCTCCAGTACAATGCTGAACTAGAAGTGGTTATAATAGTGGACATCTTGTCTTGTTCATGATTTTAAAGAGAATTATTTTAACATTTAACTTTTAATATTTATGTAACTGGTAGACAGTTTTATCAGATTGAGAAGTTCCTATCTGTTCCTGGTTTGCTAAGCATTGTTCAAAATCATTAATTGATCTCTTCCTCTTCTCTGTCCTAATTTGTTCCCTCCTCCTATATTCACTTTCTTTTTCCTTTTTATACCATCAATAAGAGCACCTTTGACTTAAAAGCACCAGTGAAATTTGGCTGGAGCCTAGGTATCAGGGTATTTATTTTAACACGTTTTTAACATTTTGAAATACAACATTTGTGTTCAATATGGCCAATTAGTACTGTGTACCCAGAACCAAAACTGTGTAGATATGGGGGAAAAAAAAAAATCTTGCAGTCATTTAAAGTAATATTGTTCAATGAGAATTTCAATCCTCTGTTCAGAACTACCTATTTTGAAATATTTTTGAAAGCAATTCAGTCACATTCATAACATGGTAATTCTAGACATCTCTGTCTTGTGACACTCAACAATGAAGGGAAAACAATTCGACTATGTAAGGAACACATCAAAATTTCATGGGGACAAGAGCCTTTTCACAATAAGCTATGATGATTTTCCAAATTTCCAATAAGCCTTCAGTTCTATTCTTTATATTTCATAGATATCCTCATCTCTCCTTTCAAATAGCACAAATGCAATTTTCTTGATGGAGCATTCCCCTACTTCTTCCTGTCTCTCTCACTGCCTGCTGTTCCCCTTCCTCCTGACCCATCTCCTGAGTCTGCTTCAGGGGGAACAAAACCAGAAACACTTAGATGGAAACCATTCATTCATTCACTGAATTAATTCATAACCATTCAGTGAACACCTACTGTGTGCCGGGTACTTTCTTTCATAATGTTGGCACAGTAAACATATTTTAGTCTTTCTTTGGTAAATGAAGATCTCTCAGTGCCTGAAGCTGACCATTCGGGCCTCATTCCTTAGTTGTAGATACTCAAAGGCTTAGTACAGGATTTCACAAATTGGCCTGGAAGTTTTCTTTTATCTTGAAAAAAATCCCAACCTGATATAAGTTTCTTTGTGATTTACAGTTTTCCCCTAAACAAAGGCATCCACAAAATTTATTGAGTGTTCTGATACATCAAGGTTGGCCTAGATTCTGGACTCTGCTCCAGACTTTCCGTGTCACATTAGGTCCACTCTTTGTTAAAATTCAGTATGGAGATAAGTAAAGAGGAAATAATGACAAAGTCACGGGGTTAGAAACATCATCAGATTACAGAAGGTTAGAGCACTGCTGGAACCAATTACTCAGCAGCCCAACCTACAGGTGGGAAAACAGAGAGACCATGCCACAATTACCTGCCGCATACAGTACATGTACATTTTACCTGATTGTTTTATGTAGGGGGATTTTGTCTCTCCATTTAATTTGTAAACTCATTTTGGGCAGACTCTCAATTTCCTACTTCCTCAATGCCTAGAAAAATAAGAGTTGAGGTTTTGAATAAATAACTGACTAAGCCATCTTCAGTCAGCAAACTACTTAAATCACATGGAGTTGGTCTTAGTATGTAACCACATTCAGAGAAAATTCAAAAACCTCCCTCACTACTTGAATTCTAGGCTTAACAATGACCACTGTGTAGGACTTCCTCCTAAAAAATAACATCATCTTGAAGAAAAGCCCCAAAATGTCATAAATACGCATAAAATTTATACACCTTGTTCTTTCATAAGAAGTTCACAGATAAGAAAGCAGGTTATAAATAAAATTAGCGTTATTTTTAATGTAAGTATAAGTAGCTTCTCAGTAACTAGTATTTTTACTCCACTTCATTCCAGGAAGGATTTGAAGTTACTTATAATGAAACATACATTATAATAAATTTAAAAAATAAGGACATTAATTAGTGGTTACAAAGGGTGGGAGAAAGGGGGAAGGGGAGCTTTTGCTTAGGGGGCACTGAGTTTATGTTAATAGTGGTGGAACAATTTGGAAAAGGACAGCGATAATGGTTGCACAACATGAAAAATGCAATCAATGCACTGAATTACACATGCAGAAATTGTTGATTTGGCAAATGTTTTTTGTGTGTATATTTTCACCACAATTAAAAAAATGTATTAAAAAAACGAGGATAAGAAAAACCTGAGGTAAAATATAAGATGAAGCTCAGGATAATGTCAGTATCCAAAGTTTTTGACACTGCTAGCAGTAGGCCTGATATTTAGCTCTGAGTATTCCAAATAATTAGTTACTTTTGCAGAAGGCAAGTTCTTTACTCATCAGCATCTATTTCACTCCAGATAATTAATCTAAGCTAATATAAAAAAAAAAATTTTTTTTTTTAAATCATGGTAATGCTATTTGTCTTGTCAGTAAGTACTTTAAGAATGTATATGACCAAATTCTGACAAAATGGACATGCAAGAAAGTCTTCAGGGTGGGTGCTTCCAAGAAAGCTCTCATTCTTAAAAGAGAGACAAAAGAGTACAAACCCCTTTCTTCCCCTGGTTGCTTTGTGTCTGGATATGATACCTGGAACTGACGAGCCATCTTACTACAGAGGATGACACTTCCAGAGGAAAAGGGACTTGGGAAGACTGATTGAGAATTGTTCTGTGTATGGTGGGCACCTACATTGTCTAAAGAGACCTTGGGTGAGGGTGCAAGTTGGTGCCTGGAGACTGAACACTAAACCCCAGTGAAGGTCCCTGTGGCCATACTGAGCACAAGGTAAGTAGCCACCAGCAGAGCCAGCCACCTTCAGACAGACCGTGCTACCTTGGCAAAGAAGATCAGATGCTTTAAGCAATTAACTCAAGACCAGAGGCCCTTCTCCAATTTCCTGGAAGTTCTTTTACAATCTTAAGAGAGAGGAGGGGGTTGGAAAATTACTGAGATTGGATTCCCTCAACTTAAGAGGATAATGGCAGAGTCAGATTTACTTCTAGTTACAATAATACATAGTATTTCTGGCACCATGGAACAATTCACTCCTGTTGTATTTTTAATTTTTAAATCACACAAATCAAAAGCAAACATAGAATAGAAATGAAAATAAAAATCACACATACCCTACAACTCAGAGATCACCATTGTTAATATTTTGGTGACTACTTTTCCTGATTGCTGTTAGGTGCTGTTTAGTGGATTCCAACTCATAGTGACCCTATATACAACAGAAAGAAACACCCCCTGGTCCTGCACCATCCTCACAATCGTTGTTATGTTTGAGCCCACAGTTGCAGCCACTGTGTCAATCCAACTCACTGAGGGTCTTTCTCTTTTTTCATGACCCTCTAATTTACCAGGCATGATGTCCTTCTTCAGGGACTTATCCCTCCTGATAACATGTCCAAAGTATGTGAGATGAGTCTCGCCATTCTTGCTTCTAACGAGCATTCTGGCACTTTTCCTGATGACACACATATTCATATAGGCGCAATCTTATGCAACATACTGTTATATAAGCTGGGCTTTCTTTTCTCAGCACAACATTGCAAATATATTTCCATATCTCTAAATAGCACTTTTGCAATTATATTTGTGCAACATTGGTTTTAATAGCTACAGAATATTTCATTATATAGAATCTTTGTGTTCTATGTTATAAATAATACGTTCAACCAAACAGTTAAATGCTTAGTCTTTTGATATCAGCACAGCATGAAAAGCAACAGTTTTTATATTTTGGAAGCATACATTTACTACACACACACACACACACTCTCCCTGTATCATGGATATACTTTGGTGTTTACAGTTAAGGAATAAATTATTCAACTACCAGGCCAAGTATTTTTTTTTTCTTCTCTAAATTTTATTTAGTTTGTTATTGTTGAGAATATACACAGCAAAACATACATCAATTCAACAGTTTCTACATGTACAATTTAGTGACATGGATTACATTCTTTGAGTTGTGCAACCATTCTTATTCTCCTTTTCTGAGTTGTTCCTCCCTTATTAACATAAACTCACTGCCCCCTAAGAGTCCCATCTAATCTTTCCATTTGCTGTTGTTAATTTGATCCCACATAGATAGTTCTTTAAGAGAGCACAGTGCGCAAAGCAGACATCCTTTACTAAATAAGGTATTGTTCGGTGTAAGGAAGACTTCAGGGGGATATTTTTGGTTTAAGGTTTAAAGATTATCTCAGGGAAATAGTTTCAGGGGTTCATGCAGCCTTCGTGGCTCTAGAAAGTCTAGGGTCCATGAGAATTTGAAATTCTGTTCTGCATTTTCCCTCTTTTGATCAGGGTTCTCCTATGGAATCTTTGATCAAAATGTTCAGTAATGGTAGCCAGGCACCATCTAGTTCTTCTGGTCATGGCAAAGGAGGCAGTTGTTCATGGAGGCAATTGGCCACACATTCCACATCCTCCTCCTATTCCTGACTCTCCTTCCTTTGTTGCTCCAGGTGAACAGAGATCAGTTGTTGAGATTCGGATGGCTGCTTGCAAGCTTTTAAGACCCCAAGCACTATGCAATAAACTAGGAAGTAGAACAGAAGCACTAAACATGTTTTCAGGCCAATTAACTGAGCTGTTCCATGAAACCATGACCCTAAACCTCCAAACCAAGGAACTAAATTCCATGAGGTGTTTGGTTATACATAAGGAGCCTCACCAGGCTACAAAACCCAAACCAAACCCATTGCCGTCAAGTCAATTCTGACTTATAGCGACCCTATAGGACAGAGTAGAACTGCCCCATAGAATTTCCAAGGAGTGTCTGGTGGATATGAACTGCTGACCTCTTGGGTAGCCGATCCAGCTCTTAACCACTACGCCAACAGGGTTTCCCTCACCAGGCTAAGTATTTGCAAATGGTGTTGCAAGTACCAGCCAGATGCTCCACTGCTATCTAACTGTAACAAACAAGAGTACAATTTAGCACCTTGCTTGATGATTAACTTTGGTCAAAGACTCAGAAAATGCTGATGGTTAGACAAGGGATTAAGTATTTTAGCTTAGAATTTTAGCCTAAATTCACAGCATGGACTACTCCTTCATTCACACAAAACTAAGAAAAATATAGGAAAATATGGCCCTGTTAGGGACAATGGTTAGGACACGCATGAGTTTCCCTAGGTAAATGTAATGGGAGTATAAAAGATGCATCAAGAGACAGTATACTACTTCAATACACCTGGGAAACAGTTTGGACATAAGAACTGGCAAGTTGTTTTCTTTGGAAAATCTGATTTTTAAAAAACACAAATTCCTCAGTGGTATTAATACTTTAATCATTTGAATGAAACGATGAGCTAATTATATATAACGACTCATTGCTGTATTTTCAACACCTTCCAGGATCAATTTCACCCAGAAGTGAACCGAGCCAGTACCACATGGTCTGCTCTAAAGCAATGACCTCTCTGATTCAAATGCAAAGTGCGATGGCAGATGAAATTCGCTGGGACAAAATGTTCAACAGAAAGATTACACTTCCAGTGGGGCAGAAAGATATTTGCCAGTATCTCATTAAGGCTTTGATACAAATTCTTGGATTTCAATCAGCACCGAGATAGAATGGCAATAATCCAGTAGCAAGAATGTAGCTAGTGCTTTGTTTCCCATAGCATTATGCATTTTTTTTCATCTGTAATAAAGTCTTGAAAAAATTTCCAAGAGAATAGATATGGAAAGAAATAACCTTGTAGTCCTTTTAATGTCAGCCACACAATGCGTTCTGTGAAGCCTCTGCAGTCTGATAACTTTGCCTCTCACTGGGGAGGAGAAGGTGACATCATTTACATTTAGCCCAACACAAGAAAAAGGCTAAAATTCTCTGCACCGTAAATGTAGCATCAATTCTTCCACCTTTGCAGCCCCACCTCCCATCGTTAATACAGTCCAGTCATTCTATTGCCAGCATTTTCCTTCTTCACTTAGAAGTAATTTACCAACTTAATGGAAATGTGAGAGATTTGCTTTAACAGATTTTATGAATTTAAGGAAAAGGTCCCACTGAACATTTCCCTCTGGAGACGGGTTACTCTTTGACCAGGTGGCATTTGTAATAGTTCAGTAATCAAAAAAGATTTGCCTCGGACTTCCTAATTTGCTCAGTCTCTTAAATAACAAAGAGGTCTAAACTCTGCCTCTCATTTTAAAGTGAGCCCCATAAAAGCTTCCAGCTTAGCAAGAAATCTGAGAATCCACAATCCGAGCTTTTAACCCCATTTCAATTTGTGCAAGTGTAATATCATTAGGGACTGATTTCCATTACAGGGTAGCTGTGGCTTTTCACGGAATTTAGGTCTTTATCTGAGAGGTGATGGGATGGAGGGAACACTTGGAAGAGGGCAAACTACTGCAGAAATAAAGCTTCCTTCCCCTGAAGAATCAGAAGCTGGGAACACTGCAAATTTCATTAGAAAGCCTCTTTCCTATGAAATTTTGGTCAAATGCTGCCAGGTATGAACTCTAGACTGGATTTTGATTAAGAGATGGGATGTTCCACCGTACCCTTCTTAATTCGCACGGGTGGCTCTGAAGAGGAAACAATCAGGCAGAATTACGTCACTGTAAATCGCAGCTGTATCCCCAGCATCTAGAACAGTGCCAGGCACCAGGATGCTCAATAAATACTGGCTGAATGAATGAAATACAATAGAACAGAGTATTGTCATTGTTTGGTCAATGAGAGATACTGTTGTTTTGCCTCAGGTGGTGTCAACAGCCTGCCATTCTTTTGCTGGCTTCTTTTGGCTGGTTTTTCCAGCTCTTCATGCTTCCAAACACCTGTTCCTGGAACCAACTAATCAAACTGAACAACTTAATGGGAAAGTGTGTCATGAAGATCAAAAAATCAAAACCAAACCTGCTGCCGTCGACTCAATTCCAACTCACAGTGACCCTACAGGGCAAAGGAGAATTGCTCCATAGAGTTTCCAAGACTGGCTGATGGATTCAAACTGAAAACCTTTCAGTTAGCAGCCGTAGCTCTTAATCACTGAGCCACCAGGGCTCCATCATGAAAATTAGGGCCTCTTACTCCATAAAACAAATAGAAGAAAAGTTACCTGTGAATCTTTAATCTTGCCCCAAAACAATGGCACTTTAAAATTGTCCTGTGTTATCTTCATTGTTTCCTGGAGCCATTCTTTGAGAACCTTTACATTACTAGCTCGAGAATCAAACAACAAAAAAAAACAAGTGTAGTTAGCCCTGTTCTCATTGCTGTGAGAAATACAGAGAAAAGTGTAAGACATCCAAGGAGTTTTCAGTCTGGTTGTGCTGTGTGGTAGGCAGAAAAATGGCCTCCCAAAGAAGCCCATGTCCTAATCCCTAGAACCTGTGAATATTCTACGCTATATGGCAAAGGGGAATTTAGGTTGCAGATAGAATTAAAATTGCTAATCAATTTCCTTTAAAATAGGGAGATTATCCTGACTTATTCAGTTGTTGACCCCATGTGTTTCACAGTAGAACTGTGCTCCACAGGGTTTTCAATGGCTAATTTTTTTGGAAGTAGATCATCAGGCCTTTCTTCCCAGGCACCTCTGGGTGGACTCAAACTTCCAACCTTTTGGTTAGCAGCTGAGCATGTTAACCATTTGCACCATGCAGGGACTCCAATGTAATCATAAAAAAAAGAAAAAAATTAAAAAAAAAATCATAAGCATCCTTAAATTTGGGAGAGGGTGGCAGAAGATCAGAGTGTCAGAGTGATGTTATGTGGAAAAAACTCAACTTGCTATTATTGCTGGCTTTGAAGATGGAAGGGGGCTAGGAGCCTGGGAACGTGGGCAGCTTCTAGAATCTGGAAAATGCAAGAAAATGGATTCTCCCCTAGAGCTTCCAAAAAGGAACACATCCCTGTTGACACCTTGATTTTGGTTCAGTGAGACCTATTTCAGGTATGTAAGATAATAAATTTGTGTTGTCTTAAACTGTGTGTGGCAACTTGTTCCGCAATAATACCAAACTAACGCAAAGAGATTCCGCCACGTGTCTGTCAGTTTGTCATACTGTGGGGGCTTGTGTGTTGCTGTGATGCTGGAAGCTATGCTACTGGTATTCAGATACCAGCAGGGTCACCCATGGTGGACAGGTTTCAGCTGAGCAAACAAAGAAGAATCGGTAGTTGGAAAATATGGCCTTGGTGATAGAAATGATGCCAGAAATCATATGATAGAATTTTGCAAGACCAATGACATCTTCATTGCAAAAACCTTTTTTCACCAACATAAACAGCGACTATACACATGGACCTCACCAGATAGAATACACAGGAATCAAATCGACTACATCTGTAGAAAGAGATGATGGAAAAGCTCAACATCATCACTCAGAACAAGGCCAGGGGCTGACTGTGAAACAGACCATCAATTGCTAATAAGCAAATTCAAGTTGAAACTGAAGAAAATTAGAACAAGGCCACAAGAGCCAAAGTACGATCTTCAGTATATCCCACCAGAGTTTAGAGACCATCTCAAAAATAGATTTGCTGTGTTGAACACTAATGATCAAAGACCAGATGAGTTGTAGAATGACATCAAGGACAACATACCTGAAGAAAGCAAGAGGTCATTAAAAAGACAGGAAAGAAAGAAAAGACCTAAATGGATGTCAGAAGAGACTCTGAAACTTGCTCCTGAACGATGAGCAGCTAAAGCAAAAGAAAGAAATGATGAAATAAAAGAGCTGAACAGATGATTTCAAAGGGGTGCTAGAGAAGACAAAGTAAAGTATTATAATGACATATGCAAAGAGCTGGAGATAGAAAACTAAAGGGCAAGAACATGCTCGGCATTTCTCAAGCTGAAAGAAGAAAAAAATTCAAGCCTTGAGTTGCAATAATGAAGGGTTCTATGGGGAAAACATTAAACAACACAGGAAGCATCAAAAGAAAACAGAAGAAATACACAGAGTCATTATACCAAAAAGAATCAGTCTATCTTCAACCCTTTCAAGAGGTAGCATATGATCAGGAACTGATGGTACTGAAGGAAGAAATCCAAGCTGCACTGAATGCACTGGCGCAAAACAAGGCTTCAGGAATTAAAGGAACACCAACTCAGATGTTTCAACAAACAGATGCAGTGTTGGAAGTGCTCACTCGTCTATGCCAAGAAATTTGGAAGACAGCTACCTGGCCAACAGACTGGAAGAAATCCATATTTATGCCTATTCCCAAGAAAGGTGATCCAAACAAATGAGGAAATTATTGAACAATATCATTAACATAACACACAAGCAAAATTTTGCTGAAGATCATTCAAAAGTGACTGCAGCAGTTTATCGACAGGGAACTGCCAGAAATTCAGGCTGGATTAGAAGAGGATGTGGAACCAGGGATATCACTGTTGATGTCAGGTGGATCCTGGGTCAAAGCAGAGAATACCAGAAGGATGTTTACCTGTGTTTTATTGACTATGCAAAGGCATTTGACTGCGTGGATCATAACAAATTACAGATAGAACTGCAAAGAATGGGAATTCCAGAATACTTAATTGTGCTCATGAGGAATCTGTATATAGATCAAGAGGTAGTTGTTCAGACAGAACAAGGGTATAGTACATGATTTAAAGTCAGGAAAAGTGTGCGTCAGCATTGTATCTTTTCGCCATACTTATTCAATCTGTATGCTGAGCAAATAATCTGAGAAGCTGCAATATATGCAGAAGAAAAGGGCTTCAAGATTGGAAGAAGACTCATTAACAACCTGCAATATGCAGATGATACAACCTTGCTTGCTGAAAGTGAAAAGGACTTGAAGCACTTATTGATGAAGATCAAAGATCACAGCCTTTAGTATGGATTACATCTCAACATAAAGAAAACAAAGATCCTCACAACTGGACCAATGAGCAACATCATGATAAACAGAGAAAAGGTTGAAGTTGTCAAGGATTTCATTTTAGTTGGATCCACAATCAACACCCATGGAAGCAGCACTCATAAAATCAAGAGACATTGCACTGGACAAATCTGCTGCAAAGAAGCTCTTTAAAATGTTGAAAAGCAAAGATGTCACCTTGAAGACTAAGGTGTGCCTGACCCAAACCATGGTATTTTCAATCACGTTACATGCATGCAAAGGCTGGACAATGAATAAGGAAGGCCGAAGAAGAACTGACGCCTTTGAATTGTGGTGTTGGAGAAGAATGTTGAATATACCATGGACTGCCAAAAGAACGAACAAATCTGTCTTGGAAAAAGTACAACCAGAATGCTCCTTAGAAGCAAGGATGACGAGACTGCATCTTACATACTTTGGACATGTCATCAGGAGGGATCAGTCCCTGGAGAAGGACACCATGCTTGGTAAGTACAAGGTCAGCAGAAAACAGGAAGCCTCTCAATGAGATGGACTGAGCAGTGGCTGCCACGATGGGCTCAAGCATAATAAGGATTGTGAGCATGGCACAGGACTGGGCAGTGTTTTGTTCTGTGGCACACAGGGTTACTATGAGCTGGAACCGACTCAGCGGCACCTAACAACAATACAAAGAGATAAGATGAACAAACAAACACACAATTAACAGTTTCATCCAATAAGATTATATAATAATTACAAGCTTAAATTGTGTAGTTTGGATCAAAATTTTTAAAAGGCTAAATCCAGAGAAAGTCAAGGGTGGTAAACTAACATTTGCTGAACTCGTACCTTTCCAGGCACTATGCAAGATTTGTCATCTCACTGGGTTGTTCCAGTGCTTTGATAATTGACTAGGAAAGATGGAAGATAAAGACATTTGCCTCTTCACAAGAGGCCTATCTACTCATCAGATGTGAATTTAAATGGCATTCAGGTCTCGATGTTCTATGTTTCAATTACTGTGCAGAATATTCCATTTATAATAGAAATCATTTTTTAAAGGATGGGCTAAGCAATGCACTTCAAATTTTTGAACTGAAGCCAAATTACTTAACCCCACCCATTCCCATTAAATACACACATACCTGCACTGAAATGACCAACCTACTGAATGCTAGGAAGAATTTTGTGTACTGAGAGAATCTGCACAATATACATTAGCCTGGTTGAGTTTCAAGTATGTGAACAAATATGTTTAAATCTCTTGATGCTGGTAAGGTCTCTCTAAGCTGTTGATATATGCTTTCTAAAACCTATAGTTAACGAGGACAGAATAATTGTTCTAGCCCCTTTCATTAGTCTGTTGAGTCAGCAATTGTATTTCTTCTCATCAACTAGAGTTTGGCCTTGAAGATTTGGAAATCAGTTTTTTATTTGATTTCCTCTTGGGTACAAAACCTGTAACAAAGAGCAGGATTATACATTCATTTCTCCGTATTTGCCAAGATTAACCCTCCACGAGGAGCAGATGCTTTCGAAGTCAAGTTGGTTAAATCGGCCTAAAACAATTACACTTCAAAACCAATACACAAAGAACACCCCAGTTGCTCACCTATGTATTCCTTTCACATGCTATGAATATATCTTGTAGTAGTTTTACTTTTCTTTGCAATAAGCACTTCCAGTTGTTGGGCCTGTGATCTTTGCAAGCATATAATCTTTTCCCTGAGAATCTGAACTGTTGTTACTGAGTAGAATTCCAAGCAAACATACCAGGAAATGACTACAAGGGTCTGATTATCCTGTAAGAATATTCCTTAGTAGTTAACTACTTGTCCCATTTGTGCTTTGAAACAACAGATGCTTCTCCCCTTCCTGGCAGGGGAAGTTGCAACGTTTTACTAGAGGCTCCAGTCACCAGGGCTACGTAGGAATTCTCAGTGCTACAAGTTTGCACTAGAGTGCCAAGAATACGCGAATTTTTTAAAAAAAAGGATTGCAGGTTTTCAAAAATGCCATTAAAACCACCCTCTTATAAAGCAAGTCATCCTTTTTCTAGCCCCCTCACTGGCTGCAAGTCTTTGTGGTTTGCAGTAAGTAGTTACGGGAAGAAAAAAAGAATGCTTTGTGTCCTTTGCTGTTTGAAGGGAGACATCACACATTTACGATGCAGCCTTTTTTTCTCTAAGCAGCCCCATCCATGAAAAAACTGGATCAAAATCTAAGGAAAGAGAAGGAAGAAATTAGAGGAAAATGGAGGTCAGGAAATGTACATTAAAAGATTGGTGGATCAAGGAAGAAAGAAAAGATTCTCAAAGACTCTCAGTTCATCAGATCAGATTAAGTTGCTTCAGTAAGTCAGTAAGCAAGGGGCTTGGGAGGCTCTAGCGTTTTTGTTTGTAATGTTTCTAAGTTTTAACTTAATAACTGAGTTACATATTTGGTCAGTTAATGACAATCATATAGGGTATGTATGATCTCAAGTTCTTAAAACGAAAAAGACTCAAGCCCAGGGAATACTGTATAAGGGGACATTTTGGTTAAGACAAGTACAACTTGAGTAATGTCTTCCTTTGCATTCTCAAGGTAATAAAATCTACCCTCTGTCTTGGACACAACGTTTTGATTATACCACAGATCATTTCTCTAGGGAACGTCTGAAGGCAAACAATATTGACTTTCTTTTATTAACAATTTTGCAGGAGTGAACTGGTGCCTTACTGGTACTTTTACTGACTGCAGTATCTCAGCAAACAGATTTCTAATTCACCATCAATGATAGAGTAAAGCACCTAGCCAGTCTCTACTTCCAGCGAGTCTGGTTCTCTGCCCTGCGTCTATGGATTTTCAATGTAACTTAATCTAGAACTTCTCTACCACAGGACTCTGAGACCCTAACAGCAATGGGTTTGTCTTATATAGATCTTTGCATTCTCCTAGTATTCAACAATGACCTGGGCACAGAGTATTACTCAATGAAGGTTGGCTGCATGCAGCTAACGGCTATTTTAAAGTCTCTTTTCAATGTGTATATGTCCTGTCTCTGTTTAGCCTAGTGTTCTATATTACTGATTATACAGTAACTGCAGCTGACTGACAGTGTCACTCACCGACTCCAGTCAACATAACCCTGTCCGACCACCCTGGAAAGTCTAGAGCTTACACTAAAAGGGTTTCAAAGAATCCTTACCTCACCCCCAAAACTGCATGCACTATTTTGGGTATAGGTGCATTTTTCTGAGGCGAAGTCATGTTTTTCATCAGCTTCTCTACTGAGTTAGAAAAGTTTAGGAATTTGCCACAGAGATTTTTAATCTCAAATTGTCTGGCATAAAGTATAGGTAAAGAAAGATTCTATCTACATGCACTTTCTCCATCCCTGTATACCCTAGAAAAGTAGTAATAAAAATAAACAACATTTATTGAACACTTATTATGTGTTAGTCACTGTTCTAAACACCTTTTGTCTTAGTTATTTAGTGCTGCTATAACAGAAATGGAGCCTTGGTGGTGCAATGGTTAACAGCTATGGCTGCTAACCAAAAGGTCAGCAATTCGAGTCTACCAGCTGCTCCTTGGAAATCCTGTGGGGCGGTTCTACTCTGTCCTACAGGGTCGCTATGAGTTGGAATCAACTCGACAGCAATGGGTTTGTTTTGTTTCAAATAACAGAAATACCAGAAGTGGATGGCTTTAAGAAACAGAAATTTATTCTCTCATAGTCTTTTTTTAAAAGTCCAAATTCAGGGCACCAGCTCCAAGGGAAGGCTTTCTCTCTCTGTCGGCTCTGGGGGAAGGTCCTTGTCGTCAACCTTCCCTTGGTCTAGAAACTTCTCAGAGCAGAGACCCTGGGTTCAAAGGATGTACTCCACTCCTGGCATTTCTCCCTTGGTGGTAGGAGGTATCTCTCCTCTCTGCTTACTTCTCTCCTTTATATCTCAAAAGAGATTGACTCAAGACAACTTGTTAAAGATTGAATTGTGTCCCCCAAAAATGTGTGTCAACATGGCTAGGCCATGATTCCCAGTATTGTGTGGTTGTCCACCATTTTATAATCTGATGGATTTATTTTATGTGTTGTAAATCCTGACCTCTATGATGTTATTGAGGCAGGATTAGAGGCAGCTGTGTTAATGAGGCAGGATGCAAGCTACAGGATTAGGTTATATCTTGAATCAATCCTTTTTGAGATATAAAAGAGAGAAGCGAGCTCAGAGGAGAGGGATCTCTTACCATCGAGAAAGAAGAGCTGAGAGCGAAGCACACCGTTTTGGACCTGGAGTTCCTGCACTGAGAAGCTCCTAGACCAGGGGAAGGTTGATGACAAGGACCTTCCACCAGAGCCAATATAGAAAGCCTTCCCTTGGGGCTGGCACCCTGAATTGAGATGTCTACCCTCCTAAACTGTGAAAGAATAAATCTCTCTTTATTAAAACCATCATGTGTGGTATTTTTGTAATAGCAGCACTAGATAACTAAGACACAACCTAACCTGTACATTAAGTACTGCCTCATTAACATAACTACCTCTAATCCTGCCTCAATAACATCACAGATGTTAGGATTTACAGCACATAGGAAAATTACATCAGATCACAAAATGGAGGACAACCACACAATACTGCGAATCATGTCCTAGCCAAGTTCACATAATTTTGGGGGGACACAATTTAATCCATAACACCTTTCATGTATATTCTCATTTAAACCTTGTATTTTCTTACTTAAATTCTGTGACTTAGGTAAGTCAATCAGAGAAAAACTGTGTGTGTACATACACATATATACTCACTCACACACACACACCAATGCAGACATAGATATGTTTGGGCATGGGCCTTGTTGTTCTTTTAGGTCTGCCAATAGTCTCCAGAGTTTGAGCAGAGGCTAGGAAATTAAAGCATCCATCAAATTTTGAACAAATCCCCATCTTCCTAATTTCTATATTCCTTCCTCTACCACCACACTTTATAAACATACATAATAGAAATCCATGGACTTGAATTGAGCTCAGAAGCTCTTCTACCTGAATACCTTTACCTGTGTAAACTCATCTCAAACGAGTCATTGGTTCCCTCTTAAAACTAGTTCACTAAAGGTAAACTTGTCCAAGTTAAATGCAAACAGTATAGCCTAAAATGGTCTACAACTTTGAGTAGCCTCACTGAGCAGATAGGGGCTTCCTTCTCCTGGAATCTGTAGCTTACATAACACCACTCTCTTGGCTTTTCTCTTATCTCTTTCTTCACTATTAAAAATCATCTTCCACCTGCTCCACAAATGCTGGTGTTCTCCAGGGTTCCATATAGAGTCCTCTTTCCTCTTTTTTGTGTATATTATCCCAGAGCAATTCTATACATATTCATCTTTGACTATCATTTATCCATATACATGACTCTCAAATCTACATTTCTAGTCCAACATCTCTCTTAAACACCAGATTCAGCAACTGCCTATTGTACATCCCCCATCTTGATGTTCACCGGCTCCTCAAATCAAACATCCCAAATTAAATCACTATTTTTCCTCTCCTCCCATATTCTCTAATAGCATCCGATTAGCCAAGATACTGGCTTCTACTGGAGAAGAGCCACCTTTCTCCTCACCTAATGTTTCCTTGTGGTGAGATCTCTTCCAGAGTTATACCCCTGCCTCTCTCCACCTCTCCCTCACTCTTCCTGCAGAAACAGTGAGTTATCCGATTGGTGAGTTTGGGAGAAAATAACTGGCCACGTGCAGCTTGTTCCTTCTTCTCCAGTTGCTCCTTTGGCGTCTGTGTGGCTGAAGAAAGCACACATGCATTCCTCTCTGTTTTTCTCTGCTCTGAGTTTTATAGAAGCAAGCCCCCAAGGAGATCTGCTGCTGTTCAGGGCTAACAATGGCTGAATGGGTAAGGCTGCTTAACTCAGAGGTGAAATATCAGCACACCTCTTTATTCAACAGCTTTACCAATAATGTGATGTTTTGATCTCTATCTGTCTGACTTCTCTCTCTTTCTCTCAAGTGATCCTAAACTTAGGTGGAGAAAAAGGAGTATTATGTATTTACCCATCAAATACAATGCCTTTAAAGAATTCCAAAGTCCTCCACCTCCCTCACTCCCCTAGTCCAGTCAGTTTGACCATTTCTCAGGGTGCCCAATAAGGGGTCCTAATTATTATTTGGATTATAGAAATATGGTGCTAGTTAATTCAGCTTTCCACATGCAACTTCTTATGTAAGTGGCAAAATATACATCGGTCTCATTCCTGGAAAATATTATCCTTGGATAGTAAACACACAGGCATTATTCTAATCTCTGTTGAGTGCTTCTGTGAGATGTACCTAATCTGAGATGAAAGTCATTTAACTGAAGCCAGATGTTATTGTTAGCTGAAATCCAAAACATAATAATGCATGGTTGTCTATCAGACACAGGTGCTTTACTCTATTTTCTCAGTTAAAATCCCTTTAATATGACATCTGTTCAGATATCTTCCATTTGCCCCTCTAGATCCACTTTCTACCCTCCTTCACTCTGGTTTCTGCCTCAGGGGGCTGACCTATATAAACAGCCTCCTGTGCCCTCCGGCTTCCTCTTGGGTTTGGCCAATGGGAAGCCACAGCAGGAGATAACAGAAAGTGCTATCAGGGTACTTATTCCTCTGGTTCCCTCCTTGTGAGATTACTTTCAGCTGCCTAGGTTCCTGGGCAGAAGGTCATTGCTCCTCTCAAGACAGCTCACACTATAGGATTTTCTCTTTCTGGAGTTTCAATAACTCTTTCCCCTCTCCTTTAGGACTTGGGGTAAATGGTGACAGCTCCGAAGCTCTGAGCTCCGAGTTGGTTCTTGCAATAACACTATGGCTCTTCATACCCCTCCCACACCTGCGGAAGTTACAGTCCCTTTGGTAAATAAACCCCCCTGGAATTATCCTAATTGGAGTATGCCATCTCTTTTTAGCCTGCGGCTTTCAGTGCTTTAGTCAGTGAAAGTAAATTAGTATGTGGATTTCTATATTCAGTTTTTCTATATTCAAATTTTATTCATAGACTATTACTTTGTTCTAAACTCATTAAATAAATTTTGAACTGAATTATTATACTGCTCAGAACTCTCATGTGTCCTGTGCCCTAAATTAGTCACAGAATCCTATACTACCTTATAAATAGCTCTGAAATCTATTCTCAACTCTCCCACTGTCATCTTTCATTTCCTCATCATTTCTCACTTAAATTACTAACTGATCTCCCTCCCTTGCTCTTGCTTCCACACTCATCCATCTTCCATACAACTACTAGGGATATTTTTAAAAATATAAATTAGGTCATGTAACCCCTTTGCTTAAAAATGCATCAGTGGTTCTCTATTGCCACCGAGATAAAACCCAAACTCAGTGTTTGTAACGTGTACCCTGATTCAACTTCCACACTCTTGGCCCAATCCTGCTCTGGACCAGGAACACTCTCTCCCCTCTTGTTCACCTAATTCTTATATATCCTTTAGGATACAGCCCAAATGTCACTTACTTTTAGAAATCATTCCTGGCTACTCAACTCTCATAGCACTTAAAAAAACAAAAACCAAGCCCACTGCCATCGAGTTGATCCTGACTCATAGCAACTCCATAGGATTTCCAAGGCTGTAAATCACTATGGAAGCAGACTGCCACATCTTTCTCTCGCAGAGTCGCTGGTGGTTTCGAACCGCCGACCTTTCTTACCACCCTAAATTTTCACTGCCGTTCTGTTTAACACCTCTACTAGATTCTAAGCTCTTTGCTACATAGTACTGTGCCTAATATCTACCAAATGCTCAGTAGATGTTTTTGAAAAGCCCTTGGGTGGTGCAAACAATGTGCTCAGCTGTTAAGTGAAAGGTTGGAGTTTCAAGTCCACCCAGAGGCACCTCTGAAGAAAGGTGTGGCAATCTACTTCCAAAAAACCAGCAGTAACAACTCTATGGATCACAACAGTCCAATCTTCTTGTGCATGAGATCACCATTAGTCAGGGACTGGCTTGACGTGATGTAAGTAAGACTGTGACTCAAGATACACCCCACACTCATTCTGCCTTATTAACATATGGAGGTTAGGATTTACAACACATCACAAAATGGAGGATAATTACATCAGATCACAAAATGGAAGAAAAGCACACATTACTGGGTATCACAGCCTAGGTAAGTTGACACATATTTTTGGGGGACACAACTCAATCCATGACAAATGGTAATCGCAATCTTAACAGCAATTTAAACACTGAAGAAATTTGAAACAGAGGCTTACCAACTTTCTAAATTACTTACATAGAATTTTGGAGTTCTATCGAATATAGTTTAACAAACTAGCAAGCTCTTCCCACAAAGGCAGGTCTTTCTTAGCCTTAACGGCCAAAGGCTGCTAAATGTGCCAAATTTTCTGTGGCTACATTCTCTGTTTAGGTTATATAGGTGATATCATACTTTTTGAAAAGGCTTGGATCTTCCCTGAGGGGCATTTATGTTCCCACCTACATAATGAAAATTTTTCCCAGCAGTTCTCCTTTGTTAACTTCTCCTCTTCTGGGTTCTGGCTTCTCACCGCCCAGAGGTACTCTCTTTGTCAATTTGGTGAATTTGACTTTGGTTTTTTCTCTGTATAACTGTTTACTTATATTGTTATTTTTTTCACTTACCATTATAACAGAGAACTTTCTCACATCATCAAAACTCTTCAGAAACATAATATTTTTGTAGTGGTAAAAGTTTTCACCATATTGCCTGTACATAACTGACTTGGTTATCGTCTATAGCTAGACATTGTTCCTAACTGTTTACCAATGTCACAATAAATCTTTGTAAATACTGCTTTAATAATATTTTCATAGGGGAGACCATAGATGTTGAACAAATTAATGATGTGAATATCTTTTAAGCACTGCAAATTATTTTCCTAAAGATGGAAACAATGTACACACTACTAACAGTATCTAAGAGTACCTGTTTCTCTCTACCTACTGAGGCTTAGAAGTCTCAAATTGTTTCTAACTTGATATTTAGGAAAGTATATTTCCTTGCTCAAATTTGCACATTTTTATTACTAGGAGATTGAACATTTTTTCACAGGTAAGTAATCTGTAGTGGTTCTATTGTACATTTTTTCTTTGTCTATTTATTTCCTAGTATATTAGTATTGTTCTATGATTTCTATGCTTTTTTTCTGAGTTCTCTGAATGTAAATAGCACATCCATGTATTTTAATCCAAATGTTTTGCCAAAGAGCTACTTGAAAACAATATGTTGCGGGGGGGAGGCGCCTACTCTTCCTTGTTTACTTTGTTACAATGTGAAAAGCAAGATTACAGTCTGCAATGTCTGAACTATTAGAATTCTAAATCTGTATGGTCCAAATTAATGAGTACCACAATAATTACACAGTCATTCATCCAAAATTCAGTGACTATTTCTTGAGCGCCCATCATGGGCTGGGCCCTGTTGTCAGGGATGGGGATGCAGTGGCAGCCAAGCCAGATGGAGCCCTGCCTCTTGCAATTCACTGTCTTTACCCAGGTACCTTGACAGTCCAGAATACAGCTGAGAACAGCCAAGTAGATGGCACAAATACCATTCTTTTGAGTCTGTATAGTTATTCAGAGAAAAACATGTCAGGTGGTAAATTAAAATGATGAGTGGGCTGTTAGTGACAGATTTGCTGATGACATCCAGTACTAGCCAATGTGTTGACTTCTCCACCCAAAGCACAAAAAGCTGACAGTTGGAAACATCTAACTTCCATCCACTCCTGTTCTAATCTCTGAGGTTAATTTGGCCCTAAGGCCAATGAAATTTAAAGACTATAGGATCCACATCTCTATGGCTCTGCACAGAGTCACACTCACTACTGGCCTAGTTCTAACCTTAAAATTTACTTCCAGAAACTGACTTTTTCTTTAGTTTGTGTGTGACCAAGCCCCTATCTGCCAGCTCAGTTCCACGTATCCCCCATCTTATGTCTCCATCTCTGACTTCCCGTTACTGATACCTAATTTTCCACCTAAAATCTGTTCTCTGAGCCTGAAGCTATCTTGGTTGAAGCTCAACACCCCTAGTCCCTGTACCTGGATTCTCACTTCCTATTACCACACTTCTCTCGTGAAGACCATTTGCTTAGATCTGATGTTAGATTCATGCTTGCTGCAAACATCTGCACAGATGTCTTCCTGTTGCATCCAGAAAATATTTAAGAAATAGAATCAACAGTGATAGATGTGGAGGACATGAAACCCAAAATAGGATGATTTTGCAGGACTGAGGCTTGGATGACTGAAGAAATGAGGGTTTCACTCTGAGAATGGGAACAGGGAAAGAACAGGCTCACTGGGAAAGATGACAAGTTCAGTTTTGAACATGTTGAGTTTGAGATACCTGTAGCACTTCCAGGAGGTATCCAGTAGAGAGCTGGATGTATGGTTCAGGAGCTCAGGAGAGAGTGTTATATTTGTATAAATAGTTCTCTCTCTATATACATACACACACAGACAACATTTTAAAAGTTTAGCATCTGCTAGAGATCAAGATTTCTATATTCATCTATAGCTAGAAAGAGCACTGAGTAAACTACAGTTCTTTTTCCATTATGCAAATCTGTACATGTTGTTAATCAACAAATCAAAAAACCAAACCCACTGCCGTCAAGTCGATTCCGACTCATAGAACCCTATAGAACAGAGTAGAGCTGCCCCATAGAGTTTCCAAGGAGCACCTGGTGGATTTGAACTGCCAACCTCTTGGTTAGCAGCTGCAGCACTTAACCACTACGCCACCAGGGTTTCCGTTAATCAACAGTTCTGTATAATTAGGAGCTCATTTCTATGTTAATATAGAAAGTCTTAACCACCCTGAAATTTGCCTAAAGTCAGTAAGGTCAAATGTTGAATAAATATTTGTTCAAAGGGGAACAATACAGGTCAATGCTTCTAACTTGAAAAACTGAATCAATTTGGGTCTGATTCAGGCTTTATGTAGGGTTTGCTGTTGTTATTGTTTACCTGCCAATTTTTTACCAGTCAATTAGTCATTGTTGTTTTATACCATTATATCTGAAAAACTATGCACTGAATACCCAAGAGTAACTTTCGAAAACAAGACAAATTTTATTCTACCACAAGAAACTAAGTCAATAGTGGAAATTCTGGGGGAGAAAGACTATATCCCTACCACATTTGGGCCGTAGATACTCCATTAATGGGGCACTCATAATTTCCATTACAGTTAATGGAAATTGTGTGTGTGTGTGTGTGTATGTGTGTATCAGGAGGAGCACAAGCCTCACTGTCTCTATCAGAAAATGATTCCTTTTGTGTTGATCTCCTAGCTGTGTTTTCATTCTACCTTTTAAAACCATTACACCTAACAGAGTTTTGAGTGCATTACAGATAACTTTAAGAAGCTGTCATTATCTCCTCTCTCTTAACCACATAATAGGGGGTAGAAAAGTGAGAGTACAGTATATACACCATGCTGAGTAGAAGGAACTTGCCTTGAATTTTTGAAACCGTCAGCCTATTTTCTGTAATGCTGAGTGGTGAATCACTCTTAAGTGCTCCATCATTCACTAGGATATGTGCTTCATGCCAAAGGTTACTAGATTACAAAAGTACTCTCAGCTCAGAAGGGACTCATAATTCACCATCACCTTATTTTGACACTAAGAGAGAAAATATGTGCATCAAGACAAGTACAGGAAATAATGAAAAAAGAAAAAAAAAAACCCACCTATATTAAGTTAACAATGCATCAAACACTCCAAAGGGAAAAATACAGACTAGAACAATAATAAGGATAATAGAAAAGTAATGCTGTTAAATTATGAGGAGAGACTTGCTGGTCATTCATGAACACCCCCAAGTGAAGATAGTTCCTTAAAGGCTTGTTCTTCGGTATGAGAGAAAATGGGCAAAGTTCAGGTAGTTCCCAAAGTTGGAAGGAAATATTTAGTTGTTCCAATGTTTATAAAAGACAGGGGCAAACTCATTTCCTGAAGGTGAAATGAAAATACCTGAGAAAAAAATTAAAACCACAAATGGCTTGTAAGGAGTTGTTAGCACACAAAAGATGAGTAAACGGAGATCCCAGAGGAATTGTGGCAGAAACCTCAAGACGAAGGGAAACTTAAGTGAAATCTCAGAGGACCTCTGATAAATACATGGAAAGGATAATACAGATACAAATAGTAGGTAAGAAAATGTCTTGGGAAATATGTTCTATATCTGGTAAGATGGTCAGAGGATCTTAAATTTTCGCACCATACATTTCATTTTAGCAAAGTTATAACTATCCAAGTGACATCAACAAAAGAATCTAAAAGTATAGTTACCAGAAAGCTTAATACATCACTAATGGGGCTACAATTTTCTTTTTTACAAACAACATAATTTAATTATAAATTTATACAAATTATAAATTGTATATGATGAAGGTGCATTTGTCAACAAATAATTACAAACACTATAGCTGACTACTTGAAAAACTCACTGGAGTCCCTTTAACATTTTGAGGTGACTGGATCACTGGGGGAGCCCTGGTGGCGCACTGCCTAAGAGCTTGGCTGCTAACCAGCAGGTCGACAGTTCAAATCTACCAGGTACTCCTTGGAAACCCTAACTTGGCTATGAGTTGGGATTGGCTTGATGGCAATGGACTTGGTTTTGGAAACCCTGGTGGCGTAGTGGTTAAGGGCTACAGCTGCTAACCCAAGGGTAGGCAGTTTGAATCCGCCAGGTGCTCCTTGGAAACTCTACGGGGCAGTTCTTCTTTGTCCTATTGGGTCACTATGAGTCGGAATCGACTTGACGGCACTGGGTTTGGTTTTTGGTTTTGGTTTGGATCACTGGGTAAACTGGATGCACTTCTAACCCTTTCCAATTCCTTCCTCCTTGGATTTGGGAGTGTGCTACATCTTTTGATGGTTTGAATTTTTGTTTGTTTGTTTAAGTGCTACTGTTTAATTATGCTACTTTTTTCTTAACATTTTTATTGAATATATCATATATGGACCTATCTTAGGGGTAGTTCAATGACTTTTTTACAGACATATAAACCTGTATAACCACCACCCAGATCAAGATACAGAACGTTACCAGGAACCCAGAAACATCCCCTATACACCTCCCAGTCAATACCCCTAGACCTCAACAACTACTATTCTGACTTCAATCATTAGTTTTGCCTGCTAGTGAAATCATGCAATATGTTCAACATGCTACTTTTATAAAACTTTTCATAAATTGGCATATTGAATTTGAGTGTAATTCTACATATGAATTTGCTCAATTAGTACAACTGTATCTATTTCTAACCTCTCCTACAAACCATTCTCAGAAGTTTTAGAATGCAAAAACAAAAATAAACAAAACCCTTTCAGCACTAATACTATGACTCTTCCTCAGCCCTGCCAGTTTAAGAAGTAGGAAAGACACAATAGTCTGAACACGTTAAAATCTGAGGTACTGACATTTTCTCAGCCATTACAGTCTTCCTAACCAATGTTTATAAGTGGTTTGTTTTTAAATGCTAAAAATGAAATAAGGGTATCTATGCAAAACCAACAACCAACATCATTCTTAACGGAGAGATGCTGAAAACATTCCCCTTGAGAACAGGAACAAGGATGTCCTTTATCGTTACTTCTATACAACACTGTGCTGGAAGTTATAGCTAGAGCAATAAAGCAAGAAAAAGAAATAAAGGGCATCCAAATTGGTACTGAAAAAGTTAAACGGTCCCTATTTGCAGATGATATACTATACATAGAAAACCCAAAATATCCCATAAGAAAACTACTGGAACGAATAGAAAGATTCAGTAGAGTAGCAGGATACACATAAACATTTAAAAATCGGTTGGATTCTTATACACCAATAAAGAGAACGATGAAAAGGAAATCACAAAAACAATACCATTTATAACAGCCCCTAAAAACATAAAATACTTAGGAATAAATCTAACCAGTGACATAAAGGACCTATACAAAGAAAACTATAAAACACTACTGCAAGAAACCAAAAGAGAGCTACATAAATGGAAAAACATACCACGCTCATGGATAGGTAGACTCAACATTGTGAAAATGACAATTCTACCCAAAGCAATTTACAAATACAATGCAATACCGATCCAAATACCAACAACATTCTTTAAAGGATGGAAAAACTTATCATTAACTTTACATGGAAAGCAAAGAAGCCCCAGATAAGTAAAGCACTATTGAAGAAGAAGAATGAAGTAAGAGGACTCACACTGCCCGACCTCAGAACCTACTATACAGGTATGGTAGTCAGAATAGCCTGGTACTGGTACAACAACATATACATTGAGCAATGGAACAGAATTGAGAACCCAGATGTAAATTCATCTACCTATGGTCACCCGATCTTCGACAAGGGCCCAAGTCCATCAAATGGGGAAAGGACAGTCTTTTTAACAAATGGCACTGGCAAAACTGGATGTCCATCTGCAAAAAAATGAAACAGGACCCATGCCTCACACTATATACAAAAACTGACTCAAAATGGATCAGAGGTCTAAATATAAAGGCAAAAACTATGAAGTTCATAGAAGAAAATGTAGGATCAATGCTAGAGGCCCTAACACACAGCATTAACAAGATACAAACCACAATCAACAACACACAAACTCCAGAAGATAAGCAAGATAACTGGGATCGCCTAAAAATTATACACTTATGCTCACCAAAGACTTCACCAAAACAGTAAAAAGGGAACCGACAGATTAGGAAAAAATATTTGGCTATTACAATAAGACAAAGGTCTAATCTCTAAAATCTGTAAGAAAATCCAACACCTCTACAACAAAAAGACAAATAATCCAATTAAAAAATGGGCAAAGGAAATGAACAGACACTTCACCAAAGAAGACATTCAAGCAGCCAACAGACACGTGACGAAATGCTCCATCACTAGCCATTAGAGAAATGCAAATCAAAACCACAATGAGATACCATCTCACCCCGGCATTACTGGCAAGAATTAAAAAAAAAAACAGGAAATAACAAATGTTGGAGAGGCTGCAGGGAGATTGGAACTCTTATCCATTGCTGGTGGGAATGCAAAATGACACAACCATTTTGGAAAAGAATATGGTACTTCCTTAAAAACCTAGAAATAGAAATACCACATGATCCAGCAATCCTACTCCTAGGAATATATCCTAGAGAAAGAAGGGTCATCCCACAAATAGACATATGTAAACCCATGTTCATTGCAGCATTGTTTACAATAGCAAAAAGTTGGAAACAACCTAGATTTCCATCAACAGATGAAAGGATAATCAAACTGTGGTATATACACACAATGGAGTATTACACAATGTGAAAGAACAATGATGAATCTGTGAAGCATCTATAACATGGATGAATCTGGAGGACATCATGCTGAGTGAAATAAATCATTACTGTAAAAACTCATGAGAAGGTTTACACACAAAAAGAAACAATCTCTGATGGTTATGAGGGAGGGGAGGACTGGGGATAAAAAACAAAAACAAAAAAAACCCCACTAAATAGACAATAGATAAGTGGTACTTTGGTGAAGGGTAAGACAGTACACAACACTGGGGAAGCCAGTACAACTTGTACAAGACAAGGTTGTGGAAGCTCCACAGACATATCCAAACTCCTTGAGGGACCAAACTGCTGGGCTGAGGGCTGTGGGGACCATGGTCTCAGGGAACATCTAGCTCAACTGGCATAACACAGTTTATAAAGAAAATGTTCTACATTCTACTTTGGTGAGTAGCATCTGGGGTCTTAAAAGCCTGTGAGTGGCCATCTAGGATACTTCACTGGTCTCACCCCTTCGGGAGCAATGAAGAATGAGGAAAACTAAAGACACAAGGGAAAGATTAGCCCAAAAGGACTAATGGACCACATCTACCAACTGAGTCCAGTACAACTAGATAGTGCTTGGCTACCACCACTGACTGCTCTGACATGGATCACAACAGAGGGTCTGAGACAGAGCTGGAGAAAAATGTAGAACAGAATTCTACCTCAAAAAGAAAGACCAGACTTGCTGGCCTGACAGAGAGACTAGAGAATCCCTGAAAGGATGGCCCCCGAACACCCCTTTCAGCTCAGTAATGAAGTCAGTCCTGAGGTTCAGCCTTCAGCCAAAGATTGGACAGGCCCATAAAACAAAATTACTAAAGGGGCACACCAGCCCAAGGGCAGGGACTAGGAGGCAGGAGGGAACAGGAAAGCTGGTAATGGGGACCCCAAGGTTGAGGAGGGAGAGTTTTGACATATCGTGGGGTTGTTCTCCAAAGTCACAGAACAGTGTGTGTACTATTTAATGAGAAACTAGTTTGTTCTGTAAACCTTCATCTAAAGTACAATAAAAAAAATTTTTTTTTAATGAAATAAAACAAATATATGGTTCTTTATGACTGCCCTGACAGGGAACACAACAAAGAATCCCTCAAGGAGCAGGAGAGGAGTGGGATGAGGACCTCAAATTCTTGTAAAAAGACCAGACGGAATGGTCTGACTGAGATCAGAGGGACCCCAGGGGTCATGGTCCCCAGACCTTTTGTTAGCCCAAGACAGAAACCATTCCCAAAGCCAACTGTTCAGAAAGGGATTGGACTGGACTATAAGATAGAAAATGATGCTAGTTAGGAGAGAGCTTCTTGGATCAAGTAGACACATGAGAATATGTGGGCAGCTTCCATCTGGAGGGGAGATGAGAAGGCAGACAGGGACAGAAGCTGGCTGAATAGACACGGAAATACAGGGTGGAGACAAGGAGTGTGCTACCTCATCACGGGGACAGCACCTACAAGTATATAGCAAGATGTATATAAATTTTTATATGAGACTATGTGGGCAGCTCCTGTCTGAAGCGGAGATGAGAAGGCAGATGGGGACAGAAGCTGGCTCAATAGACAAGGAAATACAGGCTGGAGAGAAGGAGTGTGCTATCTCATTGGGGGAGAGCAACTAGGAGTATATAGCAAAGTGTATATAAATTTTTGTAGGAGAGACTGCCTTGATTTGTAAACTTTCACTTAAAGCACAATAAAAATTTCAAAAAAAAATGGTTTTTCTTTTTAGGGTTACACATATACAGATTTTAAAAGAAGTTCAAACAGGGCACAGAAGAAAGTGTTCCTCTTGCCCTAGATCCCAAGACATCTAACCCTCATCTCCAGAGACACTCATTATTACTGACTTCTTATATACCCTTGCAAAAATATTACACACTAATATATATTTCTTCTTTTTTTTTTACTCAAAGGACTCATCTATACAAATTGTTCTTCACCTTACTTTTTTCAGCGATCAATAAAGTCATCTGCGATCAGCACACAGGAACTACCTCGCTAATTTTAATGCCTTCATCACAGTACCTTGTATGGCTGCACCTCAATTTATTTAATCAAATTTTAGACTTTGAAAAACAAGTGACCCCTCCCCTGTCTGGCAAGTGATTTTTTTTTTTAATGATTTTTATTGTGCTTTAAGTGAAAGTTTACAGACCAAGTCAGTCTCTCACACAAAAACCCATATAGACCTTGCTACACACTTCCAATTACTCTTTTTTTAATGAGACAGCCCGCTCTCTCCCTCCACTCTCTCTTTTCGTGTCCATTTCACCAGCTTCTAAATCCCTCCACCCTCTCGTCTCCCTCCAGGCAGGAGATGCCAACATAGTCTCAGGTGTCCACCTGATCCAAGAAGCTCACTCCTCACCAGCATCCCTCTCCAACCCATTGTCCAGTCCAATCCATGTCTGAAGAGTTGGCTTCGGGAATGGTTCCTGTCCTGAGCCAACAGAAGGTCTGGGGACCATGATCACCAGGATCCTTCCAGTCTCAGTCATACGATCAAGTCTAGTCTTATGAGAATTTGGCGTCTGCATCCCACTGCTCTCCTGCTCCCTCAGGGGTTCTCTGTTGTGTTACCTGTCAGGGCAGTCATCCGTTGTAGCTGGGCACCATCTAGTTCCTCTGGTCTCAGGATGATGTAGTCTCTGGTTCATGTGGCTCTTTCTGTCTCTTGGGCTTGTAATTGCCTTGTGCCCTTGGTGTTCTTCATACTCCTTTGATCCAGGTGGGTTGAGACCAATTGATGCATCTTAAATGACTGCTTGCTAGCATTTAAGACCCCAGATGCCACTCTTCAAAGTGGAATGCAGAATGTTTTGTTAATAGATTTTATTATGCCAATTGACTTAGATGTCCCCTGAAACCATGGTCCCCAGACCCCTGCCTCTGCTACACTGGCCTTCAAAGCATTCAGTTTATTCAGGAAACTTCTTTGCTTTTGGTTTAGTCCAATTGTGCTGACCTCCCCTGTACTGTGTGCTGTCTTTCCCTTCGCCTAAAGTAGTTCTTATCTACTAATTATTGAATACTCCTCTCCCACCCTCCCTCCCCCCCTCCTCTTCCCTCCCCCCCATAACCACAAAAGAATGTTTTCTTCTCAGTTTAAACAATTTCTCAAGTTCTTATAATCGTGGTCTTATACAATATTTGTCCTTTTCCAAATGACTAATTTCACTCAGCATAATGCCTTCCAGGTTCCTCCATGTCATGAAATGTTTCACAGATTCCTCCCTGTTCTTTATCGATGCGTAGTATTCCACTGTGTGAATATACCATAATTTATTTATCCATTCATCCGCTGATGGGCACCTTGGTTGCTACCATCTTTTTGCTATTGTAAAGCGTGCTACAATAAACATGGGTGTGAATATATCTGTTTATGTAAAGGCTCTTATTTCTCTAGGATATATTCCAAGGAGCGGGATTGCTGGATCGTATGGTAGTTCTATTTCTAGCTTTTTAAGGAAGTGCCAAATTGATTTCCAAAGTGGTTGTACCATTTGACATTCCCACCAGCGGTGTATAAGTGTTCAACTCTCTCCACAGCCTCTCCAACATTTATTATTTTGCATTTTTTGGATTAATGCCAGCCCTGTTGGAGTGAGATGAAATCTCATTGTAGTTTTGATCTGCATTTCTCTAATGGCTAATGATTGTGAACATTTCCTCATATATCTGTTAGCTACCTGAATGTCTTCTTTAGTGAAGTGTCTATTCATATCTTTTGCCCATTTTTTAATTGGGTTATTTGTCTTTTTGTATTTGAGTTTTTGCAGTATCATGTAGATTTTAGAGTTCAGGCGCTGATCAGAAATGTCATAGCTAAAACCTTTTTCCCAGTCTGTAGGTAGTCTTTTTACTCTTTTGGCGAAGTCTTTGGATGAGCATAGGTGTTTGATTTTTAGGAGCTCCCAGTTATCTAGTTTTTCTTCTGCATTCTTAATAATGTTTTGTATACTGTTTGTGCCATGTATTAGGGCTCCTAATGTTGTCCCTATTTTTTCTTCCATGATCTTTATCATTTTAGATTTTGTATTTAGGTCTTTGATCCATTTTGAGTTAGTTTTTGTGCATGGAGTGAGGTATGGGTCTTGTTTCATTTTTTTGCAGATGGATATCCAGTTATGCCAGCAACATTTGTTAACAAGGCTGTCTTTTCCCTATTTAACTGTTTTGGGGCCTTTGTCAAATATCATCTGCTCATATGTGGATGGATTTATGTCTGGATTCTCAGTTCTATTCCATTGGTCCATGTATCTGTTGTTGTACCAGCACCAGGCTGTTTTGGCTACTGTGGCGGTATAGTAAGTTCTAAAATCAGGTAAAGTAAGGCCTCTGACTTAGTTCTTCTTTTTCAGTAATGCCTTATTTATCCGGGGCCTCTTTCCCTTCCGTATGAAGTTGGTGATTTGTTTCTCCAACTCATTAAAGAATGTCATTGGGATTTGAATCAGAATTGCATTAAATGTATAGGTCACTTTTGGTAGAATAGACATTTTTATAATGTTAACTCTTCCTATCCACGAGCAAGGTATGTTTTTCCACTTATGTAAGTCTCTCTTGGTTTCTTGCAGAAGTGTACTGTAGTTTTCTTTGTATAAGTCTTTTACATCTCTGGTAAGACTTATTCCTAAGTATTTTATCTTCTTGGGGGCTACTGTTAATGGGATTGATTTGGTGATTTCCTCTTCAATGTTCTTTTTGTTGGTGTAGAGGAATCCAACTGATTTTTTGTATGTTTATCTTGTATCCCGATACTCTGCTGAACTATTAGTTTCAGTAGTTTCCTTGAGGATTCCTTAGGGTTTTCTGTGTATAAGATCCTGTCATCTGCAAATAGAGATACTTTTACTTCTTCCTTGTCAAATGGATGCCCTTTCTTTCTTTATCTAGTCTAATTGCTCTGGCTAGGACCTCCAGCACAATGTTGAATAAGAGTGGTGATAAAGGGCATCCTTGTCTGATTCCCGATCTCAGTGGGAATGCTTTCAGGCTCTCTCCATTTAGGGTTACGTTGGCTGTTGGCTGTGTATAAATGCCCTTTATTATGCTGAGGAATTTTCCTTCTATTCCTATTTTGCTGAGAGTTTTTATCATGAATGAGTGTTGAACTTTGTCAAATGCCTTTTCTACATCAATGGATAAAATCATGTGATTCTTGTCTTTTGTTATATTTATGTGGTGGATTACATTAATTGTTTTTCTAATGTTGAACCATCCCCGCAAAAAAATACCGGGTATGAATTCCACTTAGTCATGGTGAATTATTTTTTTGATATGTTGTTGAATTCTACTGGCCAGAATTTTGTTGAGGATTTTTGCATCTACGTTCATGACGGATATAGGTCTATAATTTTCTTTTCTTTTGGTGTCTTTACTTCATTTTGGTATCATGGATATGGTGGCTTCATAGAATGAGTTTTGTTGTATTCCGTCCTTTCCTATGCTCTGAAATACCTTTAGTAGTAGTGGTGTTAACTCTTCTCTGAAAGTTTGGTAGAACTCTACAGTGAAGCCATCCGGACAAACGGTTTTTTTTTGTTGTTGGGAGTTTCTGATTACCTTTTCAATCTCTTCTTTAGTTATGGGTCTATTTAGTTGTTCTACCTCTGTTTGTGTTAATTTAGGTAGGCAGTGTGTTTCTAAGAATTCATCCATTTCTCCTAGGTTTTCAAATTTGTTGGAGTACAGTTTTTCACTGTAATCTGATATGATTCTTTTTAATTTCAGTTGGGTCTGTTGTAATATCACCCATCTCATTTCTTATTGGGGTTATTTGCTTCCTCTCCTGTTTTTCTTTTGTCAGTTTGGCCAGTGGTTTATCGATTTTGTTGATTTTTTCAAAAAAACCAGCTTTTGGTCTGGTTAATTCTTTCAATTGTTTTTCTGTTTTCTATTTCATTTAGTTCAGCTCTAATTTTTATTATTTGTTTTCTTCTAGTGCCTGTGGGTTTCTTTTGTTGCTTTCTATCTGTTCAAGTTGTAGGGATAATTCTTTGATTTTGGCCCTTTCTTCTTTTTGGATGTGTGCATTTATTGATAGAAATTGGCCTCTGAACACCGCTTTTGCTGTGTCCCAAAGATTCTGATAGAAGTGTTTTCATTCTCATTGGATTCTCTGAATTTTATTCCACCCTTAATGTCTTCTATAATCCAGTCTTTTCTGAGCAGGGTATTGTTCAGTTTCCAAGTGTTTGATTTCTTTTCCCTGTTTTTCCTGTTATTGATTTCCACTTTTATGGCCTTATGGTCAGAGAAGATGCTTTGTAATATTTCAGTGTTTTGGATTTTGCTAAGGCTTGCTTTATGACCTAATATGTGGTCTATTCTAGAGAATGTTCCATGTGCACTAGAAAAGAAAGTATACTTGGTTGCTGTTGGGTGGAGTGTACTGTATATGTCTACAAGGTCAAGTTGGTTGATTGTGGCATTAAGGTCTTCCATGCCTTTATTGAGCTTCTTTCTGGATGTCCTGTCCTTCACCCAAAGTGGTGTGCTGAAGTCTCCTACTATTATTGTGGAGCTGTCTATCTCACTTTTCAACGCTGATAAAGTTTGTTTTATGTATCTTGCAGCCCTGTCATTGGGTGCATAAATATTTAATATGGTTATATCTTCTTGGTGTTTTGTCCCTTTAATCATTATATAGTGTCCTTCCTTATCCTTTCTGATGGATTTAACTTAAAAGTCTATTTTGTCAGAAATTAATATTGCCACTCCTGCTTCTTTTTGATTGTTGTTTGCTTGATATATTTTTTTCCATCCTTTGAGTTTTAGTTTGTTTGTGTCTCTACGTCTAAGGTGTCTCTTGTAGGCAGCGTATAGATGGATCTTGTTTTTTAATCCATTCTGCCACTCTCTTGTCTCTTTATTGGTGCATTTAGTCCATTTACATTCAGGGTAATTATGGACAGGTATGAATTTAGTGCTACCATTTTGACGTTTTTGTGTGTTGTTGACAGTTTCTTTTTCCCACTTAATTTTATGTGCTGAGTAGATTTTTCTTTATATATTGTCCTTTCCTCATATTTGTTGTTGTTGATATTGTTTCTGCTGAGTCTCTATTTTTCCCTTGTATTTTATTTTGATGAATAGGATAGTTAGTCTCCTTTGTGGTTACCTTATTATTTACCCCTATTTTTCTAAATTTAAACCTAACTTTTATTTCTTCATATCACCATATCTTCCTCTCCATACGGAAGGTATATGATTACATTACTTAGTCTCTCTTTATTATTTTAGTATTGTCTTATATAATAACATCACTGTTACCCTGTTTGGAGCTTTTTTTTTTTTTTTTTTTAAATATTCTTGCTTTGTTTTTTTGGATTTCCTTGTCTGGGTTGACTTCTGGTTGCTCTGCCCAGTGTTCTAGTCTTGGGTTGATACCTGATATTATTGATTTTCTAACCAAGGAACTCCCTTTAGTATTTCTCGTAGTTTTGGTTTGGTTTTTACAAATCCCCTAAACTTGTGTTTATCTGGAAATGTCTTAATTTCACCTTCTTATTTAAGAGACAGTTTTGCTGGATATATGATTCTTGGTAGGCAATTTTTTTCCTTCAATTTTTTAAACATGTCATCCCATTGTCTTCTTGCCTGCATGGTTTCTGCTGAGTAGTCTGAGCTTATTCTTATTGGCTCTCCTTTGTAGGTGACTTTTCTTTTATCCCTCGCTGCTCTTATAATTCTCCCTTTATCTTTGGTTTTGGCAAGTTTGATTATAATATGTCTTGGTGACTTTCTTTTCAGATCTACCTAATGTGGAGCTCAATGAGCACCTTGGATAGATATCTTCTCATCTTTCACAGTATCAGGGAAGTTTTCTGCCAACAAATCTTCAACAATTCTCTCTGTATTTTCTGTTATTCCTCCCTGTTCTGGTACTCCAATCACTCGTAGGTTAGTTCTCTTGATAGAGTCCCATGTGGTTCTTAAGGTTTCTTCATTTTTTTAAATTCTTTTATCTGATTTTTCTTCAAATATATTAGTGCCAAGTGATTTATCTTCGAGTTCAGAAATTCTAGCTTCTATCTGCTCAATTCTGCTCCTCTGACTTTCTATTGAGTTGTCTAATTCTGTAACTTTATTGTTAATCTTCTGAATTTCTGATTGCTGTCTATCTATGGATTTTTCCAGCTTATTAAACTTTTCATTATGTTCCTGAATAATCTAATTTCTTCAATTGCTTTATCTTTGTGTTCCTTGGCTTGTTCTGTGTATTGCCCCATTTCCTTCCTGATGTCTTGAAGGGTTCTGTATATTAAACTTTTGTATTCTGCATCTGGTAATTCCAGGAATGCACTTTCACCTAGGAGATCCCTGGATTCTTTGTTTTGAAAGCCTGTTGAGGTGATCATGGTCTGTTTCTTTATGTGACTTGATATTGACTGTTGTCTCCGAGCCATCTATAAGTTATTGTGTTGGTTTATGCTTGCTTACTGTATCATAGCTGCTTGCTTTGTTCTGTTTTAGTACACCCCATGGGTTGCTTGAGTGAGCTAGCTTGATTATTTTCACCTTTGGAGCTCTGGTGTCCTGTCCCCAGCTGGCTAGAGCTGTTATCAGGTGTATCAGTCTAGTAGTCCATTCAGTTTTCTTGTATGAATTCAGCTTGGGTTTCCAGGCAGCTGATCATCAAGTGTGTGGTACAGGGTCTGTCCTACAGTCTTAGAGGGGCAGGGTTGATTGGCGTATATACCGGTATCTGATTGCCGCACGGCATCACGCTCTGGATAAGGCGGGGTCTGAGAGCAGACCCCCGAGTGTGTCTGAGGGAAACTTATCCCTGTTCCCTACAGCGTGCTGGTGGATGGGTTCTCCAGATGGACCATGGGCACCCAAAGTACTTGGTTGTAAGGACTGGGAGGTACCAGTTATCTTTAGACCCGTCGCAGGTGGCTGGGTGACCTGAGGGGAGCTACCGGTCCTTAGGTCCCTGATGTGGGTAGGTTAGGACCTTGTTTAATAGGCAATTTCAAACATCGAACACCCACCTCGCCCTCACACAGCTGAAACAGTTGGAGTTTGCCAACGAGGGCCTATTCTCCCGAAATAGGCCCACACAGGTCCGTGCAGAAGGGAAACGTGCTCAAGGTCCATGGACGGTTTATGCTTGGACAGGAGCCGCTTCTGTCCTGAGCTCCCCCGGTTAATGGAGCTAGCAAATTATCTTTTCCCCCCAATTACAAGTTTTTCTTTTTCCGAGGCCGGGAGGATGGCTCTAGGTGCTCAACAGGGCCTATTTCAGGCCCAGGGATTCAGCCGCTGAAGGTGGCTTGGGGATTGCGGGGTGCGGTAAAATATACGCAAGTACTTAGCTTTTGCCAAGAGCGCCATTTTTCTCAGGTTCCGGAGGTGGGAGCAGGCTGTGTGGCTGGCTGCATCTCCCTGAGGAAACTGCGGCTGAACGCTAGTACCAGTCTGCTGCCGCCGCCGCCGCTCCAGAAATGATACCTGAGGGCTCCCCACAATTCAGGTCCCGTAACTCCTCTCCACTTCTGAACGGTCTCTTCCTCCCGAGGTCCCTCAGTTCGTTGTCTAAGTTTGCCTTTAATGCTCATGGCTCTCAGCTTGTCAAAAATATACTCATTTCACTTGTTTTTTTGGGTGTTTGTTGTAAAGAGGGCTCGCTGGACATGTCTGTCTATTCAGCCATCTTGGCTCCACCTCACAGTTTTTTCTGGCAAGTGATTTTTTAATCACAATGAGATACGAATTTCAGGACACTGAAGGAACAGGTCCAAGCTGCACTGAAGACATTGGGGAAGAACATGGCTCCAGGAATTGACGGAATACTGACTGAGATGTTTCAACAAACAGACGCAGCGCTGGAAGTGTTCACTCGTCTATGCCAAGAAATTTGTAAGACAGCTACTTGACTGACTGGAAGAGATTCATATTTATGCCTATCCCAAAGGAAGGGAATCAAATGCAGAAATTATTGAACAACATCATTAATATCACATCCAAGTAAAATTTTGCTGAAGGTCATTCAAAAATGATTGCAGCAGTAATCGACAGAGAACTGCCAGAAATTCAAGCCAGATTCAGAAGAGGATGTGGAATGAGGGATATCATTGCTGATGTCAGATGGATCCCGCCTGAAAGCGCAGAATACCAGAAAGGTGCTTACCTGTGTTTTATTGAGTATACAAAGGCATTTGACTGTGTGGATCATAACAAATTACGGATAACATTTTGAAGAACGGGAATTCCAGAACACTTAATTGTGCTCATGAGGAATCTGTACTTAGATCAAGAGGTAGCCGTTCGAACAGAACAGGAGGACACTGTGTGGTTTAAAATGAGGAAAGGCAAGCATCAGGGTTGTATCTTTCACCATACCTATCCAATCTGTACGCTGAGAAAACAATCCGAGAAGTTGGACTATATGAAGAAGGGGGCATCAGGGCTGGAGGAAGACTCATTAACAACCTGTGTTATGCAGATGACACAACCTTGACTGCTGAAAGTGAAGAGGGCTTGAAACACTTACTGTGATGAAGATCAAAGACCACAGCCTTCAGTATGGGTTACATGTCAACATGATGAAAACAAAAATCCTCACAACTGGACTGATAAGCAACATCATGATAAATGGAGAAAATATGGACATTGTCAAGGATTTCATTTTACCTAGATCTACAATTAACACCACGGAAGTAGTAGTCAAGACATCAAAAGACACGTTGCATTGGGTAAATCTGCTGCAAAAAAACCTCTTTTTTTTTTTTTATTGTACTTTAGATGAAGGTTTACAGAACTAGTTTCTCATTAACCAGTTAGTACATACACTGTTTTATGAGAGTGGTTAACAACCCCATGACATGTCGGTGGTCTCCTTTCTCAACCTTCGATTCCCAATGACCAGCTTTCCTGTCTCCTCCTGCATTCCAGTCCTTGTTTCTCGGTTGGTGTGCCCCTTTAGTCTCGTTTTGTTTTATGGGCCTGAAAAGACCTCTTTAAAGTGCTCAAAAGCAAATATGTCACCTTGAAGGCTACAGTGTGCCTGACCCAAGCCATGGTGTTTTCGATCGCCTCAAATGCATGAGAAAGCTGGACAATGAATAAGGAAGACCAAAGAAGTGACACCTTTGAATTATGGTGTTGGTGAAGCATGTTGAATATGCCACGGACTGTCGAAAGAACGAACAATCTGTCTTGGAAGAAGTACAGCCAGAATGCTCCTTGGAAGCAAGGCTGGCAAAACTATGTCTCACATACTTTGGACATGTTATCAGGAGGGACCAGTCCCTGGAGAAGGACATCATGCTTGGTGAAGTAGAGGGTCATCGAAAAAGAGGAAGACCCTCAAGGATATGGATGGATACAGTGGCTGGAACAATGGGCTCAAGTATAAGGATTGTGAGGATGGTGCAGGACTGGGCAGTGTTTCATTCTACTGTACACAGGGTCACTATGAGTTGGAACTGGCTCGATGGTACCTAACAACAACAACAACACAAGACAGAGACAAGTCAAAGAGTTTTATATGCCCTTTATTCCCTAACGAGTGTACGTAAAGTCCAAACAATATGCAGATTTTGCCTACACCATTTTCAGCTCCCTGCCTGAAAGTGGTGGTCTTTAGTCCCTGGAACTCAGAGCTCCCACTGATCCCTGGGTGACTAAAAAAAAAAAAAAAAATTTTTTCTTTTTTTTTTTTTTTTTTAGGGTCACATAATGGCAAAGGAATTGCCCATGGCCTTAGAGAGCCTAGACTATATAAAACAAACAAGGCTATTCTCCCAATGAAAGGAGGAAATATCCCGGAAAGGCAGAAATTAAAAGTTCAGTTTCAAATCTACAGAAAATTTACAAGAATACAAAAACTTTTGCATCCACCTCACCCAGGTTCCTCAGTTAACATTTTACCACATTTCCTCCATCACCCTCTCAGTCTCTCTCTCTTTTTCCTTCTATAAATGTATGATAACTCATCACCGTAAATAGTCTAGTAGGTAACTCCCCAATAGGCTACCCTCCTACACTACTAGTATACAACCCTTCTCAATCACGAAATCAACATTGATACAATACAACCATAAAATCTACATCTCCCATTCAAATTTTGCCCTATCCCAAGTGTCTTTTTCTTTTTCAGATCCCAGATCCAACCCAAGATTATGCATTGCACTTCTTTGTCATGTCTCTTCACTCTCCTCTGATCTCGAGCAGTTCCTCAGTCTCATCCTATCCTGTATGACTTTGACAGTTTTAGGGTACAAGTCTTTCATATTGTCAGATGACCCTCAACCTGAATCCATCTAATGTTTCTTCATAGCCAGACTCAGACCATGCATTTTTGGTAAAATACCATGGAAATGGTGCTGTGTTCTTCTCAAGTGCATCATATCAGAAGGCACAAGATGTCAACCCATCTCATTGCTGATGATGTTACTCTTGATCACCAGATCAAGTTGGTGTCTGCCAGGTTTCCCAACATAAAGTCACCAATTTTCCCCACTGTATCTGATTGGTATTTTGTGGGGAGATATACTAATACTACACCTTCTTGGAAGCAGCCACTACATAAAGAACTTCTAGCTAGACTACCAAATGATGAAAGACAATAAGGAGGAAAACCAAGGTGCACACCCAACAGCCAGTACTAGAGCTCTCTAGATACATGAATGAGGCTATCTTGAATCCTCTAGTGCCAGTCAAGCCGCTCTATCTGACACCATGTGCAGAACTACTCAGCTGAGCCCTACTCAAATACCTACCCACAAAATTTTAAGCAATAAAATGGTTGTTGTTTTAAGCCACTGAGTTTGGGGTAGTTTATTTGCAGCAACAAATAACTGATACATTATCAGTATAATTTCTTCTTTCACCCTTTAGTGATTTAGAAGTATGTTTCTTATTTGTCCTAAATATGGAGAGTTTTCTAGTTAATATTTTTTGGGTTCATATTTTGTCATTGTTTTTTCAACTTAATTGCCCTATGATCAGAGAACACAGTCTACAAGGTACTGATCTCAGAAACCTGTTCAGCTTTTCTTTAAGCCCCCGTTAAGTGATCAATTTTTTAAAATGTTCTGTTTGTGTTTGAAAAGAATATGTACTCTGAGGTTTAGGGATAGGAGTAAGAATCCCTGGTGGCTCAACAATTAAGTCCTCAGCTGCTAATCGAACAGTTGGCAGTCCAAACCCACCCAGCTGCTCTGCTCCCGTAAAGATTACAGCCTAGAAAACCCAGGAGTGTTCTACAGAGGCCCATTAAGACAAGCTTACCAATCTTGTGTCATTTACCTCTCATATATTGTTTTTTTGTTTTTTTTTCCTTTTGTCTGTTCAGTTATTTACTGACAGGTGTCTTAGCATTTCTCACTGATTGTGGATTTGGCTATTTCTCTTTGTAGTCTGCCAATTAAATTTTTTTGTTTTAAATCTTTTGTGGTTATTTTATTAGGACCTACAAGTTTAGAAATGGTGCAACTTCTAACTGAATTGAAGCTTCTGTAGTGATCCTCTTTGTATTTAGAAATACTGTATTTTTTCTTACATTAATATAATACATAAGCTTTTTTTAGTATTTGCTTGGTGTATCTTTTTTCATCCTTTAACACTCAGGCTTTTTTTATACTTATGTTTATGAATAGCCTCTCATAATACCAATAGTTCTTTTTTTTAATCTGATTTGATAATGTCCTTTAACTAGAGCATTTAGTCCATTTATTTATTTGTTTGTTTTTGTAATTTCTGACATATTCTGCTTTATCTATATAATTTTGTTGCGGGCTATCATATTTTTTGTCCATATCTTTCTCTTTCCTTTCTTGACTATTTCTGTATTAATATGAAATTTGTTCTCATTCCATTTTTCCTTCTACTGGTTTGGAAGTCCACATGCTTTTCAGTGGTTACCCTGAAAATTTTAACATGCAAACTTTACTTATCAAAGTCTAATTTCTACCTTCCTCCCCTCCCCCGCAAAAAAAAAAAATCAAATTACCCTATTCAGACTTACACTGCATTGTTGCCATGCATTTATTTTCATTTTATCCCCTAAATGCTGTTGTTAGGTGCCATCGAGTCAGTTTCAACTCATAGCGACCCTACGTACAACAGAACGAAACACTGCCCACTCCTACACCATCCTCACAATCATTGTTACACTTGAGCTCACAGTTACAGCCACTGCGTCTACCTATATCCTTGTGGGTCTTCCCCTTTTTCGATAACCCTCTACTTCAGCAAGCATGATGTCCTTCTTCAGGGACCGGTCCCTCCTGATAACATGTCCAAAGTAGGTGAGACATAGTCTTGCCATCCTTGCTTCTAAGAGCATTCTGGCTGTACTTCTTCCAAGGATAGGTTTGTTCGTTCTTTTGGCAGTTCATGGTATATTCAATATTCTTTGCCAATGCCATTAATTCAAAGGCATCAATTCTTCTTTGGTCTTCCTTATTCATTGCCCAGCTTTCACACACATATGAGGCGATTGAAAACACCATGGCTTGGGTCAGGCATACCTTAGTCTTCAAGGTGACATCTTTGCTTTTCAACACTTTAAGAGTAAAGGGTCTTTTGCAGCAGAATTGCCCAAAGCAATGAGTCTTCTGATTTCTTGACTGCTGCTTCCTTAGGTGTTGATTGTAGATCCAAGTAAAATTAAATCCTTGACAAGTTCGATCTTTTTTCCCGTTTATCATGATATTGCTTATTATTATGTATGGCCAAAAAAAATTTATCCACATATTTGCCACCTTCTTTGTTCACCATTCCTTCTTGCATCTCAGAACTTCACCTAGGATTTTTTGCCTGAAGTTTATTCTTTTGAATTTTCTTTATTTCATGTTTGTTGGTGGTAAACTCTCTCAGTTCTTATAAAGTTGTCTTTATTTTAATATATTGAAGCATAATTTATACGTAATAATATGTAGTCATTTTAAGTGTATAGTTAAGTTTTGGCAAACATATAGAGTTATACAACTACCATCACACTCCAGATACAGAACATGTCCATCACTCCAAAAAGTTCCTTCCCTCTATTCCTAACACCAAGCAGCCATGACCTGCTTTTTGTCACTACAGTTGTGTCTTATGCAGGATTTCACGGAAATGCAATCAGACAGTATATAATCCTTTATGTCTGTCTTCTTTCACTTAACATGTTTTTGACACTTATCATGTTGTTGCATATATGAATAATTCCTCTCTGTTGTTGAATAGTATTCCATTGTAATATCCATTATATGAATGTATTACAACTCTTGTATAGATACATTACGAATGTCTAGTTGATGGACAGTTATTTATTTCTAGGGTTTGTTTATTTGTTTTTGGCACTTGTGAAATACATTTTCACAGGGCATAATATCCTAGGTCAGCAATTAAATTATTTTCTTGGCACACTGAAGATATAATTTCACTATTTTTTGGTTTCTGTTTTTACTATTAAGTAAACTGTCAGTGTAAATGTTACCTCTTTGAAGATGTCTTTCTATTCTAGTTGTTTTTAAGATTTCTTGTTCTTTGATGATCTACAGTTTTATTCTCTGCTATCGAGGTGACTGCTTGTGACTGACTGGAAGTCTCGATTCTGTGGATTGGTGATTTTCATCAGTTGTGGAAAACTGTCTTTTCAGATACTGCCTATCTTCCATTCTCTCTCCCCTTCTCTTCCAGAACTTCATTAGACCTTGTTAGACCTTCATCTTCCAATCTCCATGTGTCTAAATTTTTCTTTCTTATTATCTTTTTGGAAACCCTGGTGGTGTAGTGGTTAAGTGCGACAGCTACTAACCAGGAGTCAGGCAGTGTGAATCCACTAGGTGCTCCTTGGAAACTCTATGAGGCAGTTCTACTCTGTCCTATAGGGTTGCTATGAGTCGGAATCAACTCGAAGGCAGTGGGTTTGTTTTTTTTTTGTTGTTGTTTTTATTATCTTTTTATCTCTCTGTACTTCCAGTAGGGCCTGGAGGTGCAGTAATTAAGCACTTGGCTGTTAACCAAAAGGTTGGCAGCTCAAATATACTAGCCACTCTTTGGAAACCCTACGGGGCAATTCTACATTGACCTATAGGGTCGCTATGAGTTGGAATCGACTCAACAGCAATGGGTTTGGCTGGTTTTTTATCTTCCAATACACTAATTTTCTTTTCCAGGCCTGCTCCTAATATTTCTAGGGCCCTAGGCAAGAGTATAAATGGAAACTCACATCGTACAATCATACAGCTATATATTGTACAGATATATTTAAAAGTTAAAAACTAGTCTAACGATTAATTAAATAAAATACATTTGAATTTAAAGTTCTTGGATACCTAGAGTTCTTGCCTATAATAGAGTGGCACAGAGAGAGCTCACTTCTAACCACTTGCCAACACCTCTCTCTTTTCACCTTCATCACTGTATCACACTGTAAGGGACATCAGGTAAACACATGTAGACACCTCAACTTACAAATCTAAATACTATGCACAGCACTCTGAGGTGCCATTTCTTGGCCATACCCTCAGGGTGCTGTCTAGTCTCAGGATGATGGATCTGGGGAAGAGATCTGCATAAGGCCCTGGAAACAGACTTCAGATAATCTGAGCTGGAAATTTCAGGGTCCCTGGTACCAGGAAAATGGAGCCCTGGTGGTACAGTGGTTAAGCACTCGGCTGTTAACAGAAAGGTCGGCAGTTTGAACCCACCAGCAGGACAAAGATGTGGCAGTATACTTCCATAAAGATTACACCCTTGGAAACACTATGGGGCAGTTCTACTCTGTGCTATGGGGTCGGACTGATTCTGTGGCAACAGAAGGGCTCCCAACAGTGGGGTATAGAAGGGAGGGGATAAAGATTCCAAGTGACTGACCATACCCTTAGCCATGCAGACTCCTGTGACTAGATGAAGGCCACAGCAGACTCCAAACTATAGAGCCCAAGTCAGGGGACCCTCTTGCCTGGGTATAAAGATGATATTACACCCATAACTGCTATGCTAAACGTATCCATCGCGTTTTTAATTTCAACTATTATAATACTAATTTCTAGAAGTTCTGTTTTGTTCTTTTCACATCTGCTGGCATATTTTCATTCATATTTTTAGTTCCTTTTATTTTTTCAACATGTTAATCATTTATTTTATATTCTGTGTCTAATGATTCTAATATCTAAAGTCTTTGTGGTCCTTATTATGCTGTTATTTTGGTTTGGCTCTTGTTTTTGATGCCTTCTTTCCTTGTGTATTCTTTGATTTTTAAGCTTAAATTTCTTGTAATTTATCTATGAGAATTCTTCAAAGACTAGAATAAGGATTGGTTCCTTCAGAAAAAATACATGTTTTCTTCTCCCAGGCACCTAAGGGGATTATAAGTCTGGGACAACTTTAAACCAAATATTCAGTCTGTGTTTCTTTGAACCACTCAGGTACTGAAATTTCAGGTTGGAGACCCACGTAAGGGCCCATTTGTGATTGCAAATCCTCGGAGGATATTTGCCTTCCCATCCCTATCCCACTCAGAGCCAAAGCGCTTGGGTAATTTGCCCAAGAAGTGGATGGGTTAATTTGATCTCCAATTAGATTGTAATGTCAGGTACTAGTTTACTTGATCTGTGTTCCCCATGTGTTCCAACATAATTCTGTCCCTTCTTTGATAGAAGAAATACTTACTATTTATTGATTAATTGATTGTCAATTCAACAAAAAATTAGTGACCCTGTGCCAATAAATTGGACCTAAAAGAACTGAAGCATCTTTACTCCTCCCAGGCCTGAGTGGCGCAAAACTTTGTACTCAAGTACTAACCTAAAGGTTGGTGGTTCAAATTCACCCAGTGGTGCCATGAAAGAAAGGCCTGGCAATCTGCTTCCATAAAATTATTGATGTTGTTGTTAGGTGCTGTCGAGTCAGTTCCAACATATAGCAACCCTGTGTACAACAGAATGAAACAATGCTCAATCCTGCACCATCCTCAACGAGCCCATTGTTGTAGCCACTGTGTCAATCCACCTAGCTGAGGGGCTTCCTCTTTTTTGCTGACCCTCTACTTTACCAAGCATGATGTCCTTCTCCTGGGACTGGACTTCCAGGTAACATGCCCAAAGTATGTGAAATGAAATCTCGCTATTCTCACTTCTAAGGAGCTTTCTGGCTGTACTTGTTCCAAGACAGATTTGGCCATTCTTCTAGCAGTCCGTGGTATATTTAGTATTCTTCACCCATCACCATAATTCAAAGGCATCAATTCTTCTTTGGTCTTCCTCATTCATTGTCCAGCTTTCACATGCATACAAGGCAACTGAAAATACCGTGACTCAGGTCAGGTGCACCTTAGTCCTCAAGGTGACATCTTTGCTTTTTAACACTTTAAAGAGGTCTTCTGCAGATCTGCTCAATGTAATACGTCCTTTGATCTCTTGACTGCTACTTTAATGGGCACTGACTGTATATTCAAGTAAAACGAAGTCCTTGACAGCTTCAATATTTTCTCCATTTATCATGATGTTGCTAGATGTGAGGATTTTTGTTTTCTTTATGTTGAGGTGTAATCCATACTGAAGGCCGTGGTCTTTGATTTTCATCAGTTAGTGCTTCAAGCCTTCTTTGCTTTCAGCAAGGTTATGTCATCTGCATATCGCAGGTTGTTAATGAGTCTTCCTCCAGTCCTGATGCCGCATTCTTCTTCAGATAGTGCAGCTTCTCGGATTATTTGCTTAGCATACAGATTGAATAAGCACTCCTTTCCTGATTTTAAACCATACAATATCCCTTTGTTCTGTTTGAGTGACCATCTCTTGGCCTATGTACAGGTTCCACATGAGTACAATTAAGTGTTCTGGAATTCCCATTCTTTGAACTGTTATTCATAATTTGTTATGATCCACACAGTTGAATGCCTCTGCATAGTCAAAAAAACACAGGTAAACATTTTTCCGGCATTCTCTACGTTCAACCAGGATCCATCTGACATCAGCAATGACATCCCTCATTCTACATCCTCTTCTGAATCTGGCTTGAATTTCTGGCAGTTCTCTGTCAATGTGCTGCTCCAACCATTTTTGAATGATCTTCAGCAAAATTTTACTTGCATGTGATATTAATGATATTGTTTGATAATTTCTGCATTCTGTTGGATCACCTTTTTGAAGAATGGGCACAAATATGGATCTTTCCCAGTCAGTTGGCCAGGTAGCTGCCTTCCAAATTTCTCTGCATAGACAAGTAAGTGCTTCCAGCATTGCATCCATTTGTTGTAACATCTCAGCTGGTATTCCATCAATTCCTGGAGCCTTGTTTTTTACCAGTGCCTTGACGGCAGTGGGTTTGGTTTTTTGGTTTAGTGCAGCTTGGACTTCTTCCTTCAACACCATTGGTTCTTAATCATATGCTACCTCCTGAAATGGATGAATGTTGACCAATTCTTTTTGGTACAGTGACTCTGTGTATTACTTCCATCTTCTTCTGATGCTTCCTTCGTCTTTCAGTATTTTACCAATAGAATCCTCCAATATTGTAACTTGGGGCTCGAATTTTTTCTTCAGTTCTTTCAGCTTCAGAAATGCTGAGAATGTTTTTTGCTTTTCTAACTCTGAGTCTTTGCACATTTCATTATAATACTTTACTTTGTCTTCCTGAGTCATTCCTTTGAAATGTTCTGTTCAGCTCTTTTACTTCAACATTTCTTCCATGCGTTTTAGCTACTGGATGTTCAAGCGTAAGTTTCAAGGTTTCTTCTGACATCCATTTTGGTGTTTTCTTTTTTTCCTGTCTTTTTAGTGACCTTTTGTTTTCTTTATGTATGATATCCTTTATGTCACCCCACAACTCCTCTGGTCTTCAGTTATTAGTGCTCAATGCACCAAATCTATTCTTGAGATGGTCTCTAAATTCAGGTGGGATATACTCAAGGTCATACTTTGGGTCTTGTGGACTTGTTTTAATTTTCTTCAGCTTCAGTTTGAACTTGCACATGAGCAATTGATGGTCTGTTCCGCAGTTGGTCACTGGCCTTGCTCTGACTGATGATATTGAGCTTCTCTATCATCTCTTTCCACAGATGTGGTCGATCTGATCCCTGTGCATTCCATCTGGTGAGGTCTACTTACATAGTTGAACCAAAATGAGAAGAAACTGCTGCAAACATCCACTAATATGGGAACATGGAGTGTACGAAGTATGAACCTCAGGAGAATTGGAAGTTGTCAAAAAAGAAATGGAATGCTTGAAGATAGATATCCTACACAGAAGAAAACATTCCTTGATGCTTCCAAGGGTGGGAAGGGAAGGAGGGGGTATTCACTAACTAGAGTATAGATAAGAATTATCTTAGGCAAAGGGAAAGACAACACACTATACAGGGGAAGTCAGCACAACTGGACTAAACCAAAAACTAAGAAGTTTCCTGAATACAGCCGAACACTTCAAGGTACAGAGTAGCAGGGGCGGGGGGCCTGGGAGCCATGGTTTCAGGGGACATCTAGGTCAATTGGCATAACAAAGTTTATCAAGAAAATGTTCTGCACTCCACTTTGGTGGGTGGCATCTGGGGTCCTAAAAGCTAGCAAGGGGCATCTAAAATGCATCAATTGGTCTCAACCCACCTGGACCAAAGGAGAATGAAGAACACCAAAGATACAAGGAAAATATGAGCCCAAGAGACAAAAAGGGCCACATAGACCAGAGACTCCATGACCTTGAGACCAGAAGAAATAGATGGTGCCTGGCTACCACCAATGACTGCCCTGACAGGGAACACAACAGAGAGACCCTGACGGAGCCAGGTGAAAAGCGGGGTGCAGAACTCAAATTCTAGTAAAAAGACCAGACTTAATGGCCTGACTGAGACTGTAGGGACCCCAGAGGACATGGCCCCTGGACTCTCTGTTAGCCCAAAACTAAAACCATTCCTGAAGCCAACTCTTCAGACAAAGATTAGACTGGACTATAAGGCACAAAATGATACTCATGAGAGTGTGCTTCTTAGCTCGGGTAGATACATGAGACTAAATGGGCAACTCCTGTCTGGAGGCGAGATGGGAAGGCCCAAAAGGACAGGAGCTGGTTGAATGGACATGGGAAATCCGGGGTGGAAAGGAGGAGTGCGCTGTCACATTACAGGGAGAGCAACTAGGGTCACATAACAATGTGTGTATAAATCTTTGTATGAGAAACTAACTTGAACTGTAAACTTTCACTTAAAGCACAATAAAAGGAAAAAAAAAGAAATTAAAAGATGTATTGCATTGGCAAATCAGCTACAAGATATCTCTTTAAAAAATTTTTTAAAAAGATTATATCATCATCCACTGAAAGCTTATTAAATCTAATCTATATACAAGATATGTAGATTATATAAGTTACCTCTTTAAAATGTTAATCTACATAAAACAAAGAAAATTTGTAGGTGCATTTTAAGTGCCTTGGAACATTTTTAAAAAAGGTAGATATCCTAGACATTAGTGATCAGAAACGGACTGGTATCGGTCATTTTGAATTGGACAAACATATGGTCTACTATGCTGGGAATAACAAATTGAAGAGGAACAGCATCACATGCATTGTTAACAAGAACATTTCAATATCTATCCTGAAATACAATGCTGTCAGTAATAGGATAATGTCCATACATCTACAAGGAAGACCAGTTAATACAACTATTATTTAAGTTTATGCACCAATCACTAATGCCAAAGATGAAGAAACTGAAGATTTTTACCAACTTCTGCAGTCTGAAACTGGTCAAACATGCAATCAAGTTGTATTGATAACTGCTGGTGATTGGAATGCAAAAGCTGGAAACAAATAAGCATCAGTAGTTGGATAATATGAACTTGGTGATAGAAACGACACTGGAGAGCACGTGATAAAAGACTTTTGCAAGACCAGCAATCTATTTACTGGAAATATCTTTTTTCAATGACATTCATTCAACAATCAATAACAAATTTTCAAATTAATAAATAAAAACTAATTATGAAAGCATGAAAATATTACAGTTAAAAAGCTCTCTGGAATTTTAGGTTATGCGATAAAGTCTCGGAATTTAAGAGGTTTTCTTTCTCTTAAATTCGAGATAGTTATTTTATATGTAAGCGGAGCAAGACAAGGAAAAGATGGAACACGGACTTAGAATTTGAATCGTTAAGGCTAATCCCAGACTTGGGCTATATGCTTTCTCTCAGTTTTCTAGAACATAGAAAAGATGTTGCTGTGGTGTTAGTTTTAAATCGTGAGAAATAATACATTAAATTATTCAAATAAACTTTAAAAAAAATGTGTATTGACCCAAATATTTCTGGTAAATTCATATTCCAACAACTTTTACTTTGTATACTAAAAAATCTAGCTGTGGAACTCATTTCTTGCTTTGGTTAGATTTTAACAGTATAAATGCTTTCTTTCTAAAAATTGAGAGAAAACCAAAATGATGCCCCACTGCAAGAAAATACTAGAGGAGCATTCCTTACACATACTTTCATTTATATTTTGCCTAAGATGCCGCGTGAAATCTCTTACCAGTTGCTCACCAGTGATTCCGACTTCTAAAACTCCTATGTTGTTTTAGTTACTGTCTGGCTGATTCCAACTCATGGTGACCCCATGTGTTTCAGAGTAGAACTGTGTGCCACAGGGTTTTCATGGCTGTGACCTTTCAGAAGCTGATATCCAGACAGAGGGGCCTCGGGATGGGTTCCAACAGCCAACCTTGTGGCCATTACTATGCGCCAAAAATTCCTTCGTAAAAAAAATAAATAAAATAAAAATAAAAATTTTTTATTTTTTTAATGTGTAGTGTAATACAGAGGTTCATCATTGGAAAATTACTCTTTTTAAAATTCTGCCAACATTCGGTCAAAGATCTTAAGACAACACCGACTAACGGACTTGACCGCATCTAAGAGACGTACTTTAAAGTTTCTCAATAGAATCTTGAAGGAGGAAGGTCTCGAAGTTGGACAAGGCACGCGTAACACACACTACATGTTCCAGCATACCTTGCGACTACCGGAGACCACGACTCCCAGAACGCATTGCCCCTTGCAGGCTGATTTCCCTTTTAGCTGGGGCTTGTAGTTCTCCTGGGTCGTGTTAATCTTTACGGTGAGGGCGGTGGTTGCTTATTCAGTCCGAGGTGTTAGACATAGTCTTCCAGCTTTGTAAAAGCTGAAATACCTAGTCCCCTGGTCCGGCTCTATTCGTTGTTTCATTTATCGGCTTCTGCTTTACAACAGGTAAGTTACAGAGGGGCTACAATTCTCCGCAGCAGACCCTACCTTTTTCGTCCGAGAGCGACCTCATTCTGGTGAATCCATTTGTCCCTAAGCTCTCGCCGTAGCAGCCGCCGCCCATCCTTCTTTGTGTGGATCGGGAAGCCACGGAGCTGGTAGCGGCGACAGTTGGCGTTAGGGGCGAAGGCGAACGACGTTACCGGGAAGTTGCAAGCGGACGAACTCTTCCCCATCCCGCCACCTGACAGGTGGGTTGGCTGTTCTTCCCTGAAGACCTCCTGCCTGCTGTGTCCCACGTCGGGACTGAAAGGGCGGGTTGGCCGTTCCTGCTGACAGCGCTGCTTGGCCGGGTTTCGAAGAAGAGAGGCAGGGAGAGTCGGGTGCGGTGACTCAGGGCGGCCGGGGGAGGGGAGCCCACTCCCTTTCTTGCCTGACCCTCAAGAGGCGGCCTGGGGAGCCTCGAGGCTTATTTGGCGCCACTGGCACCCTCCCCTAGGTGCCCTAGCCTGGACCGCGCCTTCTTGTCCTGGACCCCAGGGGAGAAAGTGCAGCTCCTCTTCGTCTTGCTCTGTTTTACAAATAAAGTCATTATAATCAGCGTTGGCAGCGTTTTTCTTCACCTTGTTTGTGTTGGAAAGCCCTGTAACGCGGAGATTGTTGCACAAAACTCCAGAGACTTTTTCCTGGAGTTTTAAGAAAGTGGACATGTCAATCATGGAGGCTTCTGTGTCTCGGATGATGATAAGGCCAGTCGGCTATACTTCAGCAGGTTAAATTTTGTTCTTGGGTTTTGACAAAAAAATACTTTAAAATCAGTTGGTATTGGTATATCTGTTTTGCAGTGGACACTGAAACAAAAAATGTTCTTAAGCCAGCATATGGATTTAGATACGGAAGTTTCTCTTTGAGAGCCGTTAATGTAAAGCTGCTTGCTTTAGGGATGTAGAAAAGGCAGAGTATAAACACGTTCTCTTGTTTTCTTTTTTGGTTTGTTCTACCAGATAAATCTTGGTAGATATTATGCATATATGTAAAGAGCCTGCATGTCAGCTTTTCACATTTTTTGTTTATTTGAAAATTATCAACTTGTACATCAGTCTGTATGGAGTATTGCAACTGAAATTTCTTGTAAGCATTTATTAGTACATGGATTTTTCCCTCTTGACTAACTTAATTTTATTCACATTTTGTAATTGTGATTGTTAAGAGATTCCCCTCTAACTACAATTTTCCAGAAGTTATTTTCCTATTTTTCTTGGTAAAAGGGATTAATACTTCAGTTTTATGGAGCAGACGTTAAGAGAGTTTAATTATTCTGTAATAAATCAGTAATGTGGAGAAGGTAACAGTTTCCAGGCTTCTTACTTATGCTCAGCCCCTGGACTATTTTTAATTGATTGTGTCTTCTTAAAACTGAGGATGAAGTAGTGTTTATGTTAATTATTTTTTGAAGGTCTGTTTGTGATTGTCTTTCTTAACCATTCATTGTTCACTTAGTTATTTTCACTGACTTAGGGCACTGGGTGCTATGAAGGCAACCAGAATAACTAAAACATGGTTCCTGCTTTCAACTAGATTACTGCCGTGTAGGACATTTCATGTGTGTTCACAAATAGTTTGTACTACAAGTGCCATAAAAGGTGTAGGTGTGATGTCATTGCGGAAAAAGAAAAAGTCATTTGATTTCATAGTTATTAATAGTGCATTTTGTGTTTTGCTTGTCCTTAATATTATTACTTACTTGTCAGTTTACAGGAATTTTTTGTTCGACTTCGTTGTTCTTTTCAAAATTTTTAGGAATGAGCACAAAACTCTGGCAATAGCTTTGATCTGTGTCATATAGCTTAAGTTCTTAATGTCAACCCAAGTCTTCTGTTTTAAAGAGCTAGTTTTGACCTTTACCTCCAGTGTCCTCATATACTGTCATAAAAAAAAACGTGGAGGCATTGTATTAAATTTGGGCATATGAACACTAAAGAGCTTAATATGTGGTAGGCTGTGCTCAGTTCTGGGTATTGTTTATTTCTTATATACATTTGTTTATAATTTTTTTCAAGTTCATTATTTTAAAAGCAGTTCATATGCTCTCTTTAAATAGGCCTCTTAAGCTTAAATGTCCCTTGAGACAGTTTTGTTTTTGAAGCATTACTTTTTGTGTGTGCTGCTTTTACCATTGTAAAGATTATTGTAAATGATTGTGTGTTTCTTAAGGTTCCAAAAATGTCTGACAAAAGTGAATTAAAAGCTGAGTTGGAGCGTAAGAAGCAGCGGTTGGCCCAAATCAGAGAGGAAAAGAAGAGAAAAGAAGAAGAAAGGAAAAAAAAGGAAGTATGTTTGATTAAAAAAAAAAAAAAAGAATAGTTGGGTTTTATTTCAAGTACTTATACCTTTATGCGATGATTTCAGAATAATAAAAAATCCAGCAGTTATGACTGTAAATATAGCACTGTAGTTGTATCTTGAAAAAAACCAGATGTGTGGAAATTATAAAACTGCTAAATTAGAAGGTATTTTTTTTAACTGAATAAAATGATCTTATATAGGTAGATGTGTGTCTAGGATTTCATTTATAAAAATTCAATTTACATATTTAGTCTCCTAGGAATATACTTATTGTATAAGTATGGGGCATCTGCATTGTAATAGCTCTTAAGACATGGTATATAAATCATAACTTAGTTTGGACTTTGAACTTTTGTCTCAATATTTTACTAGTCTAAACGGCTAGTAATTTGTCAGAATAGATAATGGCAATTAGAAATATATATAATAAACCAAACTAAACCTGTTACCATCAAGCCATTTGCAACTCATAGCAACCCTATGGGACAGAGTAGAACTGCCCCTTGGGTTTTCCATTGAGCAGCTGGTGAATTTGAACTGCCGATATTTTGGTTCACAGCCATAGCTCTTAACCACTGCACCACCAGGGCTCCAACATATAATCCAAAACCAAACCCATTGCCATCAAGTTGATTCCAACTCAAAGCGACCCAAGAGGACAGAGTAGAACTGCCCCATGGTTTTTTCAAGGAGCACCTGGTAGATTCGATTTGCTGACCTTTTGGTTAGCAGCCGAAGTTCTTAACCACTACGCCACCAGGATTTCCCCAATATATGATAGGTGATTTAATTGATTAGGGGGTTTGTTCTTGTCTCTGTTATCATGAATTAGTCACCGAAATATTTTTAACTAAGTAGTAGGTTTGATAGTACTATGAAGGTGGACCAGGTATGCCTATCTTCTAATTTTTAGCATCACCGTTTCTTCATATACAGCAAGTATTTGTTGAGCCTGAGCTGAGGTTGGAGATATTTTACTTGCTTCTGTGTTGAAGTGAACATTTATTTCTATGGAGACTTTTTAGATAGATTTGTATACTTTTATCACAAATATGTTTAAATGGCCGTTGTAAAATAGTTTGTGCTAAGATAGTATGTCCTAACTGACTTTAGTACTGAGATTTTGTATGTGATAGCCTGAACAACAGCCAACAATTCTAGAAATCTGTTAGAGAAGAGAAAAATAAGTAGCAGAAAAATCGAATGTATGATATATGTGCAACATTGCTATGATACCATAAAGGCCTAAAATTGAAGAATTTTCTTGTTTCTTCTGAACTCTTTGTGTTATATTATTATAAGAGGGTTGGAGCTTTAAACTAGCTATGTAATTAAAAGCTAACTGATTAAAGTATGATTCAGACTGGCATAGCGATTCCAAAACAGCGTCTATAGCCTTAAACCGTTCAATGCTGAGAACAAATTTGATTTTTATTTTTTAAAGATGGTCTCGGTATAAATAGCCTCTAAGGGATATCTGTTACGTGATTACATAATTTAAAGTGTATAAAAACATTTTTAGAGATAATTTAATAATATTGAACAGTGAGTCTATTAGCATACTGTTACATACAAGTCAACTTGATAATGTAGCCTGTTTGGCTATTCTGATGAATGTTTTTCTGATGACTTCTTTTAAATTAAAATGGTGTCATAAAATATTATGATTTACAAGTTTATCCCAGACAATTGTGTGAGTAATAATTGTCTAGTGGAAATAAGCATTTGAGGTGTGTGTGTATATAAAACTTGTCCTTTGAAGCCTAAATTTTATTTGAGATGTTTTGGATGATCTGAGAGCATTGAGATTTTTCTAGTTTAACTGGAAAATTTTGCTAAAACTGTAAATGACTGGGATAAAAATTTTGATAAAATGTTTTGTGCTATGCAAAAGCAAATTTTAATTTTATTCAACCTAACCATGCATTTTTATTACCATAAAAATAAGACCTGTAGTTTAAAAAATAAAAACCTTTCTCCAGATGAATTTTTGACAAACATCCTCTACATTAAAGTCACATAAATGCAGTTACATCTTCAAACTGAAGTTTAAGGTTCCCATACTGTTTCAGCAAATCAAAGTTTCCGTTTAAAATTTATTACCGCTTAGGTAATTCCACCTAATTTTTTCATATGTTGTGATATTTCTATCTCAGTTTTTTTGCCATTTAGAGGAGATTTCCACAATTCTTGAACAACAAATAGCAATTCCGTACCATAAATAATTAGAACTTGACTATACTTTTTCAATTTATCTTTCAGGAAAAGCTTTGTGGAAACTCCTTGATTACATATAAAAATGGTGAATTTAGTACATATCATTTAGAAATTATTTACTGGAACTCTTGAGAATGATTTTCATTGCACAACTGTAGATCACTAGTACCCAAACTAAGGTCACCCTATAGAAGTATACAATGTTAGTATGTTGTTTAAAATAAGTTTTATTGAAGAGAGTGTAAGCATATTATTTAAAGTAATTTTTTGTAAATAAAATGTTTCATATCATATGTAAATTTAAGTTTTTAACTTAAAAATTTTAGACTGATCAGAAGAAGGAAGCAGTTGCTCCTGTGCAAGAAGAATCAGATCTTGAAAAAAAAAGAAGAGAAGCTGAAGCATTGCTTCAAAGCATGGGGCTAACTCCAGAATCCCCCATTGGTGAGGATAACAATATATCCACTTATAAGAGGAGAACTTAGATTTTACTCAGTTCATCAGTAGCTGAGATGAGTGAGCTGACTTGATATATTTTGCATCGTTATTTGTGTCTCTTAAACTCATTAATCGTATAATTTATTTGGAATTTTTTTTTTCCAGATGTGCTAATACATCATTATTTGACTTGTTGAAAAGAGCTGCAGGATTAAATTTGTTAACATATACCAAACCACTATCTGACTTTTCTTGTTAAGTCAGTAAATTATTTCAGCAAACATTTGTTGAGTAAGTTCTGTGTGCCATACTCTGTTAAGTTCAAAGATGACTATGATTCCTGAATTTAACTCTCTTCCTTTCTGTAGGTTAGAAAGAGGTAAAATTGGTAGAAGTTCTTAAAGTATATTAGTAATCAAAGGTATAGGAATGGAAAGTGAAGCTTATAGCTTTCTGCTATGGCAGTGTATTTTGGTAGTGATTTTACTTAATCTTGTTCTATTTCTGGGTTATTTCTTGTGGTAGCTACTAAACCATAAAGCTAGAATACAGGTAGCGGTACTGAGGACAATATAGTTGGCTATCAGAAAGCATTAGGTGTTTAATTAAAATAATTCTGTGCTGGGTGCCGTTAGGTAATAGTTTGACATGGCCTTTCCCTTAAGGGGCCTAAAATTTCAGGTCTAGTTTGTGAGCTAATTTCATCTAGTCCATTGGACAAATACCAGAGTTGGTAACTGCTGATACCTGTTTTGAAACTGCAATATCACTGTCCTTAGAGCTGATATTTTTTAGAGCTGATATTTCTAAAAGGTTCAACATGAAAAAGCTGTTCCTCTCATGGTCAGCTTCATTGTTATTTCTTTCAGCTTGTTTTCATTTTCTTTATTGGTAGAATTTGAAAACTTAAATACATTAATTTTTATATCTTTAGTTAATCTTGTGTTGCATATTGTAATTTAAAAAGTAAATAAACCAGAACACTTTTTTCTCATTAAAAAAAAAAATACCCTAGTAACAACTAAACCAGGTTCCCTGTTGTATATAGCCTTTGCGTGATTAGTTTTTCTGGGCCTTTGGCTTTTTTCCATTGTAGGATTTTTTTTTTTTTTTTTTCCTTTTTAGGACTTCGGTTTCGCTGAATTCACTTGCCCTTATTAACCATTAACTTACTAACCATTCAGGTTTTCTCTTCTGTGAATTGCATATTCATGTTCTCTGCCCATTTACTATTGAGATTCTTTATCTTTATCTTTTTGATTTGTCTGAATTCCATTTATATGTTAGGGAGAACTTCTTTGTCTGTTTTAGTCTTCAAAATACTTCTCTTAGTCTGCTACCTGTTAACCTCTGTCTGCCATATTCTTTTTTTTTTTTTTTTTAATATTGAAGAATTCTTTTTCTTTGCCTGTCATATTCTTTGAACAGAACGAAGATTTTGATGTGGTCAGATCTACTAATTATAACCCTTTTCTTGTGCTTTTTGGTCTTAAGTTTTTTTTAAAAAAAAAAAGAAATCTGTTTCTACCTTGAAAACAAATATATCCTCCTAAATTTTATTCTATTTTATAGTTTTACCCTTCACATTTAGGTGTTTAGGGTATATTTTTTTAATATAGTGTGAGGTAGGGATCCAGCTTTATTGACCAAACCCAGCTGGTCTGTAGACCACCTCCTGGATTTGACTGATGATGGGTTCTTCACGTTTAGCTTGTGTCTTTATCCCTTGCATTTCTTCTTCACTGAAAATTAGCTTTAACTTGAATAGCTTCAGATTGAACATCTTTGGCAAGAATATCTCGTAGTTGATACTGTGTATCACATCAGTAGGCATATTGTTTGGTTGTCAAGCTGTTAGTGATGCTGGGTTATGATTATAAAAGATCTCTCCATCGTAGTCACGTTTTTTTTTATCCTTGTGTCTAACAAGTAATACTTTGGCACCATGTGACTATCCATTTCTTCACTAAGTATCATCTAAGAGTTTACTATACATTGATGATTCTTATCTAAACAGTTTTTCAAATTAGGAATAGCAAAATTGTTTTTATAATTCCATCATTCTTTCTACATTTATTGTTGAAATTCCTTTGTACAGAGAAGCTTTCCCTCAATAACTGAGGCTATTCGGTTACTCTAAATGCATTTCCTATTAGAAAAGCAGGAAAAATGCTTAATGTTTTTTACTTTAATTACAAATATCACCTCCAGTGGTGGCATAAGTGAAATTTGCATGTAATTTTCTTGTACTGTCTATGTTCAGTTTGGCCATCATGGTTATGGTCTTAAAATAAATTGGAGAGCTCTCCCTTTTCCTATTTTTTTAGGACAACCTGTAAAAGATAGGTGTTGCCTCATCCTTAAAAATTTGGTAGAATTCAACTGTAAAACTGCCTAGGGTTAGGACTTTTTTCCCTAGGGAGTATCAGAGAGGAGGAAATGGTCACCATTTTAATTTTTTAAAGATTTCAGTCTATTCAAGTTTGCTGTTTCTTCTTGTATCACTTTTTAAAACAACAGCAGCAAAATAAACATTCTCTCTCACAGTTTTTGCAGGTCAAGACTTTGGGAGCAGATTAGCTGAGTGGTTCTGGCTCAGGGTCTGCCATGGGATTGAATTTAAAATGTCAGCGCTGTAGCCATTTACAGGCTTGACTGGGCTAAAGGATTTGCATTCAAGGAGGCTCACGCACGCTGGTGCCAAGTTGGTGTTAGTTAGTGGGAGGGCTGAGTTCCTATTTAAGTGGGCCACTCTACAGATCTAGTTCAGAATCCTTGCAGCATATCAGCTGGGATCTTCAAGAGTGAACAATCCAAGAAAGAGCCAGAAGGAAGCTATACTTTTTAAGCATCGCTTTGCCATATTCCATCCATTGGAAGGGAGTCACTAACTCCAGCCTGTATTCACAAAAAATTCTCAAACTTTTTTAAAACCACCAAAATATTTTGCAGCAAACTCACAGTTCTCTTCATATTTTGAGATGAGTACATTTTTTAATATATTTTTTTTTTATATGATGACTTACACTGATAGGTTTTCCCATGTAAAAAGCAAGCTTACATTCTGGGATAATCCCAGCTTGGTTATGAGATACTATATTTCTTATACGGTGCTGGATTTGTTTGCTATTATTTAGGAATTTTTCATCTATGCTCATAATAGATGTAGAGCTGTAATTTTTTTTATTTTACTGTATCTTGTCTGGTTTTGTAAAATGAGTTGTAGAGTTCTCTGCCTTCTGTTCTTTGGAAAGGTATAATTTTGGAGGTATTTATTTCTTGAACATTTGTTAGAATTTTCATTTAAAATCATTTGGGCTCTGGTATCATTTTTGGCATTTTATTTCTTCTAGAAATATATCCATCTCAACTCTTTTCAATTTATTGGCATATACAAGAAAACTCAACCCATTGCCATTGAGTTGATTCCAACTCCTGGCGACCCTGTAGGACACAGTAGAACTGCCCCATACCGTTTCCAAAGAGCCGCTGGTGGATTCGAACTGCTGACCTTTTGGTTAGCAGCCAAACACTTAACCACTGTGCCACCAGGGCTCTAAAGGAAGTATAATTGGTCCTTTGCCTATTCTCTTATCTGTCTGCATTTCTTTAATTTTTATCAGAATAAAATATGTACTTCCTATACCTGAGAGTGTGTTGTTCAGACATATGAAGAATTGTGGATTAAAAAACTACAGTAAAACAAAACGAAAATGATATTGAAATTTAGTTAAAACATTTCCTCAAAGCTATGATTTACTGGTAAATGCTACTTGTGATATTTACGAAAGTGCTTTTTTGGTGCCCCATGATGTGTAGGATTTTGATGTACATAGATGGAAAAGGAAAGAACTTTTGAGGCAGAAGAAAAGTGAACAAACATGTGATAGTTGAAAAGATTAAGGTGTGCTCAAAGTAATAGCAAGTGATCCACTTTGACTGGAGCACACAAGGTGTAGCCGACAGAATGAGAGGAGAGAGGAGAGGCCGGATCTTGGAATAACTACTAGGAGCTCACTTAAAGGTTTTTCACCCAAGAAAGTGATATGATCAGAGCTGTTCTTATCAGTCATAACCTTTTTTTCTATGAGCTTTAAAATTTTTTTTTCTCATGACCATAATCTGATTATAAAACTAATATAGAATAAATATGTAATCTAGATTCAAGTAAATTGAAATCTGCCATAAATTTGACTCTCCTTTGAGCCATTTAGAACAGTCCGATGTGTCTGCTTTCTGAAACTCAGGTCTCTAATACTTAGTTATTCTAAATGTCTTTAGTTTATCCATTCATTGATTTAACAAATATTCATTGAACACCTTGTATAAGCCAAGCTTGGGGTTGGATTACTGAATAATGCAAGGGTCTTGCTCTTTTGGTACCTACATTCTAGTAGGGAAGATAGATATTTGTGATAACATGATAGAGTGACTACTAGGGACAACATTAGTCAGGGTGTTTCTGGAAGACTTCTTTGAGAAGGAGACTTGTGAAGTGAGATCAGAATGGCCAGAAGGAGCTAGCAGTGCAGAGTTGAGGGAAAGAGCATTTCAGGTAGAGGGAACGGTGAATACAAAGTCCCTGAGAGGTAAATCTTGGCGTTTTAGTTAGGCCAGTTTGGCTATATCATAACAAGCAAGAGAGAGGAGAAGAGCAGAAATGTGAGATGTAGGCAGAGGCCAGGTTATGTAGGTCATTGTATGTAAGGAACCCTGGTAGCACAGTGGTTAAGTGCTCGGCTACTAACCAAAAGGTCAGGAGTTCGAACCCACCAGCCACTCCACGGGAGAAAGATGTGGCACTCTGCTTCTGTAAAGATTTACAGCCTTGGAAACTCTGGGGGGCAGTTTTGCTCTGTCCTGTGGGTCACGATGAGTCGAAATCAACTCAATGGCAGTGGGTTGGGTTTTTTTGGTTTGGTTTGTATGTGATGGAGGGAGTTTTAATAGGAGCATTTTAAGCAGGAGAGTGTCTTAGATAGGTCATTAAACCAATTTTCCATAGAAACTAAAGACTGACATTGTTTAATCAAAGGAAGCAGCATCTCCTATTTATAACTGTAACCAGCTTTCAATTATCACAGTTTTATAGTCTATCTTAGGTATCTCTGATTTTTGAGAGTTGCCTCTGGGAAGAGTTGAATTAAGGTAAAAATATCTCCGATAAACCATTCCTATTCCTAGCCAATGACAAACTGGTATTATTTTAATGTAGTAGAACTAGGAAATAAAAGTGTTTTTATCTAAAATAAATATTGTAGTGTCAGTATTGTGTTTCTGTATTTATGTAGCATGTTTAGACTCTAAGCTTTAGAGAGACATACAGAGATATTCCCTTTTCTTTATACAAGTTTTTGTTGTTTTGTCTGTAAGTGTAGATGTGAGAGAGAAAGGGAGAAAGAAGGAAGAGATTTCTAAACTTCAAAGTATTAGTTTAATCATATTTCTAAATTAAACTGTGGAGAGATAATTTAACAAATTAAGTAGCTACTTTTTAAAAATAAAAATGTCTTTAGTAATTTTTGATTGGCTAATTAAAGATTTTAAAGAACATTTTATAAGTGTTTAAATTTTTTTATAAATCTGGATTAATAACTAAAGAGAGAGGGAAAGCGTATTTTATCTTATCATCCTAAAAATAGAATAGATTATCAATAATGAAATAGACTTTTACAGAATACATTGTTTGACATTATTTGCAGCAAAGGTTTTTTGGTCAAATATCAATTTATACATTGTCAACTATTTTACTTGAGAGTTTTTAGTTGTCAGTAATTAAAGAGTAGAGGGTTCAATTCTGGTGAGGCTAGAAATAGGGGGCAATAAAAAAGTATGCTTTGAAAAAGAAGCCAGATGTCCTTGCTTTAATTTATTTTAATTCATGATATTTAATTGAAAATATAAATTGTTTAAAGGCATGTGAGATTTATTATATGTTTATCAATGCCGCCTGATCTGAGTTAACGTTGAGTTAAGAATCTCTTCAAATAGCTAGGGAAATGAACAGTGCCTTCTTCGGTGAGGTTTACATTGTGCTTAAGATTTTAGCGTGTAAGTTTCCAAGTCAGATCTAGACACCCCTTCTTTCTTTGAGGTTCTTATTTCTAAACCACTTTCCATCTATTATTGGCAGATTTACCATTATAATGGAACCTGTGAAGGGTTAAAGGCTTTATGAAGATCTCACTACCTTTAGAGAATTAGGCTAAGTGCATTTCATAATCCTTAAAATGTATGCCTAAAGATCCAGTACTCATGCTGGGCATTTATCTAAAATTAGGACTGAAGTATGTATTATTCAGATTGAAGATAGTGGCTGTCAAACTTTTTTGACAGTAGCCAACAGTAAAATAATACATGATGATTCAGGATGGATGCTTCCCCCCCCCGCCCACTATGGAATATATTGTTTGGGTATTTTTTAAATATTTTTATATTATAGAAGTATGAAAATACTGCTAGAATACTCAACAGGATTCTTTTAATCCATCTTTTTTTTTTCTTTTTTATAAAATGGACTTTTCTTCCTTTTTTTTTAATTCTTCGTAAGATAATATGTTTAATAAAAAAAGATACCGCTGATAAGATTCTCTTAATTTATCTTTGCTAGTAGCATTGGTGGCGGAGTAGTTAAGAGTTTAGCTGCTAACCAAAAGGTCAGCAGTTTGAGTCCACCAGGTGCTCCTTGAAAACCTTATGGGACAGTTCTACTCTGTCCTGTCGGGTCACTATGAGTTGGAATCTACTCAACAGCAGTGTGTTTGGTTTTGGTTTTTAGTAGCATCTTATTTATTTGGTCGCTTTTTGTCAGAGCTTCCTGAGTTCAAGGATAATATATTACTTCCGTTTGTATCCCTAGTGTCCAGCACAGGCTACACACTTAAATGTTTGTTCAGTTATTATTAGGCCATACATCTTTTTACCTGGTAAAGCCAAATAAAAGCTGTCTTGCTTTAATAAAACAACAACAAAATCTTCTTGTTTAAACTTTAGAAAAATGCATGGCTGAAACTGAAATTTGAATGTTTCATTAAAGGTATGGCTGAATTTTTTTGTTTACTAAGTTTAACTGGCCGATTTTAAGGAAGTTTATTTTAGGCACAACTTTCAAAAGAAGTTTCTAGTCAAAATGTGTATTTTTTTTTTCCTTTCCTAGCAATTTGCAACTTTTTAGATATTTTTAAATCTGTTTTTAGATAGAATGCATTCCGTATGGCCAAGTTAGAAAACCCTATGGGGCAGTTCTGTTCTGTCCTGTAGGTTCACTACGAGTTGGAATCAACTCAACGGTAGTGGGTTTGGTTTGGTGGGTAGCATAATATTAATGAGTTGTTCCATGAAAGGGAATATTGGTTCTTTATAGTACTTTAATACCATAAAATTATTTACATATAAGTTTAATTTCTGTTTTTTCAAATGTTTAAAGCCAGTTTTTTTTTTTTACTTATTCTGCTAGGCTAATTTTATGAATTGTTTTATGTACTTGTTCTGTCAGGTTATAAGTAGGGTAGATCATAATTATATTCCTTTTTTGTCAAAACAAGCAGATCACTACAAAATATATCTCTACTAATTCAGAAAACTTACACTTGTAATTTACATTAATATCTTAAAAATGAAATAAGGAAAATCATAAATTCTATTTGCTGTCAAACTCAGAAATTTGCAAATACTTGCTAAAATAACTTATTTTGAAAAATTGTGACCCATCAATAGGATAATATTTCTTTGGCATCAGTTGCTAATTTGGAGCATTTATTTCAAGGGAATGAGATTTTGTCTCTGCCTATAAGAAATAAAAGTCTAATGGAAAAACATACCTATGTACATGTAAATTTAGGTAGTAGGAATGTAATAAATGTTAAATAACTTCTTCCAGCTATAGAGAAAGGTATATAAATACTTCATGGGAAAGAGCAAGGATGTGAATTTATGAATACCAGTATCTGATACAGCTAATCTAGTGTGGTTTCATGATGTTAGGTGCTAGAGAATTATTTTGAAGAAAAATCATGGTTTAGTGGAATGGTGATCTAATTGGGAGGGACTAATACATAAAGGCTTGAAGAAAGGAAAATAAGCATTTCAGGGGATGGCAAAGAAAATAGTTCCTCATGTATCTTATGCTCTGAATTACATTGAAAAAGAATGAAAGAAAGGAAACACTAAAGGAACATTAGTGGAGACCGTTTAAGCTTCATTATTAGGAGAAGAGTCTATATGAGAGGGACAAAATGTTTCAGAGAGTTAAAGTTTAAAGGAACATCTTTCAAAAGGCCAAAATAATAAGGTATGAAAAAGTTATTTAAACATTAATATTCCAGGCTAGGAGCACTTACATCCACAAGGGGGCATTATTGTACCATGGGCTGTGTTTGAGTACTTAAGTATCAAATTGAGCTGCTAGAAGAGAGATCACAACTTTGGGTTATTGCTGAAACTCATTCCTTCCATTTCATTGTGTTCTACCAGCACGTCCATTCCGAACATTAATTTTCCTTGACCGTCCACTTTTTCTAAGTCCTTCTTCCTGGCAGAAACCGCTGACATTCTTGCTAGAACCTTCTTCTACTTAAAAAATGATTGGGCTGTTCCCCATCCCTCGTCCCTGAAACATCCGTGTAGGTTCTGAGTGGTTAATTAGACTCAATTCTACTTGTAAATCCCAGTACATTCTCAGGTTTAAAAATATTGTAGTTGTTTCTCCAAAAGGCAGCAATGTTCATTTTACATCCTTGGAAACCTAAGGTCTAAGCAGGCAGGAAAGACCGTTTTGGTTGACTTTTTGTCCTAGAGAATTAGTGAGCCATGATCCTTCAGTATTTCTTACATGATCTGTGAATGCCATTGTGTCGATTTGTTTTTCAGTTTACTTCACATTTCCCCCTTAGTTCTCGTAGAAAATAGGTATCTTCGCTCTAAACTTTTAAGAAGCTTAGGTTCATTAATATGTTCACATATGCTAATTTTAATTCCTTTATCTTGTACCATTTAAAGCCTGGTTTTGGGCAATTTTATATACAGAACTGTGGAATGATGGTGATTCTGATGAAATCACTATTCCTTCTAAGCAAATCACATCTCAAATACTTGGCGAAAGCTAATTTTTAGTTAGCTTTGAAGGATTCTTTGGGGAAAATGTTAACGCAGGAAGCATCAAAAGAAGATAAAAGGAATACACAGAGTCATTGTACCACAAAGAATTGACATTCAGCCATTTCAGGAGGTAATACATGACCAAGAATCGATAATACTGAAGGGAGAGGTCCAAGCTGCGCTAAAGGCGTTGGTGAGAAACATTGCTCCAGGGATTGATGGAATACCAATTGAGATGTTTCAGCCAACAGATGCAGCGCTGGAAGTACTCACTCATCTATGCCAAGAAATTTGGAAGACAGCTACCTGGCCAGCTGACTGGAAGAGATTCGTATTTGTACCCATCCCAAAGAAAGGAGAGCCGACAGAATGTGGAAATTATAGAACAATATCATTAATAGCACACACAGGTGACATTTTGATGAAGATCATTCAAAAATGGTTACAACAGTACTTGACAGGGAACTGCCAGAAATTCAAGCCGAATTCAGAATCGGGTGTGGAACAAGGGATACCATTGCTAATATCAGATGGATCATGGATGGATCCTGGCTGAAAGCAGAGAATACCAGAAGGATATTTACCTGTGTTTTATTGACTATGCAAAGACATTTGACTATGTGGATTGTAACAAATTATGGATAACATTGGGAAGGAATAGGAATTCCAGAACACTTAATTGTGCTTATGAAGAACCTGTGCTTAGACCAAGAGGCAGTCATTCGAACAGAACAAGGGGATACTGTGTGGCTTAAAGTCAGGAAAGGTATGTGTCAGGGTTGTATCTTTTCACCGTACTCATTCAGCCTGTATGGTGAACAGATAATCTGAGAAGCTGGACTATATGAAGAATGCAGCATCAAGATTGGAGGAAGACTCATTAACAACCTGCGGTAGGCAGATGACACAACCTTGCTTGCTGAAAGCAAGGAGAACTTGAAACACTGATGAACATCAAAGATCACAACCTTCAGTATGGATTGTACCCCAACATAATGAAAACAAAAATACTCACAATTGGACCAATAAGCAATATCAAGATAAATGGATAAAAGATTGAAGTTGTAAAGGATTTCATACTGCTTGGATCCACAATCAATGCCCATGGAAGCAGCAGTCAGGAAATCAGATGTTGCATTGCATTGGGCAAATCTGCTGCAAAAGACCTCTTCAAAGTGTCAAAAAGCAAAGATGTCACTTTGAGGACAAAGGTGCACCTGACCCAAGCCATGGTGTTTTCAGTCAGCTCATATGTATGTGAAAGCTGGACAATGAATAAGGAAGACTGAAGAAGAATTGATGCCTTTGGATAATGGTGTTGATGAAGAATATTCAATATACCATGGACTTCTAGAAGAATGACCAAATCTGTCTTGGAAGAAGTACAACCAGAATGCTCCTTGAAGCAAGGATGGGAAGACTTGTCTCATTTACTTTTGTCGTGTTATCAGGTGGGATCAGTCACTGGAGAAGAACATCATGGTTTGTAAAATGGAGGATCAGTGAAAAAGAGGAAGACCCTTAACAAGATGGATTGACGCGGCAGTTGTAACAATGGACTCAAACACAGCAACGAATTTAAGGATGGTGCAGGACCAGGCAGTGTTTTGTTCTGTTGTACATAGGGTTGCTGTGAGTCAGAATGAAATTGACGGAACCTAACAACAACAATGGATTATGCTGTTTTCATAGCCAACTGATTGTATTCTTAAGCCATCCTTAAACATGAATTCCACAATTGAGTCTTCTCTGAGATTTGAGAGGCTATTAATTGGCCAGGTTTTTTACCTCCCTGAATGCATGTTTTCATTTTTTTTTCCAGAGGTCATTTATTGAAGTCTGGGACTATAGTGATACTGCCTTATTGTGCAATTACTGTATTCTTTGATTTTTCTAGACTAATTGGGTTAATGTGGTAGTCACCAAATAACAACTACCATTCCTTTTTTTTTAAGTTAACATTCCTCCTTTTTCAGTGACAGTGATTTTCTTTGTCCAGGTTTGTCCCTTCTGTGGTACACATTACTTATTATTGCAAGGTGAAGTTGGTGGGCCAGATGATAACTAAGTGTCCTTGATGAGTTCTCTCTATCAGCTAGCTTGAGAACTATGTTTTGGCAGAAAGAATAGAGTTCTGAGATGGAGACTTTTATCTAACTACAATCTATTTCTGAAATTTTTATTTCAGAGCTGGCTATTGTGTGCAGTGGAGTTGATTCTAACTCATAGTGGCCCTATACGCCAGAATAGAACTGACCTAGGATTTCCTAAGCTGTAATTTCTGCGGGATCAGATTGCCAGGTTTTTTCTCCCATGGAATAGCCGTTAGTTTTGAAGCACCAACCTTTTGGTTAGCAGCCGAGTGCTTAGCCATTGTGCCACGAGGGCTCTTTTCAGAACTGGCTAGGGTAGTGTATTTATGCATGCATTATTACTGTTGAGCCTGTTTCCTTAAGGAATTTGAGATGACATGTATTTAAAAAAAATACAGCCTTAACCAAGTAATATACTATTGAACTTGTTGAGTAGAGTCATTGGTACTTGAAGTCTCCAGAAAGAGGGAAAAAAAGATAATGAACTGGAAAAGAGTTGCATAGTTCATCACAAATAATTAGAGTCGTAGGAATATTCTGTTGTTTCCCTGCAATCTTTGTGGTATATATACTTAGAAAAGTTATTTTTCTAAACATGAAGTTAAAGAGGTAATTAAAAGAATACAAAATTTCTTCTTTGAAAATCTTTAGTATGAAAAGATGGTGCCTCATAATAAACACATAATCATGGTTACAGTACAGTAGGCAAACAAGTGTTAGATGTTACTGTTTTATTCCTCTATCAGTCAGAACTTAGACTAGGGGAAGCCTCACTGAGAGGTGGACAAAAAGCTTAGGAAATGCACCCTAAGAGAAGGTAGGGAATATTATTTTTTTATTTTAAATCCAAGTCATTTTTAGCGACTTTGAGTTATATGTACAGTATATGAAGTGATCTGGTCTTCTAATTGTTTTTGAGGGATTTAACCACAAAATTAGAAACATTTGATTATGTTTTTATAGTCCATTGAAATTTAAGCAAAAATTAACCACTGTATCTCAGAAAACAAACATTCTAGCTATGATTTTTTCCCTGATTTTATTACTGATTACCAGTAGAATTTATCATTGAAAAAACAAGGAAAATCAGTTTTGTACTTCTGTTCAAGATGTAATTCATCATATTATATTTGTACATTTGATTAGATTATCAAACCCACTGTTTCTTGCAGCATGTGTAAACGTTTAAACATAATTTTAAGGGTTTAGTGACTGAGTCTTCCAAAAACACAGACTTTATTTAAATGCATATTTCCTTAGATTAGTTCTTATATAACTAGAACTTACCATCTTTTGGGTAGACTATGAAAAGAGGATTTGCCGCTCAACACAAAATACATTAGTGGCTTAATATTGTACGTTGAAAAATTATTTTAAAAAGATACATGGGATTGGGGACATTTATGGTAAAATTTAACCAGAAGATGGCAGTGATGATCCTCCTATACTTCCTGCAATGGTAGTCAGAAAGTTTTACAAATGTAAAAGCATGAAATATGCATGTTCAGCTGTTGTATAATGTTTAAAAGTTGACAATTTAGGGGAAAACATTTGCTCTGTTTGTTTTATATACTGTGAAAAATACATATTTTTCTATAAGAAAGGATTAAGAATATTTTGGGTGTCTGTATCTTTGTCTGTACACTCCAGTTTTTTCTGAATACTGGGGTAAGGAAGTTACCATAAGTCTTGCCTTGTTCAAGTTGCATGCATCACTTCATGTTATGCATCGTGTCGAGAAGGCATGTTGTTTTATGGCCTGTTTGCATTTTTCACCCAAATTGCTGGAAACTAATGAATATTTAGAGGAGCCATTCCTTTAGCCGTGGTCATTTCTCTAAATTGGCTTTTTTTTTTTTTTTTTTGGTGGAGGAGGAGGGAATAAAATCACTTTAAACATTAATTTTTTTGGTTAACAGCTGAGCTCTTAACCACCAGTGCCCCTTAATTTTTGAAAGAAGAATTATTAGGTAAAAATTAATATTTTACAATCTCAGAAAACCAGCGATTAAATGACTTAATGCAGCATATTTCAGAGTTTTAATTTTGGCAGCGGTTATACATATTCCTTATCATCTGGTGATCTTAAAAATGAGAAGTTAGGAAGAGGAGAAGGAATGCCCTCCTTTGAAAATTAGGGCCCAATTTGGTGATGGCTGAGATAAAGACGCATCCTTCCATAATCCTGCCTTGTTTTGTTTTTGTTTTTTGTTTTAAACGTAAAGCCCAAATGCATTTTGCCAGAGAAACTGCATGAATCTTCAGCATGCATTGTTAACTTTGTCTTTTTCCTCTTCTTTCTACTGTTCATTTTCATTCATGTATTTTTGTTTTTTGGTTTGCCATTATTTTTTTCCTTTTGTTAATTCATGTCAAATTACTTTTGAAACGTCATAAGCTGAGCAACCTCTCCGTGTAGTAACAGCGGATACCTGTCTATTTCACTATTTAGTCCCTCCTCCTATGTCTCCATCCTCCAAATCTGTGAGCACACCAAGCGAAGCTGGAAGCCAGGACTCTGGAGATGGTGCCGTGGGATCTAGGTACAGTAGTTTTCTTTTAATATTTTGATGATGGAATGCATTTAGTGCCCATGCTGTTGATGCTTTAGAGGGACTCTTAAGAAGTTGTGTCGGGTTAGCCCCAGCATTTTAAAATCTAATTGACACAGAAATTATCTGTTGTAAGTTGGGAAAAAAATATTTTTACAATAATTTAACCATCACACTTGAGTAACTTAGTACTGAATAGTTAACAGATTTATGCTGATTATTTTACAATAAAAATAGAGGTGTTAATGTATTTGAAATTTTTTGTTTAAATAAATTCCATATTGGTTAGTGAATGTTTAGCTGTAAATAGTGTAAAGCCTCTCTGCTGTGCTTAATTCCCCATTCAGTAATTGAAATTCTAAACAGTTCAGTTAAGCAAAGTCTGTTCTGTTAAATCACTAGTTCTGCTAATTAAGACAAAATAATAATGCATAAAATACCAAGAATAAGGCATAATTGCTAAAGAAACACCAACTGTTTACTGCCAGGTTTTCCTGAACTTGCATCTTCCTTGTAAAACTGTATTTCAGGTTTGTTTTAGGAGCCTGCACACACGCAGACACTTGCTTTTCAAAAGTTCTGCAAGATTTCCACTTCCGTCTGAAGATTGTATTAGGGAAAGTGTTATTACTTTTTGTTGTACATATTTGCATGATAATAGTGTTTCTTTAATAGCATCATACTTTTTGAATTCTTGTGACAGTTGAAATGAGATTAAACGTAGCTAGTCAAAACCCACAGCTGATTCAGAGTTCCTATTTTGGGCCAGTAAGTTAAATGTCCTCCTCAACAAAATCTCCAAACACACCTTTTAAAAACTTATAAACCAAACTGATAGAAGTTTTCTCTTTTTTGTGCTGAGACCTCTGATTAAAGTTAAAAACAATGAAAAAAAAAGTAACAAGTGTGCAGAGGAAAAGGCAAGAAAAAAGAAACAACGGGAGAGGCTAGATGGATACTTCATAAGCTCAGTACTTTAATCAGTCTCTGAATAATCAGGTTATGATTAACAATTGGAAGGCACACAAAGCTTACCAGTTTGAATTTGATCTGTGCTTTCCAGAATTGTTCTGTATACGGAACCAGAATTGCACATATTGTAAATCTAAAGAAATACAGTTGTTGAAGGTAAACAATGTAACTCTTTTGTTTAAAAAACTCAAAACTTTTCTTTTTAGAAATAATGTTATCACTTTATAAAATAATATGTATTATGGACTAAAGACTCTTTAGTCTAAATTTACTTTTAGGGCTGAATTTATTTGTGTCATGCTTTTGTGTTTTTATATAAACATGTTAGTGTTTCTTTTCCAATAATAAGTGGTATTTTCAAGTGAAGAATTTTTTTTTCCTTGTGCAACATTATAATAAAAATATTTCCCAAAATAAAAAACTATTAAATTTCTTGATTTGCTTTGTATATAATTTTTATGTGGATACTATACTTTGTTCATTTCTGAACTCATTGTTTCTGATTTTTAATAAGTGTAGGGAGATTATTTTAAGTTATTGCCAGCAGGCTTACTTTCAAAAAAGTGCTATGTCACATATACCTGATTTGCAAAATTAATGTGTTCTCCTGAATTTCAGGGACAGCATAGAAAGTAGTAGAGAACCTTTGAATATTGTAAATTGGAACAGGGAGTAAATATTGTTAAGAAAAGTATTTATTCATGTATAGAACAAATGCTCATCAAATTGCCAACTTTGTGTTAGATACTGTAGGTTACCACAAAACAATAAGATGTTCATGGCCCTTGCCTTTGTAGAAATTAATTCTAATGATTATATCATTAAAGATATTATACATTTTGTTGAAAAATTATAAGTGTAGTATGTCGGTTTAATGATAAATTGTGAAACAATGAAACAGGTGGTTTAATATCTTTTGGAGTAACTATTCTTATTAGGGAATGAATACAAAATTAAAGTTTCTTCTACATTTAACAGAAGAGAAAAAAATCCTCATCTTGAAAGAGGTGACCTTGTATCTTTTCAGTTGTAATACATGCATGGTTTGTCTCCTTTGAGAGCAGAGACTCATTTGAAACACTAATTTTCAAGAGGGCTGAGTGTATTCATTGTGTGTGCACGTCTGTGTGTAGAAGACTATGAATTGCACTAAATCATTTCCAGATTCCATAGTGGAGAGAGAATTAATATTGTTGATGGTGATAAGGCAGTAAAATAATAGTATTTCAAAATATGTGGCATTGTAAAAGACTGCTAAGAGTGTGAGAGTGAAGAAGAATGAACTTGAATTGAGCAGGCATGACAACAGTGAAAGAATAAAGAGAAGAAGTATTACCACAGGAAAATGCACGTGGAATGTATGAACCCGTACGCTTAACTTCGTTAGTTGGCCAAGACGGTCTAGGATTAGTACACTCAGTGAGTAAGAAAAGATAGATTAGATATTACCAAATACGTTATCTAAATATGTCTGAATCATTATTTCTGAGTGCCAAGAGTTTCTTTTGGGCCTGGTGATAATGTATGAGTAAATATAAAAGACCATGAAATGTGGTATTTCTCTAACTTAACAAATTAGAAAGCTGCATTTCATTAAGTTTCTAGTTCATTTTCTGAATCACCTCTGTCATCTCTAAAGTTTGGGTGACGGTTATTCAATTGGCTATTCCATGCCCCCTGTTCCTTTTTTGTAGATCAGCTTATTTCTCAGGCTTTAGGATTACATTGGAATTTTATATTATATGTCTGCAGATGCCTGTAATAACTGTAATCACGTATGTTCTTCAGTGTATTGCCAGTATTTTGAGGTCTTACCTGCTTTTAAATTAAAATAACATCTTCAACAAGGAGCCTTAAGTCATTGATAACAGCAATGGCTGTCATATGATGTAAAGGCTGTGGACAGAACATTCCTTGAAGAGCATCTCATAGAATCCCTTCTGGTTTAACAAAGCCTAAGTTTGTTGCTGTTCATTACTTAGTGCAAAGTAGATTTAAGTTTGTTGCTGTTCATTACTTTGGCTTCTTTCATTGCATGCACACAATCCTATAGAAATTCTAAGGTCTTTATATTTTTAAATGAAGGGTTTATCTAGTTTAATTCATCCAATTGTTTATTGATAAATTGTATACACAGGTAAAATAGAGAAATCACTTGTTTATATTAAAATACTGTGGAAGTTTTAGTTGTGTATTAAAATTTATATCTTATATAAGTGAGAAATATATTTGACAGAAATGGTAGCACTAAATGTGTTGTGCTTAACTTTCTTATAGGGCTATAAGCATCATGTAGTACTGTATGTAGTTATTTTTCATGTTTCTAGCTTATAAGAATGCCAGTGTAAAAAAGTGCGTTTTATTCTAGTAATTATTAGATTTGGCTTAAGTGGAGAAGACCCCATGTAAGTTGTTTACCCAGTAGGCAAGGCTAAAACACAACTGATCATTTATTTAAGATAGATATTCTCTAAAAGACTTAAAGTAAATCCTTTAAACATAAAATATTTTTCCAGGAAAAAATCTGTTTTATCCTAGAGACAGAAATCTTTAGTTGCTATCTAAAGCAGATGACATGTAAGCCCAAGGCAGTGCTTAACCCATAAATTACAGAAGGGTCACATTTTGGAAACTTTAGCCATTTTGTATCCCAGTGGAATAGTCTTTGGTTTTCTTACCGAAAGGCTTATGTGTTGACTCATTTCCTTTACCAATATGACAATTTCCTGCACATATTTAATGCTTTGGGCAAGATTACAATATGTTAACCAAGATTTTTTACTAATGCTTTTTTCATTAGAAAACTTAAATAAAATTGTAATTATTTTATATCGTATCTTGTTATGGTCTATAAATAATGTATTATTTGGGTTGTTAGCTAATTTAGTTTCCTATAATCTGAAAATTCTAAGTCTTTTTACTATTCTGGGTTGTATGCTTGTGTCTTAACCATATTATACCTAGTGCATGCACTAAACCATTGAGTGATACCTGTTTTGTTTTGTTGTCTTACTAACCAGAACATGTGGTTTTTAATTGTGAACAGTACTTTAGCTTTAGCTATTTATAGAATGTATTTGCTTGACTAACCTATGGCCTTTTTTGCTAATACTTCATGGTTGTCCTACAACCATTTAGGACGCTGCATTGGGATACAGACCCGTCAGTTCTTCAGCTTCACTCAGATTCCGATTTGGGGTATCGAATAGATTTATTACTTCCCTCTTTTATAGTTAATTTGATTCTTTGTGAAACTGTCCTAATTTTATTTTGCATAAGTTTCTAATATTGCTGTATATAGTTAGGAAAAAAGCTATATTTTACTGTGACACCTCATTTATCGTGTGTCATTAGTGGAAGAAGTATTCTGTATGTGTGATTTTCTAGGTGTCCTAAGTCGACTCATTTAAATGCCCAAATTCCTTTTCTTATTTCTGTATTTTCAATGGAAGTTTTTCTAAAAAGTATTACAAACTTCCCAGATTATTTCTAATGTATATTCTACATATAATTGAACCTTTTCTTGGTTATTCATATGAATATGAATTTATTTTCAATGTTAAAATTCACCAATGGGCTTATAAGGTTTTGAAAGTACAGAGCTATTGAGCTCTACACTATGGCCCGTGATTACTATTTATTCATTCATTAATTCATTCTTTCATATATGCAATGCAAATGATAAATTCTTGTTGCTGCCATTGTGCCTGACTCAGCTCATTTCCCCTGGTAATTTGCAGCTCCTGAAGTATATGGCCACGCCTATTGGAATTATCTCTAAATCTAGAGTAATAAGTCGAATTAGGACATATAAGAAAAGTATATGAGCTCCTAATATATTACCTGGAAGGCCTGTCTTGGCTGCCCTGATTCTTTTCTCCCCCATTGCTTCTTTATTCTTAGTAAAGATGGCTTTTGAATAAAGAAGATATTTTCTCCCTACTCTCCCACTCCTAAATCTTGGAATATTTTGTTTGATTATTTGTTTTAATATTGTGATTTTTGTCTGTTAGACCCTAAATGCAGTCAAGTTAGTGACTGGGCCTAATGTTGTTGGCTTGACCATTTTTTTCCAGATATGTGAGTGATCCGCTTTTCCTATAGTTTACATCTTAAGAATCAGAATATAAAGCTTTATTTAAATTTCATTCTTAGATTACTAGATTATTTCAGATGTGCTTAAATTGTCCCGTTTAATTCTTTGATTATGCTTTTCATTTTTCTTTAAGGCTAATATATTTCTAAAGTAGAAAACACATTGGAAATTTTTTATGGCCCACATTTAGGACTTTAATTTTAAAATGTGCTGATTTTATTATATTTTTTGGTTCAGGATTTTGGAATTAGTTACAAACAGAATTGAAAAGGATTCTTATATACAAAAAAAGATACTATATTACCACTGATACATTTATTTCAGATATCCTACTTGGTATTTTAGAATTTAAAGAGCAGTATCTTTATTGTATATCCTTTACAACAGCTATTTATTTGAGAACTTCTGTGGGAGTTTGAAAGAGTATTTGGTTTAGAATTTAGACATCTAATATAATCACCCAGATATCTCATAATTTTTTTTGTTTGTTTTGGTCCGTTTTCCTCAGCTATAATCCTCCTCTTCCTACTATTTGTCAAAAAAGAATTTATTCCCTCTCTTTAACTAAAACAGAAATGACTTTAGTAGCTTTATGGTATTCAAAGCATCTGTTGCTTTAGTCTAGCTGTAAATATATCTGCACCTTAGTTTTTCCTTATGTGAATCAAGGACAATATTGACCATGCAGAGATTAGAGATTTAGATATTTCACTGTAAAGTCTAAATTGACAGTACAGCTCTCAATTTCTGCCAGATATAAGTAGTAGAAGGAAAGGTTTTCAACAGAAATCTGCTTTTTAATCTTAAAGCTGAAGTCTGCTAATGGTGAAGAGAATAAAACTTGATCATAATGAGATCCATATTTCTGACTCTTCAAAAGAGTCCAGAGTCATATTCCTCCTAAAAATAGTTATCGTGACCAACCATAGTCAACAATCTACTCTGAAATTCCTCTTGCTCTAGTATCACCCACACATTTACTCTAAGAAACTAAATTATTTGCCTTTTTAAAGTGTGAAGTAAGCACCCTGAATGATTCAGAAATGCCTTTTGTTTTTTTCTGTCTTCTAATTCTTGTGTTAAAATAAAGTCAATTCATTGTTCATTAAAAAATTTCTTGAATAAAACAAGAATTTAAATTACAATGTTGGATGCACATGAATGTTTAATTCTTAATTTTCCAAAATAACATGGTTTGACGTAGTTAAAACGTATCATTTGTTATATTTAAAAACATTTGTATTCCCTTTATTTAGACGAGGACCTATTAAACTCGGAATGGCTAAAATTACACAAGTTGACTTTCCTCCTCGAGAAATCGTCACGTATACAAAGGAAACTCAGACTCCAGTTATGGCTCAGCCCAAAGAAGGTGAATATCTGTCTTTAATGTGATTGTCATTATGCCCTCATGTTAAATGAGTAGATTCATTCATTCTTTCCTTCTTTCTTCTTGCCGTTGTTTTATTTTTATTTTTGCCATATTTTCTTAGGGAAACGTTATAAAACTAATGCTTTGGGATTTCTGTATGTCTTTATTTTTTGGAGTTTTTAAACTTTTTTTAAGAAGTTAATAGTATAAACTATATTATGGTTTTCAATTTTGTTGACATAAATTTAAGTCATTGATTCTTCATGTCATTTACAAGGGCTGCTTTTAGAAGCTGGAAAGCTTAACAGTGTTCTTTTTCTGTGTCATTGACCATAATTCCTCCCCCAAAAAGTTGAATCACTCAGTAAAATTATGTAAATTACTATTCTTTAGAGCATACTGTATTCTGATATGCTGTCATTGTTATCCATACTAATGAACAAATCTAGACTGAATTCTTAAACCTTCTTTTATGCTCTTAGGGCTGTACTGTGTAGATTCTGTAGTAGTCTGTAATCCGTGTATAATGGTGAGAAGTATGCACAGACATTATATTGAATGTGGAGTCCTTTCATTCTTAAATAAACCAGAAAGACTTACCATTTTTAAATTGGGGATTAATTTTTTAAATCTCATCAGATAGCTAATGATTCAGCACAAAATAATATAGTTTTTGTTTTACCTGTAAGGCTAATGTGTTTATGTTATACATAGAAGAAATTTACATGAGACCCTAATATAAGTCTGCAGTCTCGAACCTGAAACATCTGGGGCTATATATATATAAAACTTAGAATTTTTCAGATTTTAGAAAAATAATAAAGTATAAATACCATACGTAAGCACACCAACAGGGTCTTGGGCCTTAATATTTTGGCAGCAAAAAATATGAGTATTCACGCTAATTAAGATAAATAATGATTATAGCTTTACCTCCTGTTATGTCAGGGTTTACCTCCAGATGAGCTTCATCGTGTAAACCAAACCAGTACTTAATTTTAGAGTCATTGATATTTTGGAATCGTGGCTAAAATATTGTGGGCCCATAATAAATGATTCGTTACCCTTTTAGCAGTTTGTACATAAGGAACATTTTTTTCTCTTTAGCCAGGAAAAATGTATTCCTAATTAATTACAGAAAATCAAGCATAAAACCTTTCTTTATCAGATGTTTAAATTAATTTATTTTTAAAATTTTGGTTATATTACCATATTTCTCCACTAAGGAGAAACAAAGGTAATATTTATTGCAAAAAGCCCAGAAAACACAGGTAAGCAAAAGGGGGCACAAATCCTTGAAATCCCTATTACGAAAAAGAATTTACATTATTATGTTTGTTTATACCTCAAGATAAAATCAGAATTGTAACTATTTACAACTTTGTTTGACTTAGTAGATCATCACATGCACTTTCAACAACTCTCCCATTTCTGCTCACTAAGGATGGAAATGAAATAAATACCTTGAACTTTTCCTTTCACTTTCATCTTGTTTTCAAAAGGAGTTGACATTATCATAGATACAGTTATACTTTGATAATTTTGAGGAAATTGAGGTAACACTTTGATCCAAGTATTTTTTTACTTGACTATGTTCATTTCATTCCTACTGCTTCATTAGTTGGTAAGATAGCTTTCATAGGTGTGAAATCCTTATCCTACCAGAAAAAAAAAGCCATCAATGGTAAAATCTTTAAGAAAGGGAGGAAGTAAAAAAAGTGTTGAACTGGCAGTATGAAGAGTATTAAAACTGCAGGATTCCATAATTTCTAAAAAAATATTGTTACTAATATATTAATTTGGTAAGTATTAGTGTCTTTTTGGAACTACATTATTAGATGTGTTAACTCAGAAAGTGAGCAAAATATCCAAAATGAGAGCATAGTGATTCATTTAAAAAATACTTTAGCTTTTATTTTTCATCTGCTAATTTAGACATTGTATTTTTAGTTACACTATCATACTTTTGAAATGCATTTTGGACTATTTGAAATGAAAAGTGTTCTGAAGCTATTTTGGGTAATACCTATTATAATATACCTATAATTATGTGCAGTGTAAGTGAAAACTTTCATTTTTGTAAAACAATTTTTCATAATTATTATAGCAGCACATCATAGAAATTTAGAAAATACAGAAAGGATATAAAGAGGAAATGTCTGTGATAGCACTGTGCAATAGCCATTGTTAACATTTTGTTTCCAGTCAGTTTTCTATGAGTATTTTTTTTTTCAAAAATTATACGCACACATATGATTTCGTATCCTGCTTGAAATCTGCATTTTTAATTGCTAATTTTTGACATGCATATAAATTTTAAAACATGAACATGTAACTTAATATCTTTGGACTAGTTTGGATATATAGCTGGCATAATCTAAGACTGGCATTTTCCATAAAAAAGTTCCCATTTTTATTTTGCAAGTAATTAAAAAAATTAAAAGATCACAATTTTAATGACCAGAAGTAGAAGATAATCTGTGTGCTTTTCAGCTTGAAGCTATTCAGGGCAAGGCATTTAATCTCATCATACTTCAGCTTCTTTGCCAAATTTTTCATGAGCACAGAGAAAATTCTCGAGCCCTGTTTCTTCTTACTGTATGTAATACCAGGCCTGAACAGTGCCTGGAATGTGGTAAGTATTCAGTACATATTTGGTGAAGGAATTGCTTTTACCTACTCAGGAGAATGATTTTGCCTACCTGGGATGTTATTTTCACGCTCTCACTCTGAAAGAACTACTGGGAAAGTAGGCTATTTTTCAAGTGTTAATATTTCAGTACAGTTGATGAAATTGGGTTAAAAAATGGGATTAGCCTTAGTTCCTCGTTTTAATACAATTGTAACATGTTCTAAACATTATTTGCCCTGGTTCCAGAAATGAAACCATTATAGATTTTTTATAGTCATTCCAGGAGGACGTACTGTGTAGATATAAACACGTTCTGTTATTTTGTGTTCTTTATATCTCTCTGAACGCTATTAGCAAAATTGAATCTGTCAACATTTTTAAATATATTATTTTAACTATTTGTGTCAGTAGTTTTCCAAACTTCACGTTTTAAATTGATGACTGAAAATTATAACAGCAAAGAGTGCCTACTATGTATCAGGCATAGTGTGAGGCACTTTACGTTTTCTCTAATTCTCTCACCAAAATGCTGAAATTTAAGTATTAGTTCCATTTACACATGATGAAGCTGAATTTGAAAAAGATAGTTTATCAAAGACCACGTAACTAATAGCAATGATTCTAAAACAAGTCTTAGTGATTCCAAGATGTGCTTTCTCTCTCACATTGCCTCTAAAGTAGTGACTTTTACGTTTTTTATAATAGCAACTTATAATAAGAAATCCGGTTTATATTACAATCCGGTACAAACATAGATATATATGTATAACTGAAAAGTTTTATTGAACAGTACCTTCCCTTCCTTGTTATATGCAGGGCCCTCTGATGTTTTCTATCTAGTTCTATTTCATTTTCTTTAAAATGCTGACCATGACACACTAAATTTATGGGTTTAAACCCATAGTTTGAAAAACTCTTCATTAGAGGGTAAGATGGTTGGCTTATTTATAAATGGGTGTATCTGCATCAGAACAATATTTTATAGTGATTGTCTCAGAGTGTATGAGTAAGTGGCTTTTACCTTCTGTGACGTTAAGTAGACTTTTTCTTATCTTCACTGATAGGTGAAAGTGATAAGATGAGCCTAGTTTCTAATGGGTTTATCCTCATCAGCGCCAATAATTACTAACCTTTCCTGTGTAAGCTAGACTTAGATGTTAATTTTATAAAGGCCCATGCTTATCCATTCGCAAGTTAGCAACATGTTCATTGATTCTATAAGTTTATTGAGTATATGCTATTTATGAAGGCACTGTATTATCCTTTTCTTCAGTTTTGTGGTCCTTTTAGTTACAGGTTGAGATATGTAAGCGAAAGAAAATGAAAAATGTATCCTGATACCATGGGGCCATACTTAGCCTTTGGAGCTGTTTTTTTTTTTTTAAAGGAGATAATTTCCTTTCTATATCATTAAAATTATTTTCATGTCTGAGGTTCTTACATTGTTTCATTTCCCAATTTGTGAAAGTTTTAGAAAGAAGAAAGAAAAATACTGAAATGAAGGCTTTGTAATGAAAACACTTTGTGCTTGACTATACTTATGCTCATCCATTGCTTTAATACAACAGTTTTTAAACTTAGCCTGGTTGGTTTCCACTGAAGAATTATGTAACAAATTGCAAAACTCACCATGAGACAAAATTTCTGAAATCACAATTTGAGTGTAACAGATAGTAAATTAAAGTTGGGTAGGCTGTATAATCAGTGCAGAAGTAATGTGAGTTCCTGAATTGAACATAGAAATTGGTTTTATCTTTGTTCTATTTTTTTTTTTAATGGCTTTGTTTTTTGGTTTTTTTTTAAGCAATAGTTTTTGTTCTGTCTTAATTTTCTTTTTCTGCTTTCTAGCTATCTTCTTGCTTTCAAGTTTACTCTGTAAGTTGGTAGTACTATTTCCAAACTCAGCTGCTTTGCTGTATTAAAACACCTACCGTGAATGACATTGACTAGGACCACGTGACCTCAGTCAGTTTCACTCTCGGCAGGTAAAAAGCTTCTCGTGGCAGGAGCATGGTGCCCATAAGCCACGCTACTGGAAAAGTTACTTTTTTCCAAGTTTTTAACTCTTTTGAAAGTGGCATTATTTTTTCTTATGCAGCTGTTCAGTATGATTTTTTTTTTGAAAATTTTATTCTTTTTGGAAACAAGGGATTTTTAAAGGAGTAAGAAATCCTTACCCGTTGCCATTGAGTCAATTCCGACTCATAGCGACCCTATAGGACAGAGTAGAACTGCCCCATTGGGTTTCCAAGGAGCACCTGATGAATTTGGACTGCCGACCTTCTGGTTAGCAGCCATAGCTCTTATTCAGTTATGTAATCTAATTAGCTCCTTACACCTGAGGAAATGGAGACCCACCCAGGAAGTTAATGATCCTAAGCATGAATGTGAGTAAACGTCAGGGCTACAACTAGAACTTGGCTCTTGATTTCCAGAGAAGAGCTGTTTTCATACCATTCTACTTTCTTACCTGTATAGAGTTTTATAATTATTGCTGGTATTGGTTTGGTAGCCAGATATTTTCATCAGATACACACTGATTAGTATTTCTAATGTTGATTAGCATTTATAATGTATAGAAAATTCTTAGGCATGAACAACCCTTAATCCTTTTTTGTATGATCTTAACATCTGGAATCCACACTTTCCAAATAGAGTAAATTTGTGGGCCTTCTGGTTAGTATTACCCTTGTCTAAAATGGATTTTTTAAAATTCTCGAATAAATTAGTAACATATTTACTAAATTAGTTTTAATCTTTAGAGAGTCCATGAGAATATAAATATAATTGAAAATTGAAGCATTCGTTCTTACTCTTGACTGAAAGTCTTTAGTCTGCATATCTGAAACTGTGGCCTCAGAAAAATACAATATTTGGTAAGAGATCACAGGTAACAGATTCTAAGTGATACTAATACTGCCAAAATAAAATTTGAATTATGTCTTAAAAAAATACTGTATGAAGAAACAAATTCTGGTTTAAAATCAAGTAAGTGTTATAATTTATTGTGCTTTTCAAATTCCCTCCCCCCCCAAATTAGCAATAGATCTGTATTCAAAATATTTCTAATTTAAAAGTCAGCTTTTTCCTTGTTGAAGATTCAAATTATTAAGGAAATCCAAGTGGCTTTGCATCTTCTTCTAATTGTTTAAAAGAAGGAAAGGAATGGATTTCACTGATACATTCCTGAAGCTTTGTCCCAAGGTAACTCTCAATACGTGTTTGATTTTAAAGGATAAGGTATAAGAGGATTAAATTATGGACAAAGAGATTGAATGGAGTGATTCAAAATGATACTGATACAGAAAAGAATTATTTTGAGAATATTAAGGGAAAATCATTCATATCCAACCTGTATCTTTAAGCTAATGATGGAAGCATTTCCCTCTAATATTCTCGTTTTATGCAAGATGTTTGTGAGATTATTCATAAATTGAATTTTTGTAAATCAAATCATTCTCATATGTAACAGCAGACAGATAACCAGATTTTTAGAACTCATTGGCAGCTTTCTTTGTGCTGTGAATAATCAAACTACTTTGTAAGTTAGGAATTCTTCATAGGATATTAAATTATCTTAGAGTATACCAGTATAATGAAGCTACATAATGAATTGATAAGACAGTAAATGTATTTCCTAAACAACATTAATGCACTAATAATGGAATTTGTTATTGAGAATTGGCTTAATCATGATGTGATAGATACCTAAGGATCAGTTTGTTTTTTAAAGATAAAATTATTGTTTAGGTGAAAGTTTATAGACCAAATTAGTTTTCCATTTAACAGTTTATACACAGCTTGTTTCATGACATTGGTTGCAAACCCCTGAATGTGTCAGCACTCTCCCCACTTCCTCCCTGGGTTCCCCATGTCCATTTGCCCAGCTTTTCTGCCTCTACCATCCTTCTAAATTTTGCTTTTGGGAAAATGCTGCCTGTTAGGTCTTGTATAGTTGATTGTTCTGAGGTGTACATTCCTCACTGGTGTTATTGTTCATTTTATAGGCCTATTATATGGTTATAATGTGATCTCCAGGAGTGATTTCAATTCCAAGTTTGAAGGGTGTCTAGGGCCATGTTTGTTTAGTAAGGATTTTCTAGGATCTTGCATGTTACCTTTCAAATGTATTGTAATATCTTAAAATAATTCAAAGTGTACTTTTGTGCTTTATTCTTAACTTTAATGTATCTTATGTGTCTGAAATGTAATATGACATACAGATGAGAAAACTTGGTTTGAAGACTCCTTCCTTTAGCTTAACAAAAGCCACCCATTTCACAGATGATTTAACTTTGATTAACCGACTCCCATTGTAACAGATTATTCCGACAACTGGAATTTCATTCTTTGATGTTATTTCTAGGTGCAGCTTAATTTACAGCACAACTTTTCTTTCCAACTCCCCAAAATACATCACAATTTTGACGTTAACTCAAAGTAAAAATTCAGTGGTTCGTTAAACCTAGTTTTAGAATTCATTGACAAGAGACTTGTCATTTTAAAAATGTAACTGCTACGTTTATGCATTCTTCACTGCTCAGTTTATAACCTTAGATTCCCTGTCAGAGAAAGCATAGAGTTAACCACTTAGCATATTGTAATGAATATTCATCAATAAATTGATGTGACATGGCAGTCCCATTTTTCAGTCTTCCTGCTCTGTTGCACTCTTTCCAGCTTTAAATATATTATAGTTTATCATGTAATAAGGACTATCTTTTAAAATCTTTAGAATTATAATACCGTATTTTTGGTCATGCTAATTATACTTTAATAGCTATCATGTTTTGTTTTTTTTTTTTTTAGCTATCATGTTAGTTTATAATAAGAGAAGTCTACTTGTTTCTGAGGAACATTTTCTAATCTGCTGTTACTGATATTTGGCATTTTTGCCAAATATTTAGTGACATAGAATTGTTTAAGAAATGAATTTTGTTTTTATGTCCCTTGAAATTTATTTAACTTAATTGCTTTTATAAAATTTTGGTTTAAATACCTATTATAGTTTTAAATCCATGTAGAAATGGAGGTATGTATAATTGTTTTAAAATAAAATCCTGAGAACATGTATTTAAATAGTTGATATCAACTACAACAGATAATTTATGTGGACAAATAGGCATGGAAAATGGCATATAGTAGATGAATAAAGATCATGTCTAACATACTTCATCTGCATTTTAAATTTTAAAAGGAAAAGAGAATTTATAAACAAGATCTTTTCTGTTAAATATGTAGATTGTGAGGTCATTTAGCACTAAAGTACTGACCATATGCATTATGACAGGAATTTGACACCTGTCATTGGAAATGGCACTTAGAAGCCATATAATGCAACAAAGTTGAGAGAGGAGAATAATATGTGGATAGTAGGCTGTAATTTATAATTCACATTGCTTAAGAATGACCTCTCCAGGGTGACTGAAAATCCCTATCTTTGATTTTAGAATTTGCATACAGTGAACCCTACTAGTAAAGAGAATTGATTAGAATAACTAATAGTATTAGCAAAAAAATGGAAAAATGCATATATATTTGCATAGTGAATTTTTAATTGAAGTAAATATCCTATTAATCCACAAGTCAACTTTAAGTTAAGTATAATTAAATTATTTTATTACATTACACCCATAGGTCACTTTGTGGCAGAATTTTATCCTAATGTTTGAGCAGTACAGTATAGAATTGCTACCAGTTATACTGTTTTCAGATTAATAATCCATTGTATATGAGAATTCATCTATAAAGGAGTGCTGTCTTTCTGTTTCTGTCTGTGATTATTTTGCCCAAAAAAGCTTTCATTTTTTTAAGTAGCACAAAAGCTGTAATTGGCATGCTTTGTAAGGAAGTGTCAATGTGCAAGAGAGTGGCGAGCACTAAGAATTCTTTTACGTGTTCTTTCCCCTTTGCACTACCGCCTCCTCAGCAGGGTCACTGAGATCACTAGCTTTTCTTGAAATGGCCATTTTCACTGGCAGGTGCATTATACCCTGTATTTTCAGATTGTTTTTCCATTCCGAATGTTTGGCAGGTTGATTGCTCTGGCTGCATTGACAGAGAAAGGGCTGACAAATGCAGTTGGGCTGGCTGAAAAGACAGTGATTACTGTTTTCCTTTGTGGCTGATTGAGGCCCTTGAAAGGAAAAATTTTAACCTTCACCATTTGGTTCAAAAGTATGAGCATATATTGAAATCATTTGTGCCATTTATCCTAGTTCTGTAAACTTGTCAGTACGTAAAAATCGCTCAATTTCAAGTAATGTAGGATTGGCATACGTCATTATCATTTTGATTAAGTTGGAGGTTGTATCATTGTGTGCATTATACAGTGTCATTTAAAGCTTTCTTTCCTACAGGTACAGTTATATTTGTATTGCGTATACTGTAGAGTTAGAAAGATTTTCATCACTCTCTAAACCTAACACTGTGTGTGGTTTGGCAGCTGGTGTGGCCTACAAGCAGCGTTTTGTTTGCAGGGTAAAGGCTTGTCTGTAGGCCTCCTGGAGTGCTGGTAATTGCACAGACTCACCATTGGGGAGAGACAGGATTGGAAGCAGTCAAGCGGAAGAATGTTATGCCATCCCATTGCCACCTTGTACAGAAAGACACAGTCCCAGCAGTGCCATCTGGTTGTTGCTATCTAGTCAGCTGGCCTGGCTGCTGGGACCATGACTTGGCAGCTGGTTCCCATCCTTGACCATTCTTTTGTGAACGTTGTATATGTGTGTTTTAGATAATTTTGGACATGGATCGAGGAAATGACTATAACTGTGTAACAAGTAAAGTTCCCTTATTGAATAGACTGTCATTACTTGAGATGTACTCCGCTGCACCCGCCTGCTGCCATTCCCTTATAGACAAATGACACATCTGTTTAGGCAATAAAAATAAACATTTCCTTCATAAAAATCTATTTCAGGGTGTAGAGAAAGAGAAGGTAGGCAAGATTGTATGTTTTATAACATTTTAAAATAAATGGTTTTAAGTTACTTCCTGGTTGGGGATATAAGGGAAGATTTTGTAATGAAAATAAAGTCTTATAAACATTGTATGTTATATCAATACATACTTTTATTCAAATTAAGAAAACATTAAGTGCTTATTGTCACATCATATAACGTAGATAATGAGACTTGCATTTAAAATGACAGAATAGAAAATGTGGTCTCACAGCTATTATCTTTAAAATCTGCCTCTCAAATAGCAACCTGAGAGTTAATGTAAGCCATCTTTATGCCATATGAAGACCCATTAGACACTGATGGTTTCAGATCACAAGTAAGCAGCCAGCTCTGTAGGCTATTTTAGGCATTTGATTTTCTTCATTCTACCGCATTAATGTGTCAGCATGCTACATAAAACTATGCTGGAGTTGCAATGTTGTTCTGTCCTGAGTGATAAATGCTTGCAAGCTTTCAGAGATTTCCATGAGAAATTCATCCCAGTTGCTTATATATCTTATTTCAGTTTATGTAGCTACAGAATTTGGTATGACTGTTGATGAAGGTATACATATACATAGGTACGTATAAAAATTTAACCAAGAGGCTCTGCTTAATTCTTTTTTTTTTAATTCATATTTTTTGTACTTTTTCTGTCTTATTGATGGCTTCCTTTTGCACTTATCTAGGAAGTTGTGATACATTCTGAAATATTACCTCAAAATTATCAGCTATTTTCATAAAAATAATTTGTCTTATTGTTTTTTCAGATGAAGAGGAAGAAGATGATGTTGTGACTCCTAAGCCTCCTGTTGAACCTGAAGAAGAGAAAACTTTAAAGAAAGATGAAGAAAATGATATTAAAGGTATCTTAAAGAATTTAACTTCAAAAAATTCTGGTGATTCTTGTTGATATTTATTTTATTATGTACGTATTAAGATAAAATACTGTAAGTCAAAGAGGTGAATCTGATTGAGAAAGAATGTGTGGCATTCGTTGATCCAAACTGTGATAGTAAGTTGACACGATTTGTCTGACATAACTCAGACTTCAGAAAAATATTTGTTTTCCAGCTCCCCCTCATGAGCTCACTGAAGAAGAAAAGCAACAAATTTTGCACTCTGAGGAATTTTTAAGTTTCTTTGACCATTCTACAAGAATTGTAGAAAGAGCTCTTTCTGAACAGATTAACATCTTCTTTGACTACAGTGGGAGAGATTTGGAAGACAAAGAAGGGTAATGTGTAATTGCTAAGATTATGGCTTCCGCTGTGTTAAATTGCTTTAAGATTAAGAGTGATATAAGTTATAACATCATGTTTGTTTTGGATTTGGTCTTTTCTGTAGAGAGATTCAAGCAGGTGCTAAACTGTCACTAAATCGACAATTTTTTGACGAACGTTGGTCAAAGCATCGTGTTGTTAGTTGTTTGGATTGGTCATCTCAGGTAAAGGATAGCAAGAGTGGTTGCTATTAGCTCATTTTTTAATTATAATTAACCTGTAGTTTTAATTATGGGAACTGTTTGTAGCTAAACCAATATGTATAATTAAAGTAACAGTGGGTGATGGTTCCAGTGTTACCGTGTCCATTTTATCTTCTATATTGTGGAAGATAGAATTGGAAACATTATTTGTATTTAAAATTCAAGATTTCAGTTAAGCCACAGCCCAGTTTTACTAATTTCAATTGCTCACCAAATTCTTTGGACAAAATTTAAGTACACATTTTAATAAAATATTTTAATGTAAAAACATTTTAGGTAATTAACTGTACTAATTTAAAATTGTACTAAGTTCCCAATGAGTGAAACTCTAGAGATGTCTTTCAAGATAAAGTATCAGGTATTTGTCTTTTCAGAATAATTTGATGAAAACATTTGAGTAACTAGGAACATACAATAGTTCTTATCTGCGTATGGAATTTCTTTTCTATTTGACCCTTGTGAACAGTACCCAGAGTTGCTTGTGGCTTCCTATAACAACAATGAAGATGCTCCTCATGAGCCTGATGGTGTGGCCCTCGTGTGGAATATGAAGTACAAAAAAACTACGCCAGAGTATGTGTTTCACTGCCAGGTGAGATGGTTTTAACAGTCTTCCCCAAGTTTAAAAATTCATTAATGAATTTGGACAAATGCCTTTTTTCTTGTCAACATAATGATTTCATTGGATTGGCATTTGCTAAACCACTCCATATTTGCAAACAGATGTTAACAGAAACTGAGGGCTTCTCAGTTCAACATGATGATCTGCCTTTTGTAGCTTTTCTGGCATCTCTTATAATGTTTAATCACACCTAAAGTCCTTTACAGTTGTGATTTTCTGTTATTGTGATTGTACAAAACGAATCTTTTATAAAATGTCTTTTCTACAGGGAGTTTCTCAGGAACTTATTTGCTGAATATACAATTAGACCGTTGGCCCACTGAGTTACTTATACATGGCCTGAGGAGTTGGAACTAGATAGTTTTAAGTAGAAACATATGCTTGAAGTAGAAAACAGATGCAGATTTTTAAAGTGGATTTAGCGGAAGGTTAGACTTTGCAAGACTTTTCTGTTGGCAAAGTTATAATCTTTTAATAATGTCATAATTCTGGGGGGAAAAACACTTAACTGGATCAAAACTAGCTTACATTTTGCTGTCAAATTACTGTCAGAGGCTGACACAAGGCCAGTTATGTTTTGATTTAATACTGTCATCAAACAGAATAATATTTGCTTTCTTTGAAACATTGCTTAAACATATTTATGTAAAAAGTCATTATGGATCATTTTTAGCCAAAAAATTCGAAAGGTACATTTTTATACTCCTGAAAAAAATTAAAATTGTTAATGAATTAATTTCATTATTTTTATAACCTCTAATACCTTACAATAAAGAAAGAAATGTTTTGGGTAGTAGATTTAATTTTATAACTTTTCAGGCTTCTTGCTTGTGAACCTTAAGTGTAATAATCTTACTTACTTGCAGTCAGCTGTGATGTCTGCTACATTTGCAAAGTTTCATCCAAATCTGGTTGTTGGTGGTACATATTCAGGCCAAATTGTGCTTTGGGATAACCGTAGCAATAAAAGAACTCCAGTGCAAAGAACTCCGTTGTCAGCTGCTGCACACACAGTAAGTAAATAAGGGTATTTCCATTACACTTCTGTGCCCTGTCTCCATTAACTACTTAGTAGTATCCGTTCAGAGTACCGTAGCCTCAGATGGTGCTTCCTTTGATGTATGAATTTCTCATCATTTAGCAACCAAGAATGAAAGACTTTTTCTGTATTTTTGAAGTTCTGTTTTATCAGAAACTTATCTCTCTTCAGAGACTGAATCTTTTGCTAATCTAAAGACTCACAGTAAAAGTGATATTAAAAATACCATCAAGTTATTTGAGACTTATTTTCATATGAAACATAATACCTGTGAAAAGACAGTAAAAAAATCTTTTTTGTAAAATAATTACTGAAATTTTCTTAATTTTCATCTTTTTAGCACCCTGTATATTGTGTAAATGTAGTTGGAACACAAAATGCTCACAATCTGATTAGCATCTCTACTGATGGAAAAATTTGTTCATGGAGTTTGGACATGCTTTCCCATCCACAGGTAGGTTAAACTTGGAAAACTGAAATTTTGAGGCAAATATCATTATTATTGTTTATATACCCCAGCTTATGTTTTTTATAAACTGTTTTGTAATAGTATTATTTTAACAGTTTATAAACCTAAACATGTCTGGTGTGTTTGTTGTGTATGCATTTTATTTTTCAAACCTACTTCATTTAATCATCAAAGTAGATTTATGTAAATAGTATAATAAAAGAGTTATTTACAGGTCAACTAAAACTAGACAATGTTTTTGTAAAAATTAAAAGTTGCAAGTTTACAAAATGATTTCCTCAATTTTTTTTCTATGTAGGATAGCATGGAGTTGGTTCATAAACAGTCAAAGGCAGTGGCTGTGACATCTATGTCCTTCCCTGTTGGAGATGTCAACAACTTTGTTGTTGGGAGTGAAGAGGGCTCTGTGTACACAGCATGCCGCCATGGCAGGTAAACCTAAACTGGAATTTGCCATTATTTAATATTCTCCCTTGAATAATCCGTTGAAACAAATTGCCCCTCATTTACATAGAAATCTGCCCTAGAGCCACTCATTATATGTGACAGGTTATTTGTGTTCAGGCATATAAAATTAAAACTTAACTTTAAAAAAAAAAAGTCATTTTGGATTCATGATGTGTCTTGGATTTTGTGGGTTGTGGTATATTGTGTTTATGTGTGTGCATGCACACGTAGATGTTAGTGGTAGAGAGCAAGATTCAGCAATTCT